>NC_057801.1:805588426-805912066 GCF_018294505.1 Triticum aestivum | reverse complement strand
AGGACAGTTATTCAACACATACCAAACCATTTTGTCCAAATCTTTAGGTTTGTCCACTTGTCGACTCTTCCCTGTAACTCGAACAGAATAATCGAAAACATTGAGACCGGGATTGTCTTCACCCACCTCTTTGCTAAGCTGATTAGCTGTTTCAATGTATTTTGAGCAGAATGTCAACGCTTCTGTAGCAATGTAGGCCTCTGCAATGGAACCCTCGGGTCTAGCTCTGTTCCTAACATAGCCCTTGAAAGTGCCTAGCCGCCATTCAATAGGGTACATCTAGCCATACTATAGTGGACCTCTAAGTAGTGCCTCATCAGGTAGATGAACAACCAAATGCACCATCACATCAAAGAAGGCTGGAGGATATATCTTCTCAAGGTCGCATAGGATAGTTGGTATCTTGTCTCTAAGACGCTCCAAAGCATCTATCCTGATATTTCTACTGCAGAGTTCCCTGAAGAATTGTCCCAACTCTGCAACTGCTCTGTATAAGTCAGGGCGGCCCAATCCTCTAAGGATAACAGGTAAAATCCTTTGAAGTAGGACGTGGCATTCATGAGTTTTCAACCATTGTACCTTGTTTCCATCTGCACTGACTCTCCTTTTAGGGTTGGAAGCAAATCCATGTGGGAATCTCACACGTGACAGGACCTCGCAGAATTATTTTCTTTTTACCTTGTCCAAGACGTACACAGCTGGTGCCATATCCCATGGTTTACCTTCATCTTGCACGTGCAAATCCTTTCTGATACCCAGGTGAGTCAAATCAATCATAGATTTTAAGGTGTCTTTCGTCTTGCCTTCAATGTTAAGAAGTGTGCCGATAATGCTGTCACATATATTTTTGTCGATGTGCATCACATCAAGATTATGCCGTAGATCCAAATCTTTCCAATACTCCAAGTCCCACAAAGTGGACCTGCGGGTAAACAGTAATCTCTCTTCTACCGTGCCACGCTTCCTTTTCCCGCTACCATTACCAGGATGGTTTCCTGGTGTAATATGCCTGACCTTCTCTAATTCCACTCGCAACTCATCGGCGGTGAGCCTCTTTGGCGCATCACGGTTTTCATGATTTGCATTGAACACATGTCTTCGGTATTTTCTGGGATGCGGCTTGTCCTTCGCAAGGAAACGGTGGTGTCCAATGTAACAGATCTTGCTAAGTATTGCGTATGATAGCGGATTCCTGTCACAACGAACACATGCATTGTAACCATGTGTCGTTCGCCCTGACATAGTGCCCAAAACCGGATAATCATGGATGCACCAAATTACAACAACACGCAGAAAGAAATCAGCTGGTGGCTTGCTATATAGGTCTCGAGTGAGAACACCCTTCCATAGCTGTTGAAGTTCCTCCACAAGAGGCTCCATGAACAAATCAAAATCCTTTCGAGGACTTTTTGGACCTGGGATGAGCAAGGCCATCATATAGTTTGATTCTTTGGTGCAGAAATTTGGAGGCATGTTGTAAGGGATAACAAGCACTGGCCACATGCTATATGTGGCGCTCTAGTGGCCAAATGGGTTAAATCCATCTGAAGCTAAGCCAAGTCTAATGTTTCTCGGGTCATCAGCAAACTCTTTGTGTTTATCATTTAAGCTTTTCCACTCACTACCATGACATGGATGGCTCATTACATTCTGATCTCTGCACTCCCGGTTCCTAGAATGCCACAGTACATCCTCTCTTGTTTCAGCATAATGAAACAACCTCTGCAATCTTGGTGTAATTGGAAAATGTCTCAGAACTTTATGAGGAACCCTCTTCACAGCATCGACATCTTTCCATCTTGATGATTTGCATTTCGGGCATTCACTTAAGTTGGCATAATCCTTCCGGAATAGAACACAATTATTCTTACAAACATGGATCATATCATATCCAATTCCAACTGCACGAAGGAAATTCTTCATTTTACTGTAGGTGTGTGGCAGCTCAGACGCATCTGGGAAAGATTTGCGGAAAGAAGCCAACATCGCATCGAATGATTTGTTGGTCATCCACTTAGATGTCTTCACCTGAAGAAAGGTGACCATAGCTGAGAATACTGACAGCTTATTTCCTGGGGTGACAGCAACATTGCATTGTTCCAACATGCGGGCCCACTGTTTTTCTTCTGCAGGTGAAAGTTCACGGAATGCACGAGCATTTCGTAGAATTGTTTCAATGTTGGTCAAACTCACTGGCTCCGCCACCACCACCTCCTCCTCCTCTTCCACCTGAGCATCAGGCAGATCAAAATGGTGATATGCTGCTTCCACGTAGTCAGTAACATTGACGTTCACAGCTTCACCATGATGAACCGACCTAGTATATGTGACCGACATCCCATACAAGTGTAGATGATTTTGCACAGTTGACTGGGGTCTTGTAACTGAATTCATACAACTGCTACACGGGCAGAGCACATCTGATTTCAGACCACCGTACTCAGCTGTGTTAAAGTTCATGAAGTTTTCAACCCCCTCGACGTATGCAGCGGAGAATCTTCAAGCAGAAGTTATCCAAGTCATGTCCATCTGTTAGACATACAAATTATTTCTTCTACTAGATATTACAAGAAAAACATATATGCTTTTTTATGAAGTCCAGAAAAAAATACCTAGGTCGATGTGTAAAGCTATGGCAAGATATTTGGACGAGTAGATCTAAGTAACGGAATATATGTAAAGCTAATTCAGCAAACATATTTGAGTGCTAAATTATGGCAGGCTGTTTCAGCAGTCAATGAGGCCGAGCACACAACCATCGAACTATCGAAGGCCATCGCAGCAACAAAGATCAAGTATAAAATGGTGTAGAGCTATTTCACCTAACAGATTGGCTACTAGACCATGGCAATCTACGTCACAATAAATATATGGCAGGATATTTTAGCAACTAATCGGCCTTGGCATGCCATCTCAGCAAACTACTTCGGCAAGGAAGCTTGAGTGCAGAACAGGGCAAGGAATCTTCTTAAGCAGAGCATATTGACAGTAAACTACTTTGGCAAACAGTAAGATTAACAGCGTCTATCGGCTAACATTCAGCGCTACACCGACATGAACGGGGCCTCAGTCTCACTACAAGAAATATGTCAACTTATGACCTTCTGTCAGTGACCCTGGAAGAATTGGTCATAGATTTATGACCATTTGAGACCAATTGGTCAAAAGCTGTTCGAGGGGATCCAAACCCTAAACCATTGCGACCATTTTGGTCAGAAAGGTCATAATTTCCTTACACGAAATGGTCATAAAGCAAACAACGCTAGTCCGCTGCCTTATTTCTAGTTGTTAACGACCAATATAGATGGTCATAGCCTTGTAAATTGTGGTGGGTTTCTATGACTAGGTGCCACCTCATCAGTTTTGCCTATGTGTCATGTCCATGTGGCAGTTTTGCCCTAGGTTGTGAAGCAACCTATATTTCTGTAATTCCCAAAATTCCCCAAAAAATCTCATAAATTCTTTGGGTCATATCTTTGTCAAATATGTAAAAACTTTCCTTGCCTAGTTCAAAAATAATTCAAAAATATTCATTTTCCTATTCTGTTTAGAACAACAGTTTGTGAAGGAAGTACCACTTTGGCATGTCCAAATGGCATCCATTTTCTACAGTGCTTTCCTATGCCCAAATAACCATCCTCCACCAAATGCCAGCTCAATCCATTCATTATTTTGAGCCAGGCTTCAACATTCGTAATTATGTCCAGTGTGGTAGTTTGCAAAGCAAGTACCACCTAGGCTCCTCCTTTTGAGCTGAAAATTTGTGAAAACGGTCTTCTTAGTAACTGATCATCCTCAGACAAAACTCACGCCCATTAGCCATGTACATTTCCCGTACCGCTAATCAAACACTTGGCTGCTAATTCATGTTTGAGCATCGATAGGTCTCCTCGTGAGAATCTTATGTTGTAATTTTCTTCCTAGCACCAACCTGGGGAGTGCCCAACCCACTAGACATGCCTAGGCCGCCCAGAACACATGGCAACGCCACGGTCACGCGGTGACCACGCGGCGGGCATGCGAGTTTACGCGCTCTAGAGTTGGGGCCCTCGGCCACCGCCCAAACCTCGACGTATCGCCACCAAACCATGTATTTATGATTAAATAGCTCCTTATGTAACTAGAAATGATTTTTGGAAAAAATAAATAGCAAACTATGAGGCAGCTGCAGTTCAAATTTGACCCACTTCCACCTGAATCGGTAGAAATTTGTCTTTTTCACGAGAGGTGGATCAAATTTTTTTACACCAGACCATTTTGTCAATTGTGCATTAAATATGGCCTAGTATTTTATAAAAATTATTTGGTCCAATTTTGCAACAATTATTTGGTAGCTCCTTCACAAAAAAACCTCCTTTCGGGCACTCGAAAAATGGAAAATGGTTTTTTCGTCCAACGAAAATGAAAACTTCCTTAGGCAACATTGTTTGCCATTCCAATATGCACCCTTGTGCACAATATGAGATCATTTGAACAAACTATGCCATGAATGTGGCCATAAGATTGATCATTTGGCTTGAAAGCCACAAATCTTCACACTTGATAGCTCATTTTTGAGAACACTTTTTTAAAATAATTACCGTATTACAATTTTATTATTTTTCCTGGAAACTTGTTCACATATAATGACACAATGCGAAGGTTTTCCAATTTTTTGATTTTTTTTGAATTTTTTATGCCCGTTTCAAAATGCGGTCAAAACGGCGGGAATGACCGTTCCTAGCTAGTGGTTGAATCTTGGAATTTTTTTGGTGTTTCTCTGATTAAATAGATACTTATGTACCTAGAAATGATTTTTGGAAAAAATAAATAGCAAACTATGAGGCAGCTGCAGTTCAAATTTGACCCGCTTCCAACTGAATCGGCGGGAATTTGTCTTTTTCACCAGAGGTGGATCAAAATTTTTGACACCCAACCATTTTGTCAATTGTGCATTAAATATGGCCTAGTATTTTATAAAAATGATTTGGTCCAATTTTGCAACAATTATTTGGTAGTTCCTTCACAAAAAAACCTCATTTCAGGCACTCGAAAAATGGAAAATGGTTTTTTCGTCCAAAGAAAATGAAAACTTCCTTAGGCAACATTGTTTGCCATTCCAATATGCACCCTTGTGCACAATATGAGATCATTTGAACAAACTATGCCATGGATGTGGCCATAAGATTGATCATTTGGCTTGAAAGCCATGATTCTTCACACATGATAGCTCATTTTTTAGAACATTTTTAAAAAAAATTCCTTACTACGGTTCTTCGGTCACCGGGAAGGTGACGACGACGAACTCCTCGCTCGCGACCACCTCCTTGATGCCCTGCTGTTCTACGTGCCGAGGTCCTTGCTGGCGGCCTTGCCGGATAAAAATCCAGAGCTTCTTTATTCAGTATTGCCGCCCCCGCCCCCGAAGTCGAGACATCGAATGATCCAAAAACCTAAGCTACTAGGACCTTAAAACCTAAAGCTAAAATGATCTACACACGTGGGATCTGATGACCCTCCTCACCGCCGACGACCAAGAAGTCACCGGCGGAGGGGAACCACCGAAAGACGGCGCCAAAATAGTCGGTTCTCTTAGCCAAAGAGATTTTTACTTTATTTTCAGCCGGTTATGACCTACTTAGATGGTCATGGACGTCGCACACATGTACTCTGTTTTGATTGGTTCAGAGGCATGTCACGCGGATCATGGATCGAGCACCATCCGATCCACCCGGATCCAACGGCAGCGCTCCCTCCTCACCTTCTCACCCAACCTAGCCCAACAACCCACAGGCCACAGCCCGCACTCCTCCCTCCGTCCCTCGTCCCCCGCGAACCCTAGTGCTCCCCGATCCCTCCCACCTCCCCTCCCCTCGCCGCCACCCACTCCACCCCTCGCTCTCCTCCCTCCCGCCCTCCCCTCCGGCAAGATCCAGCGTCCTCCCACCCTTCCCTCCGGCAAGATCCAGCGTCCTCCCTCCCTCCCCTTTGGCAAGATCCAGCGTCCTCTCCTCGATCCAGATCGAGGCACCCCGCCGCCCCGCCTCCGTCTCCCTCCGTCTCCCACCCGATGGAGGCTGCGGTGGGGGGAAGCGAGGGGCCAAACAGCTGCTTCCAACACACAAGGTCTTGGCTTCCCCTCCCATTGCCGCACCACTCGTCCGCTAGCTCCCCACGTAGGCGGATTCTGATAGAGGAGGCCGTCACCGGCGGCGGCAGCGGGCTGGGTACCATGAGCGCCTTGCTCGCCATCTATCAGAACCGGGATCTGACACCATCCTCAAGTGGTGGGGATTCAACATCGCCGTCATCAACAAGCGGATATTCTAGGTATCCCCTTCTCCCCTCTTGCATCTCATTTTACAACTGCCCAGACCAGGATGCCTTCTCCGTTGCTCAGATCTGCGTTTCAGGATGCCACCACGCTCCACTTCCTGACCAGATTTGGTAAAGGTGCCGCCAGATCTTGCCACACTGGGCATCAGGACTGCTGGATGCTTCTCTCACGGTGGTCAAGCCAAGCTCTCCTACGGTAGTCAGAACGGGCGTCGTCAACCCCTCCACTCCCTCTTCCCCATGACTCCACCTCGACAATCTGGTAAGGTCCAGGTGCCCTCTACGTACTTCTAGGACTCCCACGAGGCCACCTAAATCTCTATGAATCCAACGTTGCTGGTGGTACCTGGAATATTGCCCCTGTACAACATCGTTTGTGTTAGCAAGTAGAGGATAATCAGGTGCCCTCTCCTTCTAGTTGTCGCACACTGAAACTATACTGTGCAGTGGTACCTGTTTTTTCTTTTGTGTTAGCAAGTAGAGAATAATCAGATTGTGGCTGTGAAAAAGGGGTAGCGGTAGGATGGAATCTCTGAATTGGATCAGGGACATCCACTTCATAACATACTGACTGTGCATCAATATATTTGTTGTAAATCCAGTTCTCTACCATACAATATAAGTACGAACTGCCCCTATCGGGCCCCTGTCAAGGGTTCATCCCCGATGCTACTTTGAGTCATTTGCCACAACGATAGCTTAGTATGATGGTGCATCGCGTTATCACCCGGTCGCCAGCTCACATGTGCTTGTGATTGCATACATGTGGTGCCTGGTGCCTGGCACTTGTCCTGTTATGTTAGTTAGTCACAGTTTTGTTTGTTCATGAAAAATTAAGGTAATGTGGTGCACCTATGATTGCTACTCTCTAGTACTTTTAGCTTGGACCACATGAAACTAACAGTATTGGTAGTGTCTGTCTTATTACAATAGCAGTCGGCACTTGTTAGACGTGTAGACGTGTATCTGCTCTTGTAAGTATTTGATTGGATGATTTCTGGATTTAATCAGTTATATGCAGATACTACCTCCTTTGCTTGTTTCCAGTGTTGCCTTACATGTGCTCTATTGTTTCCTTTGATGCAGGTACACTGGAATACCTGTCGGCATGCCCTCGATATGTTCAGAGTTTAGCACTAAGACTCTCACACCGCAAGTTTGCCACTGACAGGGAAGTCGGTCAAAATCAATTCTCCGTGATTTTTTTCTTGTGCATGTGCCGGTGAGATAAATAATGGCAACTGTATTACCTAAGCATATCTGACTACCTAAGCTGTATGCATTGTTTGTGGAAGGCGATCTCTGGATGCTGAGACCACGTTTAAGCCAATGTATATGATACAGTTGCATTGCACCTGTCACTTCTAATCTGCCATTAATTCAAATATGCTTGCGAGGGGCTAGTCCTAGCTAGTATTTCTCCGACTAGGCTAAGTCGATCTGGTTGGCATGCTCTTACTCTCTGCTAGCAGCCTGTTCCATTTGACTCATTCTAATTACTACTGCATATATGAAAATTCAGACTTGGCATAAGTTACACTTGACAAGAGTATCTTGCACACTTTCTGTCTTCTGTGTTACTGTTCATTTCTATATCTGGTCTCAGTTTCAAGCATGCTTTATAGTCTCATATATATTGTATTTATACATCTCTGTGGAGCTTAATTTGATCCTAAATAAAAGATGCTTGGACATTGGTGGAACTTTATCTAATGCTCTTGTTCTCCTGTGTTTACCAGCTTCAACTCTAGTTAATTTGGTCTATTATTATCCCAGAAGCTGCAATGACGGAGGTCACATGCTCCTTCGACCAGCCATGGCTAGCTTCCGTCTTCGGCCCCTTCAACCTCGCCCCCGACCTCGCCTGCTGCTCCTTCGACCACACGCTCCGCTGCGAGGTGAGCTCCCCTGTCCTCTCCGCTCGATCCATGCCAGATCCTCAGTCTGGATACATGTGCACTAGATAGGTTATTTCTGGGCACATGGCCGGAGAGTCTGACTTAGCTCTCTCATTCTCCATTAGTGAGCATGGTAATTGGGAAACACTATGTAATGATAAACTGGTTTGCTTCTGGTTTTTGAAATGGAGCTGACTATAGTTATGCATGAACAAGAATATGCTTGTAACTGGTGACAAATATGTTCTGCTGACCATCTTTGCAGTTTGCCACATTGGCGATGTAAATGCCCCTAAATTATGATATCTTAGCAAGTGATTTCTTTGATGTTTAACCTTGTTACTATCGTCCATAAGTATAGCCGTTGATTTTGGTATATGAGCACTAGTGTTTCTTGCTTACAGCAAGCTATGTATTGTACATGTGTCCATTTTACCTCTGTAAATAGTTTGTTTCATACCTAGCAACATGTTTCCTCATAATGAATTATTCGTGTCATGTGAATCATTGCTGTTATCTTGCTACTAATGGATACAAGGACGAAATGCACAGTTTCATGTCAAGTAGTGTTTGCTTGGTGACAGGATGCTGTTTTTTCCTTCCAAGTATAATGCTCCATTCATGTTTATGCCTCTTCCAGAAAATATGCTGCACCTACAGTCTAACTTATCCATTTTATTTTATAGGCCTTCGAGTACAAGAGGTTGCTGCTTGACTAACACGACCAACAAGTTCCGCCAGCGCGAGGCAAGCGACCGCAGTGGATCAGAAGAAGCCTGGAGATGTCCTCAATAGTTTTGGTGCCTCTGTATTTGTTTCTGATTGTATGTACACTTGATGGATCGTGCAGATGTGCTGTTCTGAGTTTCATAGTGTGATTTTTGGATTTGATCATTTAATTGTGAGAATTATTGATAGCTTGTTGTTGAAATGTGTAAAATTGAAATCTGTGAATGAAAAAGGCTGAATGTTCGTCTATTGGATCGAATAATATTTGGGCTCTAAAATGGCTATGGCCCAAACAATAGTGGACTGGAATATCGTGCATTTATGAAAAACAAAAACAAAAGGCTGAATGAAATGGAATGCAAAATGGCCTATGCCCAGAAAATAAAAAGGCCGAATTGTAGGGCTTGGCCCATGAAGCTGACCAAAAATTGACAGAAAAAAACAAAAATAGGTTGAATTATTGGGCTCGGCCCATGTAAAACACCTAATTGGACCGGGCTGAATCTTGTGCCACATCAGCTTGCCACGCTGGATGCCTACGTGGCTTGGGGAGGTTGCTAGTGACCAAAACGCCACAGTAGGAATATTTTGGTCGTAAACGTCTTTGACCATTCCAGAAGAAAGGTCACTATAGTCAGTTTACGACGGCCAGCTTTTGACCTTCTGTTTTTGGTCACAAAAAGGTCGTAAATGGAAATTTGTGACCTTTCAGTGACCAATAGTGGTGGTCACAAGTTGACATATTTCTTGTAGTGTCTAGAATGCGCGTACCGTGGGAGAAGCTAACCGCCGTGCGTCTCCACACGAACGTCACCAGTGGTGGCGGCGCTGACCGCTGTGCGCCTCCACAAGAACGTAGCCAGAGGTGGCGGCGCGGCTAGAGGACGGCAGTCTACGAGAGCGTACTGTGGGAGCGAGAGCATGGCCGTGCGTCCCCTCGATGAACCGCAGCGCCGACGTATCGGCGCGGCGGGGAGAGCGGCTTTGGCGGAGCGAATGGATTGGAGGGGGACGGGGGGAGGGGGGTTTGGGGAATATTTGGCCGAAGGGCGGTTGAATCGAATTTGGGGGTAATTTTTGCGTGTGTGTGTGGGGGGGGGGAGGATTTTCGCGCGGTGGGCGGGGGGGGGGGGGGGTTGGCGCATGATCGGTTTCTCCAAGTGCAGTCCCACGTGTCAGTGAAGAGGCAAGCCGAAGCGCGTTCCGTTTGCGTGAGCCGTGTGCAGGACAGAATGTGTGTGGAGTGCAATGCGACCGCGACAGGAGTGATGTGAGTGTACCGCCTTTTTTCTTTTTAAACTAGGTGCTTCGCCCCCTCAAAAGAAAATGTTGCTTCGCGCGATCCATCGATACTACTACTAGTAATCCAGTAATCCTGACTAAAATGGCACGGCCGGGTCTTTTCCCACGCGATATGCTGGGAGGTTGGCTTAGTTGGGTTTTTTAGATTTGTCTCGGTTCAATAAAAATCAGAGTTGGTGATGATGGTGTGCCTGTCATCCTGCAATATATGCCGTCCGATCTATATCTAACGGATAGGAAGGAAACTATGACAATTTACCCGCACTCCTCTCCACATTTGCAGATAAGGCTTTCCCTCGTTCATCCTTTTCTCCCACATGATCTTGATCTTCCGTGCAACGCACAGGCATCTTGCTAGTACTCCTACAATATGTATATTATTGTGAAAGTTCATATACACCGGCCGAGATTAATGCAAACACGTCAGATTTTCATTACATTTCGAACTTCTATAGGACAGAAAAATAAAAGAAACCCAACCCTAAACCTATTCTACGGTGGCGACCGACGTCCTCCATCTGCGATCTCTATGTACGGGGGCAGGGTTCAAGACCCGTGAAGTGAAGGTGCGGTCTCCGGCGAGGAAGAGTAGAACACGGGATACAGACCGGCCAGTTGGCACACCATGCCCTGCCGCCTCCCATGCCCTACTCATCCTCGGAGTTGTCCCCGACCTCGGCAGTGCCGGACGTTGGACGGCGGCAAGTAGGACGCGTGGCTGCCGGTGCTCCCGTCGTCGGCCGCCAGCTTGGCCACCGCTTGTCACGCCCAATATGTGATACTATCCTAAAGAGACTCGAAGGTCCCACCAAGGATAGAACCGCATATTGAAACGCTTTTGCAAGGTGGATATCATTACATCAACATTATGTAATAGATGGGGATACATACCAAAGGCATACAATGCCACACGATTACAACATCATCTCAATACATAAGAGCATCATCCGACTACGGATGAAACACAAACAGAAACTCAAACGACATCCACCCTGCTAGCCCAGGCTGCCGACCTGGAACCTATCCCCTGATCGAAGAAGAAGCAGAAGAAGAACTCCAAAACAAGCAACATCGCTCTCGCGTCAAGATCATCACATAACCTGTATCTGCAACTGTTGTTGTAGTAATCTGTGAGCCACGAGGACTCAGCAATCCCATTACCATGGGTATCAAGACTAGCAAAGCTTAATGGGTAAAGGAATGGATAAGTGGTGAGGTTGCAGCAGCGACTAAGCATAATATGGTGGCTAACATACGCAAATAAGAGCGAGAAGAGAAGCAAATGAACGGTCGTCAACTAGTAATGATCAAGAAGTGATCCTGAACTCCTACTTACGTCAAACATAACCCAAAAACCATGTTCACTTCTCGGACTCCGCCGAGAAGAGACCATCACGGCTACACACGCGGTTGATGCGTTTTAATTCGGATCTTGTGTCAAGTTATCTACAACCGGACATTAACAAATTCCCATCCTGCAGGGGTGTCCCAACTTAGCCCATGATAAGCTCTTGCGACCAACGAAGGATGTACCTTCTCCCAGGAAGACCCGATCAGACTCGGAATCCCGGTTTACAAGACATTTTGACAATGGTAAAACAAGACCAGAAAGCCGCCCGATGTGCCGACAAATCCCGATAGGACCTGCACATATCTCGTTCTCAGGGCACACCGGATAAGCGAAGCGTACAAGAACCGACGTAATCCAAGTTGCCAAGGAATGGTCCTGCACGGTGCTATAGTTTGGACCAACACTCGGAGGAGCACTATTCGGGGGGGGGGGGGGTAAATAAAGATGACCCTCGGGCTCCGGAAACCCAAGGGAAAAAGATCTAGGTGAGGCAAATGGTAAAACCAAGGTTGGGCCTTGTTGGAGGAGTTTTATTCAAAGCAAACTATCAAGGGGGTCCCATAAATCAGCCAACTGTGTAAGGAACGCAAAATCCGGGAACATAATACCGATATGACGGAAACTAGGGCGGCAAGAGTGGAACAAAACACCAGGCATAAGGCCAAGTCTTCCACCCTTTACCAAGTATATAGATGCATTAATTAAATAAGATATATTGTGATATCCCAACATAATCCTGTCCGTCATGGAGCAATCTTCAACTTCACCTGCAACTAACAACGCTATAAGAGGGGCTGAGCAAAGTGGTAACATAGCCAAGCAACGGTTTGCTAGGAAGGGTGAAAAGGTTAGAGGCTGACATGGCAAATTGGGAGGCTTGAAGAGCAAAAGATAGGTAGCGCAGCATAGCGATAGAATGAAGCAACTAGCATAGCAATGATAGTAGTGAGATCCAGGGTAGCGGTCATCCTGCCTGAAATCCCACAAGGAAGAAGAATGAGTCCATGAAGAAGACGAATGGGAGTAGTCGAACGAATCCTAACAATCGCAACATTACCGAAACTAAGAAGCAACACCAGAAAGAAACAAACAACATGGTAAATCCACAAGCATAAACATGGCATGATGCACAATCAAGTATGATGCATGACCGGTTTAAAAGCATGGCAAAGTGCACAAACAATACTACAAATTAAGTGGAGCTCAATATGCAACGAGTTGCATATTGACGAAACTTCACAACAATTATCTAGTTCTCTCCCGTTTAAACTACTCAACAATATTAAATGTTGGTTAACATGGCAAGAGGTGAAGCGTAATAAAACTACCTATCTAGGCAAGTTTAAATGAGGCCGGAACCACAAACAACAATTCCAGAAAATCCCCATATGCATATTTCGAATTTGGTACTGTTCTGCCCTAAACCATATTTTAGAGTTGTTAAACATGCAAGAGGAGTGCACCATGTTAAACTAGGCATCTTTCCACCCCATTTACATATAAAGTTTATTTAAAACCGAGCTACGGTTATTTAGTTATGAAATAAATCATTTTAACATGGCATATTAGCAAATTTAAACAAACAGCAAGTTAAACATTTTAACCTGGATAAAAGTTGCATATTATGAAACTAGATGAAATTCTAAGCATTTTACATATATAAATTATTTACCTATGATGCATAGTTTGTGAGTTATTAAATGCATGAACAACAGGGGGTCTATTCTGTAAATCTGCAAACTCCTGGAAAATTAGACAAATTCACAGATGCTGAAAAGAAACCTACGCGGGCCGAAACTGGCTGGGCCAACAGTGTACAGGAGAAGGGCTGGAGGGACTGCTCACCATGGGCCAAGCCCAGGTCGGTGGAGATGTGACCCGAAGCGACGAAGGGATGAGGAGCGTGTGTGTGCCCACACGCATGCACGTGAGGGAGGCGGTTAACGCGCCAGGGACGAATGGGCGAGGCAGGGATCGAGCGCGCTGCTCAATCCGGCGAGGACAGCCGAAGGGGCACCGGATCCGGGTGATGGGAGGAAGGACTTGGCGATGGGGAGGCAAGCGAAGGCGGCGGCGCCAGGTAGGATCTGGGCAGAGGCGAGGGACTTGGCGCTCGAGACAGATAGGAGGGCGCCGTCCTTGTTAGGAACCGTTGAAAACGACGGCGACAGGGACTGCGGCAGGCGACGGCGCAGTTCGGGCGGCGGAGCTCGTCGCCGAGGGGCAGCGCTGCAGTCCGTGGTGGTCAACACGCTGGGGCGGGACGAGGCGCGTCCCTCGTCTCCTGGACAAAGCAGAGGAGGAGGCGCGGATGGGATGGCGCTAGTCGAGGCGGAGGTGGCTCTCGGGAAGGCGCGGGGCGACGAGGAGGAGGCCGCAGGTGAGGTAGGCGCTCGGTAGGAGGCGAGGCAGGCAGCGGCAACGAGGACAACCATGGATGCTCCTGCGGGCTTCCTGGAGAAGACAGGGAGCATGTGAGAGAGGGAACCAGAGGAAATGGGGGAAGAAGGGAAAAGGCATGGCGCTCAGCTGCTGGTTTGTGCTAGGAACGGAGCAGCTCCGGAGGTGGCGCTTGACTCCGGTGACGCGAGGCTGGTGAAGAGCTCGGGCGCGAGGCCGTGTGGTGATCTTGCAGGAGCTCGAGGTGGGAGGTGCTCTGTGGTTGGTTGGGTTGCAAATCGAGGAGGTGGGGATCGACTGGATGAATCGGGAGGAGATCCCAAGAAAACAGTGGCGGCGGCGGACACGGAAGGATGGGACAAGGCTCCTAAATTTTATGGTTAGGGGTCTATTTATAGGAAGAATTAGGTTAGGGGCTACCTAGTCCCTCCGATCAAAATCGGACGACGAGAATAAATATTCTAGGGAGTCCAAAAACAAAAAGGGAGATGTTTTATAGATGTTTGGGGATGATTCGGATCCATCGGTGATGACTGAGCGGTTCGGGTTCGGGGCAAGTTTTGGACGCACGCGAGGAGTTGGTGGCTGCGTAGATCGAGGGTGGGCATTTAGACGAGAGGGGAAAACAAAGACAATGGGGTCTGATGAAAGGCCACGGGGACAAGGGGAGTTTTGTTGGTCTCGGAGAAAAAGAGAAGAAGGGGTCCAATTGGTCTGAGAGAAGGTCAACAAGGACAAGCGGTCTGACAACAGGTCAATGAAGACTAAGATAGAAACGGTAACTACGAACGGCTATGAGGTTTTATGAAAACAAGCAGATGCAATGCGGATGATGCTATGAGATGAGATGCATGGCATGAAAAAAATGCAAAACAAGCGACAAAAACCCAACCACGAAGGAAATATCATATCACATCTCCGGAAAAGGCAAGAGCTGGAGTTACGAATATGGAAAGTTGTATCCGGGGTGTTACAACACTCCACCACTATGAGAGGATCTCGTCCCGAGATCTAGGATGGCACCAGAGAGAAACGAAAGAGGAAGAGAAGAGGTAAAACTAAGTTGCTTCTTTGACAAAAGAGTGAAACCAAAGAGCCTTGAGAGGTTGAACAAACTGAAGGAAGAATACACCAGAGATGAATGAAGTTGAAAACACTCCGTTAGAAGAGAGGAACAAGGAACATTATGAGAAATTGAAGGTTGCAAGGACATGAATCAAGAGTTTAATGGACAAGATAGAATTCGAAACCACTCCGGTTAAAACAAGATGAGAGAGGAAGAATTCGGGCAACACTCCGGTTGAACATGGAAGGAATAGAACATGAACTTGGCAAAATGAAAGCACTTGGATGAGACTCCAGTTAAATGAGGAATGATAGACACAACACTCCGGTTAAATGGATAAGCAAGGAAAAGAACATGATCTTGACAAAACAAGATGATTAGTGAAGAGAGCAACATCACAATGCCTCCGGAACGAAAGAAGAGAAGCTAGATTGTTGAGATAAAAGGGACGGAGAATAAAATGACAATTTCTGCCACAAATGAACTTGGAAAGCATCCTTGCAAAGAAGGATTGAATGGAGTTGTTGGAAAACCAACAACGAAAAGAATAAGCTTGTAGTGGGCTTATGGAAACATCTCAACACTTGAGGTGAAATTCTGCCACTAACGAAAAACAATTGCTTGCTTGAGATCAAAGAAGAGATGAAAACTTCTTTTGCCGAGAGGATAGGAGAAAACTCGGATCATTGATAGCACCATAATTAGCAATATTCCTTAGGGAAGGCTTTAGGTGAAACACGACACAAGATAACTCCAACAAAGAGATTGGTGGATTTAAAATATCTCATTCTTACAACATGTGAATCATGAAACACGAACTCAAATTGTCAAGAATGACATAACACCACCTCACATGATAAGGTAG
The DNA here is from genome assembly GCF_018294505.1 of Triticum aestivum. Classification (NCBI taxonomy): domain Eukaryota; kingdom Viridiplantae; phylum Streptophyta; class Magnoliopsida; order Poales; family Poaceae; genus Triticum; species Triticum aestivum. Next base: position 805,896,140 of record NC_057801.1, on the reverse strand, counting down.
GACGAATTGCACTTTGGAATGCAAGATGAAGAATACTTTAACTCCTCAAAACAAAACGTGTGTTGAACACCATGTTTATTTTAGAGAATATCTTGGCGGATCATAACTTTGAGAGAAATCTTGAGGAACAATTGATGAATGAAAGAATCCTTGACGAACCACCAAGTAGAGCCTCCATGAAGAACTCCGGTAATGAAAGGATGATAGAAAGAAAGAGAAGTTTAAAACACAAGGTGAAGCCTTGCAATGATTTAGATGGATCTTTGCGACGATATAACCGAGAAAACTTGGAACTCCGGAAACGAAAAGATGAAACATCTCGAACCGGGAAATGTGACATGATGAACAACTCCGGAAAGAAGAAACTAGATTACTTGGATGAAACAATAATAAGAATTACATTATGCCTATCCTTCACCAATTTTAATTGATGACAAGCAACGGATTTGGCATACTACTTATTCTCATAGAAAGGATTAAGAGGGATATAGCGTAAACTTGAGAAGGTATTGATGGAACCACCAGTGGGATTTGGAAACGATGAATGAATTGATATGATAACAAAGGAAGTGAAAATCTTGAACGAACCACCGTAAAAATTGGAAAAGAGAGTAGCAAGGGCACAATTCACCGGAAAGAATTTGAAAACGAATGAAGATACTTGAAGGGATTTAGATACATGAGAACGAAGAGATCACGAGCTGATTAGAGAATACTTGAGCAATGCACCGGTAAGATTTGGATAACGAGGGATGAAGGTTGAGAATGAAGAATTATGACATGATGGCCTTCGGAGGAAAGAAATGGAAACAACTCATGAAATGCTCCGGATGGGTGAAAAGAATTCTCACAATCGAAAACAATTATGAGAGGATGGCATCAAGCTAGAACCATGAATCTTCAGGAGAACGGACCAAGATTTAAGAGAAATCCTTCTTCGGTCTTCAAATATTGAGAATGATGATGAGAACCACATGAATTGTTAAGATACTCCGGGAGAATGAAAAGCGAAAAGGTTGAGCCAACAATGAAAAGAATTTGAAAACGACCTTGGAGAAGGCATGTGAGTGATGAAAATTCATTCTTACGTCAAACTTGGAAATGAATTTGAGAATCTCTCCTGATAATTCGAAGAGGCAGGTAAGATCCTGGGAAAAGACCTGTGGGTTAGGGACCACTAAAAAGATACACCGTTGAACGATTGATTGAAAAGGGGGATTGCACCGGTTGAATTAAATTACTTGAATGAGATAACAATCTCCAAATATCTTGAACGGATTAAGAATCGAAACACAAATCTTCTGAGATATCTTGAGCACTCTGGATAAGAATAGAGAGAGGTGAACAATTAAGAGGTGCATCGGCATGAGAAAGCATTATAAATGAGGAAAGGAATATGATGAATATCCAAAGCCTGAATTGGATCCACCGTAGAAGAATACAAGAATGAAGAATGATGAACTTGAAGCTCCGTTAGTATATTCCTGAGAATCACCGGATAAGAGCATTGGCGAAAAAGAATGGAGAGACTTCCCATCAATAAAAAGATACTTGATTAAGAAATCTTGGTCCTTGAAGAAAAGGGTGGGAGGGCGGGAAAACAAAGGCAACTTGGGGCAGACGGAATGGACACCACTGCGAAAACATAGAATTGATCTCGCGAATGTTGAAATGATCGGATCCACTTGAAGAGAAGCACACCGGTTGGAAAAGAATTAACATGACGATCTCGATGATCAAGAAGGATTAGTATTCACATAGCAATATGAGAACACCATTTAGGAAATATATGGATCAACATTTGACATCGAAGCAACTCGAATACTACAAATAAAACAAAACAAAGGATTTGGCTTGCAGAATAAGCCGGAACAAATACATATGATAGAGATTTAACCAATCCCATATCATGCATCTGTCGGAAAGATATTCTAGGAGCTACTTGAATTCCCACCTATAAAACCCCCGAAACTTTCTGGTTATGCAATCTGGTGTTGGGGATACAGGGGAAGCAATATATCTCACCCAAACTAACAATACCTACATCCAAGTTGTATCCATCCGTCAACACATAACCAAGAAACCTTCGGAAATCGTGTACCTCAACCTTCAAAAAGCATCCATTATACGAGTTATGTCAATACTCCTGAACTCCCTCCCCAGTACTGGGTGGCGTCGAGGTTATCTCACCAACAACTGCATAAAAGAGATTTTCGATGTCGGCAAAACTCAGGTATTCCAGAACTGCAATGATAAAATTGTGACGACAACACCTCGGAGCTCAACTCCCCGGGTCACTGCCACATAAAAGACAGGAGGCACTAAGAACAATGTTCTCGTCACAAAACCATCGGAACAATTCCAAGATACCCGCGTGATCCTAATTTTTTTTGTGAAATTTGAGGAGAGGAAAGTCAAAACATCTACGTCAGGAGACCTCACCAGAGCGACGAAGGGACTGAGGAGTAAAAAGAATCCTACTCTCCGATATATATAAGCCTAAGACTCAAAATAGTTTTCTTCTAGACTCAACAACGGCCAACAATCAAGGGGGCTCCTATGGTCGGTCGAGGCTCTGATACCAACTTGTCACGCCCAATATGTGATACTATCCTAAAGAGACTCGAAGGTCCCACCAAGGATAGAACCGCATATTGAAACGCTTTTGCAAGGTGGATATCATTACATCAACATTACGTAATAGATGGGGATACATACCAAAGGCATACAATGCCACACGATTACAACATCATCTCAATACATAAGAGCATCATCCGACTACGGATGAAACACAAATAGAAACTCAAACGACATCCACCCTGCTAGCCCAGACTGCCGACCTGGAACCTATCCCTTGATCGAAGAAGAAGCAGAAGAAGAACTCCAAAACAAGCAACATCGCTCTCGCGTCAAGATCATCGCATAACCTGTACCTGCAACTGTTGTTGTAGTAATCTGTGAGCCATGAGGACTCAGCAATCCCATTACCATGGGTACCAAGACTAGCAAAGCTTAATGGGTAAAGGAATGGATAAGTGGTGAGGTTGCAGCAGCGACTAAGCATAATATGGTGGCTAACATACGCAAATAAGAGCGAGAAGAGAAGCAAAGGAACGGTCGTCAACTAGTAATGATCAAGAAGTGATCCTGAACTCCTACTTACGTCAAACATAACCCAAAAACCGTGTTCACTTCCCGGACTCCGTCGAGAAGAGACCATCACGGCTACACACGCGGTTGATACGTTTTAATTCGGATCTTGTGTCAAGTTATCTACAACCGGACATTAACAAATTCCCATCTGCCACATAACCGCAGGCACGGCTTTCGAAAGTTTATACCCTGCAGGGGTGTCCTAACTTAGCCCATGATAAGCTCTCGCGACCAACGAAGGATATACCTTCTCCCACGAAGACCCGATCAGACTCGGAATCCCGGTTTACAAGACATTTTGACAATGGTAAAACAAGACCAGCAAAGCCGCCCGATGTGCCGACAAATACCGATAGGAGCTGCACATATCTCGTTCTCAGGGCACACCGGATAATTGAAGCGTACACGAACCGACGTAATCCAAGTTGCCAAGGAATGGTCCCGCACGGTGCTCTAGTTTGGACCAACACTCGGAGGAGCACTATTCCGGGGGGTAAATAAAGATGACCCTCGGGCTCCGGAAACCCAAGGGAAAAAGAGCTAGGTGAGGCAAATGGTAAAACCAAGGTTGGGCCTTACTGGAGGAGTTTTATTCAAAGCGAACTGTCAAGGGGGTCCCATAAATCAACCAACCGCGTAAGGAACGCAAAATCCGGGAACATAATACCGATATGACGGAAACTAGGGCGGCAAGAGTGGAACAAAACACCAGGCATAAGGCCGAGTGTTCCACCCTTTACCAAGTATATAGATGCATTAATTAAATATGAGATATTGTGATATCCCAACATAATCCTGTCCGTCATGGAGCAATCTTCAACTTCACCTGCAACTAACAACGCTATAAGAGGGGCTGAGCAAAGCGGTAACATAGCCAAGCAATGGTTTGCTAGGAAGGGTGAAATGGTTAGAGGCTGACATGGCAAATTGGGATGCTTGAAGAGCAAAAGATAGGTAGCGCAGCATAGCGATAGAACGAAGCAACTAGCATAGCAATGATAGTAGTGAGATCCAAGGTAGCGGTCATCTTGCCTGAAATCCCGCAAGGAAGAAGAACGAGTCCATGAAGAAGACGAATGGGAGTAGTCGAACGAATCCTCACAATCGCAACATTACCGGAACTAAGAAGCAACACCGGAAAGAAACAAACAACATGGTAAATGCACAAGCATAAACATGGCATGATGCACAAATAAGTATGATGCATGACCGGTTTAAAAGCATGGCAAAGTGCACAAACAATACTACAAATTAAGTGGAGCTCAATATGAAACGAGTTGCATATTGATGAAACTTCACAACAATTATTTAGTTCTCTCCCGTTTAAACTACTCAACAATATTAAATGTTGGTTAACATGGCAAGAGGTGAAGCGTAATAAAACTACCTATCTAGGCAAGTTTAAATGAGGCCGGAACCACAAACAACAATTCCAGAAAATCCCCATATGCATATTTCGAATTTGGTACTGTTCTGCCCTAAACCATATTTTAGAGTTGTTAAACATGCAAGAGGAGTGCACCATGTTAAACTAGGCATTTTTCCACCCCATTTACATATAAAGTTTATTTAAAACCAAGCTACGGTTATTTAGTTATGAAATAAATCATTTTAACATGGCATATTAGCAAATTTAAACAAACAACAAGTTAAACATTTTTAACATGGATAAAAGTTGCATATTATGAAACTAGATGAAATTCTAAGCATTTTACATATATAAATTATTTACCTATGATGCATAGTTTGTGAGTTATTAAATGCATGAACAACATGGGGTCTATTCTGTAAATCTGCAAACTCCTGGAAAATTAGGCAAATTCACAGATGCTGAAAAAAAACCTACCCGGGCCGAAACTGGCTGGGCCAATAGTGTACAGGAGAAGGGCTGGAGGGACTGCTCACCATGGGCCAAGCCCAGGTCGGTGGAGATGTGGCCCGAAGCGACGAAGGGATGAGGAGCGCAAGTGTGCCCACACGCACGTGTTGGGGAACGTAGCAGAAATTCAAAATTTTCCTACGTGTCACCAAGATCTATCTATGGAGAAACTAGCAACGAGGGGAAGGAGAGTGCATCTACATAGCCTTGTAGATCGCTAAGCGTAAGCGTTCAAGAGAACGGGGTTGAAGGAGTCGTACTCGTCGTGATCCAAATCACCGGAGATCCTAGTGCCGAACGGACGGCACCTCCGCGTTCAACACACGTACAGCCCAGTGACGTCTCCCATGCCTTGATCCAGCAAGGAGAGAGGGATAGGTTGGGGAAGACTCCGTCCAGCAGCAGCACGACGGCGTGGTGGTGGTGGAGGAGCGTGGCAATCCTGCAGGGCTTCGCCAAGCACCGCGGGAGAGGAGGAGTACTTGGGAGAGGGGGAGGGCTGCGCCAAAACTTGGGGTGCGGCTGCCCTCCCACCCCTCCACTATTTATAGGTGGGGAGAGAAGGGGGCCGGCCCCCTAGATCCCATCTAGGGTTGGGGCGGCGGCCAAGGGGGAGGAGTGCCTCCCAAGTCAAGTGGAGGCCCTCCCCCTTAGGGTTTCCCCTCTCCCATGCGCATGGGCCTTGGGGGGGCTGGTTCCCCTGGCCCATTAAGGCTAGGGCGCCCCCTTACAGCCCATGCTGCTATATTGGACGTGGTGGAACAATTTTTGGACCTCCGGACCCCTCCGGAATCCTCCGGAACCTTCTGGAAGCTTCCCGGTACAATACCAGAAAAACCCGAACTTTTCCCGGACCCGAAAAACAACTTCCCATATATAAATCTTTACCTCCGGACCATTCCAGAACTCCTCGTGACGTCCGGGATCTCATTCGGGACTCCGAACAACATTTGGTAACCACATATCAACTTCCTTATAACCCTAGTGTCATCGAACCTTAAGTGTGTAGACCCTACGGGTTCGGGAACCATGCAGACATGACCGAGACAACTCTCCGGTCAATAACCAACAGCGGGATCTGGATACCCATGTTGGCTCCCACATGTTCCACGATGATCTCACCGGATGAACCATGATGTCAAGGACTCAATCGATCCCGTATACAATTCCCTTTGTCTAACGGTATTATACTTGCCCGAGATTCGATCGTCGTTATGCCGATACCTTGTTCAATCTCGTTACCGGCAAGTCTCTTTACTTGTTCCATAACACATCATCCCATTATCAACCCCTTGGTCACATTGTGCACATTATGATGATGTCCTACCGAGTGGGACCAGGGATACCTCTCTGTTTACACGGAGTGACAAATCCCAGTCTCGATTCGTGCCAACCCAACAGACACTTTCGGAGATACTGTAGTGCACTTTTATAGCCACCCAGTTGTTGGGAACGTTGCAGAAAATTAAAATTTTTCCTACGGTTTCACCAAGATCCATCTATGATTTCATCTAAGCAACGAGTCAAGGGAGAGAGTTTGCATCTACATACCACTTGTAGATCACGAGCGGAAGCTAGCCAAGGGGATGGTGATGATGGAGTCGTACTCGAACGTGATTCGGATCACCGATGTCCAAGTGCTGAACGGACAGCACCTCCGCGTTCAACACACGTACGGGACGGGAGACGTCTCCTCCTTCTTGATCCAGCAAGGGGGAAGGAGAGGTTGAGGAAGATTGCTCCAACGGCAGCACGACGGCGTGGTGTAGTTGGTGCAGCAGTACTCCGACAGGGCTTCGCCAAGCATATACGGAGGAGGAGAGGTGTTGGGGAGGGGAGGGGCTGCGCCTTGGCTTGTGTTAAGCTCCCATGCGCCTCCCCACTATATATAGGGGTGGAGGGGCTGGTTTCTTGCCCTCCAAGTCCATTGGGGCGTTGGCCAAGGTGGGAGGAAAGAAATCCCATCATTTCCTTCCCCACCGATTGTTATCCCCCCTTTTTAGGGATCTTGATCTTATCCCTTCGGGATATGATCTTATTCCTTCTAAGGGGGGATCTTGGTGCGCCTTGACCAGGGGTGTGGGGCCTTTCCCCCACTACTCACGTTCATGTGGGTCCCCCCATGCAGGTGGGCCCCACTCCGGAACCTTCTAGAACCTTCCCGGTACAATACCGAAAAATCCCGAACATTTTCCGGTGGCCAAAATAGGACTTCCCATATATAAATCTTTACCTCCGGACCATTCCGGAACTCCTCGTGACGTCCGGGATCTCATCCGGGACTCCGAACAACATTCGGTAACCACATACAAACTTCCTTTATAACCCTAGCGTCATCGAACCTTAAGTGTGTAGACCCTACGGGTTCGGGAGACATGTAGACATGACCGAGACGTTCTCCGGTCAATAACCAACAGCGGGATCTGGATACCCATGTTGGCTCCCACATGCTTCTCGATGTTGTCATCGGATGAACCACGATGTCGAGGATTCGATCAAACCCTGTATACAATTCCCTTTGTCAATCGGTACGTTACTTGCCCGAGACTCGATCGTCGGTATCCCAATACCTTGTTCAGTCTCGTTACCGGCAAGTCACTTTACTCGTACCGTAATGCATGATCTCGTGGCCAACACTTTGGTCACCTTGAGCTCATTATGATGATGCATTACCGAGTGGGCCCAGAGATACCTCTCCGTCATACGGAGTGACAAATCCCAGTCTCGATCCGTGTCAACCCAACAGCTACTTTCGGAGATACCTGTAATGCACCTTTATAGTCACCCAGTTACGTTGTGACGTTTGATACACCCAAGGCACTCCTACGGTATCCGGGAGTTACACGATCTCATGGTCTAAGGAAGAGATACTTGACATTGGCAAAGCTCTAGCAAACGAACTAAACGACCTTTGTGCTATGCTTAGGATTGGGTCTTGTCCATCACATCATTCTCCTAATGATGTGATCCCGTTATCAACGACATCCAATGTCCATAGCCAGGAAATCATGACTATCTGTTGATCACAACGAGCTAGTCAACTAGAGGCTCACTAGGGACATATTGAGGTCTATGTATTCACACGTGTATTACGATTTCCGGATAATACAGTTATAGCATGAATAAAAGACAATTATCATGAACAATGAAATATAATAATACTTTTATTATTGCCTCTAGGGCATATTTCCAACAGTCTCCCACTTGCACTAGAGTCACCAATCTAGTTACATTGTGATGAATCGAACACCCATAGAGTTCTGGTGTTGATCATGTTTAGCTCGCGAGAGAGGTTTAGTCAACGGATCTGCGACATTCAGATCCGTATGTACTTTGCAAATTTCTATGTCTCCATCTTGAACATTTTCACGGATGGAGTTGAAACGACGCTTGATGTGCCTGGTCTTCTTGTGAAACCTGGGCTCCTTGGCAAGGGCAATAGCTCCAGTGTTGTCACAGAAGAGTTTGATTGGCCCCGACGCATTGGGTATGACTCCTAGGTCGGTGATGAACTCCTTCACCCAAATCGCTTCATGCGCTGCCTCCGAGGCTGCCATGTACTCCGCTTCACACGTAGATCCCGCCACGACGCTCTGCTTGCAGCTGCACCAGCTTACTGCTCCACCATTCAACATATACACGTATCCGGTTTGTGACTTAGAGTCATCCGGATCTGAGTCGAAGCTAGCGTCGACGTAACCCTTTACGACAAGCTCTTCGTCTCCTCCATAAACGAGAAACATGTCCTTTGTCCTTTTCAGGTACTTCAGGATATTCTTGACTGCTGTCCAGTGTTCCTTGCCGGGATTACTTTGGTATCTAGCTACCAAACTCACGGCAAGGTTTACATCAGGTCTGGTACACAGCATGGCATACATAATAGATCCTATGGCTGAAGCATAGGGGATGACACTCATCTCTTCTTTATCTTTTGCCGTGGTCGGTGACTGAGCCGAGCTCAATCTCACACCTTGTAACATAGGCAAGAACCCCTTCTTGGACTGATCCATTTTGAACCTCTTCAAAATCTTATCAAGGTATGTGCTTTGTGAAAGACCTATGAGGCGTCTCGATCTATCTCTATAGATCTTGATGCCTAATATGTAAGCAGCTTCTCCAAGGTCCTTCATTGAAAAACACTTATTCAAGTAGGCCTTAATGCTGTCCAGAAATTCTATATTATTTCCCATCAAGAGTATGTCATCTACATATAATATGAGAAATGCTACAGAGCTCCCACTCACTTTCTTGTAAACGCAGGCTTCTCCATAAGTCTGCATAAACCCAAACGCTTTGATCATCTCATCAAAGCGAATATTCCAACTCCGAGATGCTTGCACCAGCCCATAAATGGATCGCTGGAGCTTGCATACTTTGTTAGCGTTCTTAGGATCGACAAAACCTTCCGGCTGCATCATATACAGTTCTTCCTTAAGATGCCCGTTAAGGAATGCTGTTTTGACGTCCATCTGCCATATCTCATAATCATAGTATGCGGCAATTGCTAACATGATTCGGACGGACTTTAGCTTCGCTACGGGAGAGAATGTCTCGTCGTAGTCAATCCCTTGAACCTGTCGATAACCCTTAGCGACAAGTCGAGCTTTATAGATGGTGACATTACCATCCGCGTCTGTCTTCTTCTTAAAGATCCATTTGTTTTCTATCGCTCGCCGATCATCGGGCAAGTCTGTCAAAGTCCATACTTTGTTTTCATACATGGATTCTATCTCGGATTTCATGGCTTCAAGCCATTTGTTGGAATCTGGGCCCGCCATCGCTTCTTCATAGTTCGAAGGTTCACCGTTGTCTAACAACATGATTTCCAGGACGGGGTTGCCGTACCACTCTGGTGCGGAACGTGTCCTTGTGGACCTACGAAGTTCAGTAGCAACTTGATCCGAAGTACCTTGATCATCATCATTGGTTTCCTCTTCAGTTGGTGTGGGCATCACAGGAACATTTTCCTGAGCTGCACCACTTTCCCGTTCGAGAGGTAGTACTTCATCGAGTTCTACTTTCCTCCCACTTACTTCTTTCGAGAGAAACTCTTTTTCCAGAAAGCATCCGTTCTTGGCAACAAAGATTTTGCCCTCGGATCTTAAGTAGAAGGTATACCCGACAGTTTCCTTAGGGTATCCTATGAAGACGCATTTTTCCGACTTGGGTTCGAGCTTTTCAGGTTGAAGTTTCTTGACATAAGCATCGCATCCCCAAACTTTTAGAAACGACAGCTTAGGTTTCTTCCCAAACCATAATTCATACGGTGTCGTCTCAACGGATTTAGACGGTGCCCTATTTAAAGTGAATGTAGCTGTCTCTAGAGCGTATCCCCAAAATGATAGCGGTAAATCAGTAAGAGACATCATAGACCGCACCATATCCAATAGAGTGCGATTACGACGTTCGGACACACCGTTTCGCTGAGGTGTTCCAGGCGGCGTGAGTTGTGAAACGATTCCACATTTCCTTAAGTGTGTGCCAAATTCGTGACTTAAATATTCTCCTCCACGATCTGATCGTAGGCACTTTATCTTTCGGTCACGTTGATTCTCCACCTCATTCTGAAATTCCTTGAACTTTTCAAAGGTCTCAGACTTGTGTTTCATTAAGTAGACATACCCATATCTACTTAAGTCATCAGTGAGAGTGAGAACATAACGATATCCTCCGCGAGCCTCAACGCTCATTGGACCGCACACATCGGTATGTATGATTTCCAATAAGTTGGTTGCTCGCTCCATTGTTCCGGAGAACGGAGTCTTGGTCATCTTGCCCATGAGGCATGGTTCGCACGTGTCAAACGATTCATAATCAAGAGACTCTAAAAGTCCATCGGCATGGAGCTTCTTCATGCGCTTGACACCAATGTGACCAAGGCGGCAGTGCCACAAGTATGTGGGACTATCGTTATCAACTTTACATCTTTTGGCATCTACACTATGAACATGTGTAATATTACGCTCGAGATTCATTAAGAATAAACCATTGACCATCGGAGCATGACCATAAAACATATCTCTCATATAAATCGAACAACCATTATTCTCAGACTTAAATGAGTAGCCATCTCGTATTAAACGAGATCCAGATACAATGTTCATGCTCAAACTTGGCACTAAATAACAATTATTAAGGTTCAAAACTAATCCCGTAGGTAAATGTAGAGGCAGCGTGCCGACGGCGATCACATCGACTCTGGAACCATTCCCGACGCGCATCGTCACCTCGTCCTTCGCCAGTCTCCGTTTATTCCGCAGCTCCTGCTGTGAGTTACAAATATGAGCAACGGCACCGGTATCAAATACCCAGGAGTTACTACGAGTACTGGTAAGGTACACATCAATTACATGTATATCAAATATACCTTTGGTTTTGCCGGCCTTCTTATCTGCTAAGTATTTGGGGCAGTTCCGCTTCCAGTGACCCTTCCCCTTGCAATAAAAGCACTCAGTCTCAGGCTTAGGTCCATTCTTTGACTTCTTCCCGGTAACTGGCTTACCAGGCGCGGCAACCTCCTTGCCGTCCTTCTTGAAGTTCTTCTTACCCTTGCCCTTCTTGAACTTAGTGGTCTTATTGACCATCAACACTTGATGTTCTTTCTTGATTTCAGCCTCTGCTGACTTCAGCATCGAGAACACTTCAGGAATGGTCTTTTCCATCCCCTGCATGTTGTAGTTCATCACAAAGCTCTTGTAGCTTGGTGGGAGCGACTGGAGGATTCTGTCAATGACCGCCTCATCTGGGAGGTTAATGTTCAGCTGGGTCATACGGTTGTGCAACCCAGACATCTTCAGGATGTGCTCACTGACAGAACTGTTTTCCTCCATCTTACAACTGTAGAACTTGTCGGAGACATCATATCTCTCGACCCGGGCATGAGCTTGGAAAACTAGTTTCAGCTCTTCGAACATCTCATATGCTCCGTGATGCTCAAAACGCTTTTGGAGCCCCGGTTCTAAGCTGTAAAGCATGCCGCACTGAACGAGGGAGTAATCATCAGCGCGAGTTTGCCAAGCATTCATAATGTCTTGGTTCTCTGGGACGGGAGCGTCACCTAGCGGTCCTTCTAGGACATATTGTTTCCTGGCAGCTATGAGGATGATCCTCAGGTTCCGGACCCAGTCCGTATAGTTGCTGCCATCATCTTTCAGCTTGGTTTTCTCTAGGAACGCGTTGAAGTTCATGTTGACATGAGCGTTGGCCATTTGATCTACAAGACATATTTGCAAAGGTTTTAGACTAAGTTCATGATAATTAAGTTCTAATCAAATTATGAACTCCCACTCAGATTAGACATCCCTTTAGTCATCTAAGTGTTACACGATCCGAGTCGACTAGGCCGTGTCCGATCATCACGTGAGACGGACTAGTCATCGTCGGTGAACATTCTCATGTTGATCGTATCTTCCATACGACTCGTGTTCGACCTTTCGGTCTCCGTGTTCCGAGGCCATGTCTGCACATGCTAGGCTCGTCAAGTTAACCCTAAGTGTTTTCGCTGTGTAAAACTGTCTTACACCCGTTGTATGTGAACGTAAGAATCCATCACACCCGATCATCACGTGGTGCTTAGAAGCGACGAACTGTAGCAACGGTGCACAGTTAGGGGAGAACACTTCTTGAAATTTTTGTAAGGGATCATCTTATTTACTACCGTCGTCCTAAGTAAACAAGATGCATAAACATAATAAACATCACATGCAATTATATAGTTGTGACATGATATGGCCAATATCATATAGCTCCATTGATCTTCATCTTCGGGGCTCCATGATCATCTTGTCACCGGCTTGACACCATGATCTCCATCATCATGATCTCCATCATCGTGTCTTCATGAAGTTGTCACGCCAACGACTACTTCTACTTCTATGGCTAACGCGTTTAGCAATAAAGTAAAGTGAGTTACATGGCGTTCTTCAATGACACGCAGGTCATACAAAAAATAAAGACAACTCCTATGGCTCCTGCCGGTTGTCATACTCATCGACATGCAAGTCGTGAATCCTATTACAAAGAACATGATCTCATACATCACAATTCATCATTCATCACAACTTCTGGCCATATCACATCACATGATCAATCGCTGCAAAAACAAGTTAGACGTCCTCTAATTGTTGTTGCATCTTTTACGTGGCTGCAATTGGGTTCTAGCAAGAACGTTTTCTTACCTACGAATAACCACAACGTGATTTTGTCAACTTCTATTTACCCTTCATAAGGGCCCTTTTCATCGAATCCGCTCCAACTAAAGTGGGAGAGACAGACACCCGCCAGCCACCTTATGCAACTAGTGCATGTCAGTCGGTGGAACCGGTCTCACGTAAGCGTACGTGTAAGGTTGGTCCGGGCCGCTTCATCTCACAATACCGCCGAAGCAAGAAAAGACTAGTAGAGGCAAGTAAGATGACAAAATCCACGCCCAGAACAAAATTGTGTTCTACTCGTGCAAAGAGAACTACGCATAGACCTAGCTCATGATGCCACTGTTGGGGAACGTTGCAGAAAATTAAAATTTTTCCTACGGTTTCACCAAGATCCATCTATGAGTTCATCTAAGCAACGAGTCAAGGGAGAGAGTTTGCATCTACATACCACTTGTAGATCACGAGCGGAAGCTAGCCAAGGGGATGGTGATGATGGAGTCGTACTCGAACGTGATTCGGATCACCGATGTCCAAGTGCTGAACGGACAGCACCTCCGCGTTCAACACACGTACGGGACGGGAGACGTCTCCTCCTTCTTGATCCAGCAAGGGGGAAGGAGAGGTTGAGGAAGATTGCTCCAACGGCAGCACGACGGCGTGGTGTAGTTGGTGCAGCAGTACTCCGACAGGGCTTCGCCAAGCATATACGGAGGAGGAGAGGTGTTGGGGAGGGGAGGGGCTGCGCCTTGGCTTGTGTTAAGCTCCCATGCGCCTCCCCACTATATATAGGGGTGGAGGGGCTGGTTTCTTGCCCTCCAAGTCCATTGGGGCGTTGGCCAAGGTGGGAGGAAAGAAATCCCATCATTTCCTTCCCCACCGATTGTTATCCCCCCTTTTTAGGGATCTTGATCTTATCCCTTCGGGATATGATCTTATTCCTTCTAAGGGGGATCTTGGTGCGCCTTGACCAGGGGTGTGGGGACTTTCCCCCACTACTCACGTTCATGTGGGTCCCCCCATGCAGGTGGGCCCCACTCTGAAACCTTCTAGAACCTTCCCGGTACAATACCGAAAAATCCCGAACATTTTCCGGTGGCCAAAATAGGACTTCCCATATATAAATCTTTACCTCCGGACCATTCCGGAACTCCTCGTGACGTCCGGGATCTCATCCGGGACTCCGAACAACATTCGGTAACCACATACAAACTTCCTTTATAACCCTAGCGTCATCGAACCTTAAGTGTGTAGACCCTACGGGTTCGGGAGACATGTAGACATGACCGAGACGTTCTTCGGTCAATAACCAACAGCGGGATCTGGATACCCATGTTGGCTCCCACATTCTTCTCGATGTTGTCATCGGATGAACCACGATGTCGAGGATTCGATCAAACCCTGTATACAATTCCCTTTGTCAATCGGTACGTTACTTGCCCGAGACTCGATCGTCGGTATCCCAATACCTTGTTCAGTCTCGTTACCGGCAAGTCACTTTACTCGTACCATAATGCATGATCTCATGGCCAACACTTTGGTCACCTTGAGCTCATTATGATGATGCATTACCGAGTGGGCCCAGAGATACCTCTCCGTTATACGGAGTGACAAATCCCAGTCTCGATCCATGTCAACCCAACAGCTACTTTCGGAGATACCTGTAATGCACCTTTATAGTCACCCAGTTACGTTGTGACGTTTGATACACCCAAGGCACTCCTACGGTATCCGGGAGTTACACGATCTCATGGTCTAAGGAAGAGATACTTGACATTGGCAAAGCTCTAGCAAACGAACTAAACGACCTTTGTGCTATGCTTAGGATTGGGTCTTGTCCATCACATCATTCTCCTAATGATGTGATCCCGTTATCAACGACATCCAATGTCCATAGCCAGGAAATCATGACTATCTGTTGCTCACAACGAGCTAGTCAACTAGAGGCTCACTAGGGACATATTGAGGTCTATGTATTCACACGTGTATTACGATTTCCGGATAATACAGTTATAGCATGAATAAAAGACAATTATCATGAACAATGAAATATAATAATACTTTTATTATTGCCTCTAGGGCATATTTCCAACACCAGTTACGTTGTGATGTTTGGTACACCCAAAGCATTCCTACGGTATCCGGGAGTTGCACAATCTCATGGTCTAAGGAAAAGATACTTGACATTAGAAAAGCTTTAGCATACGAACTACGATCTTTGTGCTAGGCTTAGGATTGGGTCTTGTCCATCACATCATTCTCCTAATGATGTGATCCTGTTATCAATGACATCCAATGTCCATGGTTAGGAAACCGTAACCATCTATTGATCAACGAGCTAGTCAACTAGAGGCTTACTAGGGACATGGTGTTGTCTATGTACCCACACATGTATTTGAGTTTCCTTTCAATACAATTATAGCATGGATAATAAACTATTATCATGAACAAGGAAATATAATAATAACTAATTGTTATTGCCTCTAGGGCATATTTCCAACAGTCTCCCACTTGCACTAGAGTCAATAATCTAGTTCACATCGCCATGTGATTAACACTCACAGGTCGCATCACCATGTGACCAACATCCAAAGAGTTTACTAGTGTCACTAAACTAGTTCACATCATCATGTGATTAAGACTCAATGAGTTCTGGGGTTTGATCATGTTCTGCTTGTGAGAGAGGTTTTAGTCAACGGATCTGTAACATTCAGATCCGTATGTACTTCGCAAATCTATAGGTCATATTGTAAATGCTGCTTCGACGCTCCACTTGGAGCTACTCCAAATGGTTGTTCCACTATACGTATACGGTTTACTACTCAGAGTCACTCGGATAGGTGTTAAAGCTTGCATCGACGTAACCCTTTATGTCAAACTCTTTATCACCTCCATAATCGAGAAACATGTCCTTATTTACTCCAAGGACAATTTTGAATGCTGTCCAATGATCCATTCCTGGATCATTCTTGTACCCCTTGACTGACTCATGGCAAGGCACACTTCCGGTGCGGTACACAGCATAGCATACTATAGAGCCTACGTCTGAAGCATAGGGGACGACCTTCGTCCTTTCTCTCTCTTCTGCCGTGGTCGAGCTTTAACTCTTAACTTCATACCTTACAACTCAGGCAAGAACTCCTTCTTTGACTGATCCATCTTGAACTCCTTCAAGATCACGTCAAGGTATGTGCTCATTTGAAAGTACCATTAAGCATTTTTGATCTATCCTCATAGATCTTGATGCTCAATGTTCAAGTAGCTTAATCTAGGTTTTCTATTGAAAAACACCTTTCAAATAACCCTATATGCTTTCCAGAAATTCTACATCATTTCTGATCAACAATATGTCAACAACATATACTTATCAGAAATTCTATAGTGCTCCCACTCACTTCTTTGGAAATACAAGTTTCTCATAAACTTTGTATAAACCCAAAATCTTTGATCATCTCATCAAAGCGTACATTCCAACTCCGAGATGCTTACTCCAGTCCTTAGAAGGATCGCTGGAGCCAGCATACCTTTTAGCATCCTTAGGATCGACAAAACCTTTCTGATTGTATCACATACAACCTTTCCTTACGAAAACTGGTAAGGAAACTCGTTTTGACATCCATCTGCCAGATTTCATAAATGCAGCTAATGCTAACATGATTCCGACGGACTTAAGCATCGCTACGGATGAGAAAATCTCATCGTAGTCAACTCCTTGAACTTGTGAAAAACTCTTCGCCACAAGTCGAGCTTCATAGACGGTGACATTACCGTCCACGTCCGTCTTCTTCTTAAAGATCCATTTATCTCAATGGCTTGCCGATCATCGGGCAAGTCCACCAAAGTCCATGCTTTGTTCTGATACATGGATCCTATCTCGGATTTCATGGCTTCTAACCATTTGTCGGAATTTGGGCCCACCATCGCTTCTCCATAGCTCGTAGGTTCATTGTTGTCTAGCAACATGACCTTCAAGACAGGATTACTGTACCACTCCGAAGTAGTACGCATCCTTGTCACCCTACGAGGTACGGTAGTGACTTGATCCGAAACTTCATGATCACTATCATAAGCTTCTACTTCAATTGGTGTAGGTGCCACAGGAACAACTTCCTGTGCCCTGCTACACACTAGTTGAAGTGATGGTTCAATAACCTCATCAAGTCTCCACATCCTCCCACTCAACTTTTCGAGACAAACTTTTCCTCGAGAAAGGACCCGATTCAAGAAACAATCCCTATTGCTTTCGGATCTGAATTAGGAGGTATACCCAACTGTTTTGGGTGTCCTATGAAGATGCATTTTATCCGCTTTGGGTTCGAGCTTATCAACCTGAAACTTTTCACATAAGCGTCGCAGCCCCAAACTTTTAAGAAACGACAACTTAGGTTTCTCCAACCATTCAACGGTGTCGTCTCAACGGAATTACGTGGTGCCCTATTAAAGTGAGTGCGGTTGTCTCTAATGCCTAACCCATGAACGATAGTGGTAATTCGATAAGAGACATCATGGTACGCACCATATCCAATAGGGTGCAACTATGATGTTCGGACACACCATCACACTATGGTGTTCCAGGCGGTATTAATTGTGAAACAATTTCCACAATGTCTTAATTGCGTGCCAAAGCTCGTAACTCAGATACTCATCTCTATGATCATATCATAGACATTTTATCCTCTTGTCACGATGATCTTCAACTTCACTCTGAAATTACTTGAACCATTCAATAATTCAGACTTGTGTTTCATCAAGTAAATATACTCAACATCTACTCGAATCATCTGTGAAGTAAGAACATAACGATATTCACTGCATGCCTCAGCACTCATTGGACTGCACACATCAAAATGTGTTACTTCCAACAAGTTGCTATCTTGTTCCATCTTACTGAAAACGAGGCTTTTCAGTCATCTTGCCCATGTGGTATGATTTGCATATCTCAAGTGATTCAAAATCAAGTGAGTCCAAACGATCCATCTGCATGGAGTTTCTTCATGCGTATACACCAATAGACATGGTTCGCATGTCTCAAACTTTTCAAAAACGAGTGAGTCCAAAGATCCATCAACATGGAGCTTCTTCATGCGTTTTATACCAATATGACTTACATGGCAGTGCCACAAGTAAGTGGTACTATCATTACTATCTTATATCTTTTGGCATGAAAATGTGTATCACTACGATCGAGATTCAATAAACCATTCCTTTAGGTGCAAGACCATTGAAGGTATTATTCAAATAAATAGAGTAACCATTATTCTCCTTAAATGAATAACCGTATTGCGATAGACATAATCCAATCATGTCTATGCTCAACGCAAACACCAAATGACAATTATTCAGGTTTAATACTAATCTTGATGGTAGAGGGAGCGTGCGATGTTTGATCACATCAAACTTGGAAACACTTCCAACACATATCGTCAGCTCACCTTTAGCTAGTCTCCGTTTATTCCGTAGCTCTTTTATTTCGAGTTACTAACACTTAGCAACCGAACCGGTATCTTAATACCCTGGTGCTACTAGGAGTACTAGTAAAGTACACATTAACATAATGTATATCCAATATACTTCTATCGACCTTGCCAGCCTTCTCATCTACCAAGTATCTAGGGTAATTCTGCTCCAGTGGTTGTTCCCCTTATTACAGAAGCACTTAGTCTCGGGTTTGGGTTCAACCTTGGGTTTCTTCACTAGAGCAGCAGCTGATTTGCCGTTTCATGAAGTATCCCTTCTTGCCCTTGCCCTTCTTGAAACTAGTGGTTTCACCAACCATCAACAATTGATGCTCCTTCTTGATTTCTACTTTCCGGAGTGTCAAACATCGCGAATACCTCAAGGATCATCATCTCTATCCCTGATATGTTATAGTTCATCACGAAGCTCTAGCAGCTTGGTGGCAATGACTTTGGAGAAACATCACTATCTCATCTGGAAGATCAACTCCCACTCGATTCAAGTGATTGTTGCACTCAGACAATCTGAGCACAAGCTCAACGATTGAGCTTTTCTCCCTTAGTTTGCAGGCTAAGAAAATCGTCGGAGGTCTCATACCTCTTGACGTGGGCACGAGCCTGAAATCCCAATTTCAGCCCTCGAAACATCTCATATGTTCCGCGACGTTTCGAAAACGTCTTTGGTGCCTCAACTCTAAACCGTTTAACTGAACTATCACGTAGTTATCAAAACGTGTATGTCCGATGTTCGCAACATCCACAAACGACGTTTGGGGTTCAGCACACTGAGCGGTGCATTAAGGACATAAGCTTTCTACTGTCCGCATAATCGCTACTGTCAACTTTCAACTATATTTTCTCTAGGAACATATCTAAACAGTGGAACTAAAGCGCGAGCTTACGACATAATTTGCAAAGATCTTTTGACTATGTTCAGGATAATTAAGTTCATCTTATGAACTCCCACTCAGATAGACATCCCTCTAGTCATCTAAGTGATTACATGATCCGAGTCAACTAGGCCGTGTCCGATCATCACGTGAGACGGACTAGTCATCATCGGTGAACATCTTCATGTTGATCGTATCTACTATACGACTCATGCTCGACCTTTCGGTCTCTGTGTTCCGAGGCCATGTCTGTACATGCTAGGCTCGTCAAGTTAACCCTAAGTGTTTCGCGTGTGTAAATCTGTCTTACACCCGTTGTATGTGAACGTAAGAATCCATCACACCCGATCATCACGTGGTGCTTCGAAGCGACGAACTTTAGCAACGGTGCACAGTTAGGGGAGAACACTTCTTGAAATTGTTGTAAGGGATCATCTTATTTACTACCGTCGTTCTAAGTAAACAAGATGCATAAACATAATAAACATCACATGCAATTATATAGTAGTGACATGATATGGCCAATATCATATAGCTCCATTGATCTCCATCTTCGGGGCTCCATGATCATCATCGTCACCGGCATGACACCATGATCTCCATCATCGTGTCTTCATGAAGTTGTCTCGCCAACTATTACTTCTACTACTATGGCTACCGGTTAGCAATAAAGTAAAGTAATTACATGGCGTTGTTCAATGACACGCAGGTCATACAATAAATAAAGACAACTCCTATGGCTCCTGCCGGTTGTCATACTCATCGACATGCAAGTCGTGATTCCTATTACAAGAACATGATCAATCTCATACATCACATATCATTCATCACATTCTTCTTGGCCATATCACATCACATAGCATACCCTGCAAAAACAAGTTAGACGTCCTCTAATTGTTGTTTGCATGTTTTACGTGGCTGCTATGGGTTTCTAGCAAGAACGTTTCTTACCTACGCAAAACCACAACGTGATATGTCAATTGCTATTTACCCTTCATAAGGACCCTTTTCATCGAATCCGTTCCGACTAAAGTGGGAGAGACTGGCACCCGCTAGCCACCTTATGCACCAAGTGCATGTCAGTCGGTGGAACCTGTCTCACGTAAGAGTACGTGTAAGGTCGGTCCGGGCCGCTTCATCCCACAATACCGTCGAAACAAGATTGGACTAGTAACGGTAAGCATATTGAACAAAATCAACGCCCACAACTAATTTGTGTTCTACTCGTGCAAAGAATCTACGCAATAGACCTAGCTCATGATGCCACTGTTGGGGAACGTAGCAGAAATTCAAAAATTTCCTACGTGTAACCAAGATCTATCTATGGAGAAACTAGCAACGAGTGGAAGGAGAGTGCATCTACATACCCTTGTAGATCGCTAAGCGGAAGCGTTCAAGAGAACGGGGTTGAAGGAGTCGTTCTCGTCGTGATCCAAATCACCAGAGATCCTAGTGCCGAACGGACGGCACCTCCGCGTTCAACACACGTACAGCCCAGTGACGTCTCCCACGCCTTGATCCAGCAAGGAGAGAGGGAGAGGTTGAGGAAGACTTCGTCCAGCAGCAGCACAACGGCGTGGTGGTGGTGGAGGAGCGTGGCAATCCTGGAGGGCTTCGCCAAGCATCTGCGGGAGAGGAGGAGGTGTCACGGGAGGGAGGGAGGCGCCAAGGCTTCAGGTGAGGCTGCCCTTCCCTCCCCTCCCTTTATATAGGGGCAAGGGATAGGGGGGAGGCGCAGCCTTTCCCCTTCCTCCAAGGAAGGGGTGCAGCCAAGGGGGGGAGGAGTCCATCCTCCCCAAGGCACCTCGGAGGTGCCTTCCCCCTTGAGGACTCTCCCCTTTTTCTTATATCTTGGCGCATGGGCCTCTTGGGGCTGGTGCCCTTGGCCCATATAGGCCAAGGCGCACCCCCTACAGCCCATGTGGCCCCCCGGGGCAGGTGGACCCCCCCGGTGGACCCCCGGACCCCTTTCGGCACTCCCGGTACAATACCGATAAAGTGCGAAACTTTTCCGGCGACCAAAATAAGACTTCCCATATATAAATCTTTACCTCCGGACCATTCCGGAACTCCTCGTGACGTCCGGGATCTCATCCGGGACTCCGAACAACATTCGGTAACCACATACAAACTTCCTTTATAACCCTAGCGTCATCGAACCTTAAGTGTGTAGACCCTATGGGTTCGGGAACCATGTAGACATGACCGAGACAACTCTCCGGCCAATAACCAACAGCGGGATCTAGATACCCATGTTGGCTCCCACATGTTCCACGATGATCTCACCGGATGAACCACGATGTCAAGGACTCAATCAATTCCGTATACAATTCCCTTTGTCTAACGGTATTGTACTTGCCCGAGATTCGATCGTCGGTATACCGATACCTTTTTCAATCTCGTTACCGGCAAGTCTCTTTACTCGTTGCGTAACACATCATCCCGTGATCAACCCCTTGGTCACATTGTGCACATTATGATGATGTCCTACCGAGTGGGCCCAGAGATACCTCTCCGTTTACACGGAGTGACAAATCCCAGTCTCGATTCGTGCCAACCCAACAGACACTTTCGGAGATACCTGTAGTGCACCTTTATAGCCACCCAGTTACGTTGTGACGTTTGGTACACCCAAAGCATTCCTACGGTATCTGGGAGTTGCACAATCTCATGGTCTAAGCAAAAGATACTTGACATTAGAAAAGCTTTAGCATACGAACTACGATCTTTGTGCTAGGCTTAGGATTGGGTCTTGTCCATCACATCATTCTCCTAATGATGTGATCCCATTATCAATGACATCCAATGTCCATGGTTAGGAAACCGTAACCATCTATTGATCAACGAGCTAGTCAACTAGAGGCTTACTAGGGACATGGTGTTGTCTATGTACCCACACATGTATCTGAGTTTCCTTTCAATACAATTATAGCATGGATAATAAACTATTATCATGAACAAGGAAATATAATAATAACTAATTATTATTGCCTCTAGGGCATATTTCCAACAGCACGCACGTGAGGGAGGCGGTAAATGCGCCTGGGACGAATGGGCGAGGCAGGGATCGAGCGCGCTGCTCAATCCGGCGAGGACGGCCGAAGGGGCGCCGGATCCGGGCAACGGGAGGAGGGACTTGGCGATGGCGAGGCAAGCGAAGGCGGAGGCGCCAGGTAGGATGTGGGCAGAGGCGAGGGACTTGGCGGTCGAGACAGACAGGAGGGCGTCGTCCTCGTCAGGAACCGTTGAAAACGACGGCGACAGGGACTGCAGCAGGCGACAACATAGTTCGGGCGGCGGAGCTCGTCGCCGAGGGGCGGCACGGCAGTCCGTGGTGGTCAACACGCAGGGGCGGGACGAGGCGCGTCCCTCATCTCCTGGACGAATAGAGGAGGAGGCGCGGATGGTATGGCGCTAGTCGAGGCGGAGGTGGCTCTCGGGAAGGCGCGGGGCAACGAGGAGGAGGCCGCAGGTGAGGTATGCGCTCGGCAGGAGGCGAGGCAGGCAGCGGTGACGGGGACGACCATGGATGCTCCTGCAGGCTTCCTGGAGAAGACAGGGAGCAGGTGAGAGAGGGAACCAGAGGAAACGGGGGAAGAAGGGAAAAGGCATGGCGCTCAGCTGCTGGTTTGTGCTAGGAATGGAGCAGCTCCAGCGGTGGCGCTTGACTCCGGTGACGCGAGGCTGGTGAAGAGCTCGGGCGCGAGGCCGTGTGGCGATCTTGCAGGAGCTCGAGGTGGGAGGTGCTCTGTGGTTGGCTGGGATGAAAATCGAGGAGGTGGGGATCGACTGGATGAATCGGGAGGAGATCCCAAGAAAACAGTGGCAGCGGGGGACACAGAAGGATGGGACAAGGCTCCTAAATTTTAGGGTTAGGGGTCTATTTATAGGAAGAATTAGCTTAGGGGCTACCTAGTCCCTCCGATCAAAATCGGAAGGACGAGAATAAATATGCTATGGAGTCCAAAAACAAAAACGGAGATGTTTTATAGATGTTGGGGGATGATGCGGATCCATCGGTGATGACTGAGCGGTTTGGGTTCGGGGCAAGTTTCGGACGCACGCGAGGGGTTTGTGGCTGCGTAGATCGAGGGTGGGCATTTAGACGAGAGGGGAAAACAAAGACAATGGGGTCCGACAAAAGGCCACGGGGACAAGGGGGGTTTTGTTGGTCTCGGAGAAAAAGAGAAGAGAGGGGTCCAATTGGTCTGAGAGAAGGTCAACAAGGACAAGCGGTCTGACAACAGGTCAACGAAGACTAAGATAGAAACGGTAACTACGAACGGCTACGAGGTTTTATGAAAACAAGCGGATGCAATGCGGATGATGCTATGAGATGAGATGCATGGCATGAACAAAATGCAAAACAAACGACAAAAACCCAACCACGAAGGAAATATCATATCACATCTCCGGAAAAGGCAAGAGTTGGAGTTACGAATATGGAAAGTTGTATCCGGGGCGTTACATCCGCGTTGCGCATTAGGCCTTTCACTATGTAGGCCAAGCGAGACAACTTATTGTTTATTTAAGCCGTTCAAGTGCAATCATGTGGCGTTTGCTTATTTCTCATTCCTCTCCAACCCTCTTCTCCATCGATCATGTCGCCCTCCAGTCGAGTCCATCCTCCTGCATGCCTCATTTGAACATTCCGCCGAGTATCATTCACATGTACCCACCCTAGTCCTCTTTCAATAGATCTCCGGACCCCGAGATGAAATCGAGAGGGAACGAGTGGGGGCACGTGATACCTAAGGCGGATTCAAAAATTTTAACCGGTGATCATAGCATCCGCAAATCATATATAAAGGGTATTCAATGTTTGTTTCGTTTTTGAACGTACAATATACTCCCTGCTATCCTTTCTACTTTACATATAAGTTTTATGTGTAGTCAAAGTATCTCTACTATGATAAAAAAGGTATCAACATTCAACAACGCTCAATCAATATTGTTAGATTCGTACGTACTCCTAGATTTGTACTCGAGATGGTTTCCAATTTGACTATTGACAAGATTAATAGTACCCCTTTCACATAGGTGAGTAAGTCATCTTAGGCTGTGCACCGTGACCAAGGAGGAGGGGAAAACGAGAGACATTAATGTTTATTTGCTAATTAATAGTATTGCATGCAATGAACTAACCACTGCATGTCATGTTTGATAGTCTCAGGTCATTAAAAGCATGCACACCCTCGTCTCTTATTGGTTGATATGTCAAAAACAAGAAACGAGGTAGAAGTTAATGCACCGCGCCTACTACCTCCGTCCTGGTTTATAGGTCCCCTTTGTAGTTTGTGTCAAATTTTGACTAAAGATTTAACTAACAAAATGTTAATGCATGTCAAGAAAAATTATCTCATTGGATTCGTATTTGAACATAGTTTTCAAAAATATAATGTTTGGGGCATGCGTGAACATTTTTTTAGTTTAATCTATGGTCAAAATTTGGCACGAAACACAATGGGGATCAATAAATCTGGATTCAGATACGAAATTGATCGTATGCTTTGTGTAAGTTGCATGTCATATATTGTTACTCTAACATTTGGTCAAAGTTAGCCTCGAAAAACGCATTAGACCCTGTATGCTTTGTGTAAGTTGCATGTCATATATTATTACTCTAACATTTGTGTAAGTTGCATGTCATATATTATTACTCTAACATTTGGTCAAAGTAGTATAGTGGAAGTGGATCCAACGACGTAGGTATCCCTGCATTACACCCTTCCTTTCGGTCACTTACTAGCGGACCCCATGCTTGCTAGGCCCCGCATGTCAGTTACTCAATGGGTTTGGCCACATCATGGGATCCTCATCCGTGGTATACTCCCTTTGTTTTTAGTTACTCCGCATAAAACAGAGGGAGTGGTGGTATAATAAATGACGCGGGCGGGGGAGGTGGAGGGATGTCGGTTTGCTCTCAACTGCGGTCCCAGAAGCGAGCGAAAATGCAAGACGAAGAGCGTTCCATTCGGTGAGCGACGTGGAGGGTCCAGCATGCCGGGCTGCAACGCGAACACGACAAGAGCAATGTACAGTCAAAAACGATTGACCAGTCGTCACCGGAACCACTATTCACACCAGAACCTTCGCTGCTCGGCCTACGCCAGCCACTGCCCTAAAACCACACCAAGGGGCTGTTTGGTTCCCAGCCACAATTTGCCAAGCCAAAATTTGGCAGCCACAGTCTGCCAAGCATGTGTTTGGTTTTTGCCACACTTTGGCTTGTCACACTTTATTGCCCCTATGGCCCATTTGTCAAAGAGACAATTTTTTTTGCCAACTTTTGCCAAAGTTTGGCGTCCAATTTCTTAACCACGCTTGTGTGGCTTGCCATACTTGTGTGGCTAGCCATACTTTGGCTTGGCCACACTAGTCTCCAACCAAACAGACCCCAAATCTCCAGCCCATTCCCCCACCATTCGATCCCCTAGCCCGCATCGAGCGTCCCCTAGTTCGCCGGAAAGCCATGGTGCGCCGCAAGATCACTTATTACAAGCTGCTGACACCGGAGCGCCGCGCAGAAATCGCGGCGGCGGTCGGCGCCACAGACCTTCGTTCCCAAGCTCGCTTTGTGGCGTGCCAATCCCCGAGTTCTCTGGAGCCAAGCTACGAGGAGGAGGAAGCCGATCCAATGTTCACTGCGGAGGTCGCGGCGCAGAAGGCCCCCGATGGGTACGAGACGATGGACGTCGACTTCGTGCCGGCGTCCGAGTCCCCCATGGTGCAGGCGGACCAGCGGTTCAACATGGCGATACTAAAGGAGGACAGGGAGGCAGATGCTCAACTCGATGCGGAGCGCACGCATGCCGCTGCCATCGAGGCTCTCCTGTAGGCGGAACCGGATGTCGTGGATGTGAACTGGGCGGCGGAGGCTCAACTTGAGGCGGAGCACGCGGATGCCGCTGCCATCGAGGCCCTCCTGTAGGTGGAACCGGACGTCCTGGACATGAACCGGGAAGCAGAGGCTCGACTCGACGCAGAGCGCGTGGATGCCGCTCTCATCGACGCCCTCCTACAGGCGGAACCGGAAGTCCTGAACTTGAACCGGGCGGCAGAGGCTCGACTCGACGCGGAGCGCACGGATGCCGCTGCCATCGAGGTCCTCCTACAGGCGGAACCGTACGTCCTTGACTTGAACCGGGCTATGCTCTCGTCTGTGCAGAGCGCCCGCACGCTCCCCTTGAACGAGTAGCTAGAGGACGAGGACAACCACGGTGCGGAGACACACGTCGGCAGCGACGAACGGTTCGCGCCTGCAGCCAAAGACGACGAGGCCATCTCTTTCCGCGAGCAGTGATAGTTTTTCTTTATGTTGTTGTTTTTATGGATCTCTTACTGTGTAAAAACATACTATTTGTTATGCAAGTCGCCTGACTTGGGTCAGTTTACCATTTCAGGTGGTTGGATGAATATCCTATGTGTCCTAACCCTTCTTTCCTTCTTCCTCACTTCTTCTTCTTCCCCAACGTACCACCGCACGGGCCGTACGGATACTCCCCAACATGTGGTTGGATAAACATACTCTATGAACGAAAATTATGTGTCAGCGATAGGATGGCTTAGTTTGGTTTGTTCACATGCGACAGCACGTGTCAGTGAGGTGTGTTCCCTTGGTTGGGTTTGCAGCGTGCAGGAGTGCCTGAGTGAGGGTGCGGTGCGACCGCGGCGTGCATGAGCGACTGTGTGAGGGTGCGGTGCGACCGTGACAGCCATGCGCAAGTGTACCTCCTTCTCATTTTGAAAACTTTAGGCAAGCTTGGCAAAAATGTGTGGAGAAGTTTGGCAATGCAAGGCCTAGACCCAAACAGGATAAGTACGTACGTACTAGGAGTACTAGTGTTAAAAAAGAAAGGCGAGGTTTTCCTTCGATACAAATCCTCGTTTCACGTGTCAATTAATGCGTATTTTTTTCTCGAAAGACCAAAGAGCTAACCATCTCCCTCCTCATCGCTTGATTAATGCAGCGCCATGCAAACGAACCTTCTCACTTCCGCATGCATGCAGGGGATATTAATGTCCTTGGTTGCTAACCCCATCAATTTTGCCTCGATTAGTGTTAGTGCCCCTTTGCAAATTGTAATTTTGATATACTCGCCTTGTGTACAAAAAAATGGAGGTAGTAACTATATTTGAATTCCTTGCCCATTGCAGTGACGTTGACGATACATTTTTTTGGTGTGGTTTGGCGAAGTGCGTTCAACGGAGAACACCATTGAGGGAGACCACGGTAAGTCGTTTGCAAGAGCCGCCTACAAGCCGATACAACCGCCTTATTTGCATCCAGGTAGTCCTTTTACTAGTACAACTACTAGGAGTACTAGTGAGGTGAGATGGTTTCTCAAAGAAGACGATGGAGAAGCGGAGTCAGCGAAGAGTGAAATGATGGTTGCTTCGTCCGTGCTTTGTGATTTGACGCCTCACTGCTTTGTGATTTCTGATAGGAGGGACAGGGGAGTACACTCTGTGCTCTATACTGTACTACATGCGTCCAAGCATGGGAGAAAGAGGACAGACGTTGCATTTTCTATTCCTTCAATCAATCAATCAGGGAGCTTCGGTTCCATCTTTTTGGCTTTGGCAACACCGTCCACAATGGTTCCCACAATGCTAAAAGCTATTTTCACATTTGGCTACACATTGTGGATGCCCTTAACCATACCACTTGGTTTTGCTCCTGTGTGCTATCTATACAAATCTCAATTATATTGATCTAAAAAATTATAGAATCAAAGATTAGTAAAAAGGAGGTGATTTTGCCGCGCGGATGGCGGGGAGGTTTCTTATTTTCGGAGGACGTTGTCCTGGCGGTTTGCTAACATGCGGTCCCACATGTCAGTGTTTTACCATGTTGATCCGCGTCCCACATGAGGCAAAACAACGACAGAAGCAACACGTGGTTAAGTTGAAGAAGATGAGGGAGAAGCGGATTCAGCAACGAGTGAAATGATGGTTGCTTCGTCCCTCCAACTTCTTTTTTAGCATTATTACTTCGTCCCTCCAACTTAACTGCGGGAAAGGTGCATCTTTGTGATTTGACGCCTCATTGCTCATTACTACGCCGGCGCCATGACTGGGGTGCTTCACCCTGGCTGCTCTGCATTGTATTCCGGTATGGCACATGGACCCGGTAGCTTGATGTCCCACATGTCGGTGAAAGGGACTAGAAGATTTATGAAAGCGAGCGCTCCACTCTTACGACGGAGGAGTAGACGACACGACGGCCCAGTGAACTGTCACTTGTACTATATAGTACTATAGTTTTGCTGTTTCGCACGATCCATCGATACAAACCCGATTAAACAGGAAAGGGCAGGATTTTTCTCGCGCGGTAGATGATACTGGCCATACATTTCAAAGGCAATTTTAATGTATGCAAATTGAATAATTATAAGTAACAATATGATACCTAGTAAAACTAAAAACACGTATGATTTATTGTGTTAGAGTGTAGTAGTACTAGTGATGTATTGCATAGTTGTTAGATGTAACATGCGAGAACCGTGTAGAGATGTAGTTTTGGAGGGCCTACAGAGAGAAAAGCGTAATACGGTCACCGAACTTCAGAATAAGCTGATTACGGTCACTATATATGTTTTGCGGTGATTATCCGGTCACTTGCTCACAGTTCATCATCGGATCGCACTCTGTTTACCGGCCAAATAGTCTACGTGGCGCCATGTTGACTAGTTAAATTGACCACGTTCCTTGTGGGTCCCACCTGTCAGTTTGCATAGGAAAAAGGTCAGATAAACGCAAATTTACGCAGGCGCGGCAAGGCTCCAACCCGTGCGCGGGAATCACCTGGTTGTGTATGTGTCTGTCAGGGCCTGATGTGTGCGCATGCACGTATAGGTCGAGCACTTGAGCGTGAGAGTGTGTGTTGGTCGTGTGGTGTACTGGTGTGTGCATGCATGCGTGCGTGTGTGCGTGTGAGTGTTGCGTGCGTGCGTGGCTGTGTGTGTACGTGTGAGTGTTGCGTGCGTGCGTGGGTGCATGTGTTTGTGTGCATGCGTGCGTGTGTGTATAATCACCACACCAGCTCCTGTGTGTTAAAACAGATGGCTCAGCATACCAATACAAGGCCACCTTGTCCGCTGTGCCCACGGTCATGACTTCGAACCACCATCAAAATATTTTTTTGTCGTCTGTTTTCATTCTTACTAGCAAGATGCCCGTGCGTTGCACGTAACATCAAGATGTGTTTGTATGACTTGTTTATCTTGTGAGAGAAAAGGATGAACGAGGGAAGGCCTTATTTACAAATGTGGAGAGGTGTGTGGGTACCTTTTTGCAAAATTGCCATAGTTTCTGTCCTATCCACCAGATATAAATAGGATGGCCTATATTGCAGGATGGCAGGCACACCATCATCATCAACTCTGTTTTTTATAAGAGTGTATTTTATATTTCACGTATTTTATAATAGTGTAGATGTAGAGTAGATACAAGTCGACAGGTGGGCACGATGGTAGTGAGATAATGTGATGCAACACTAGAGGTGCCACGTGGAGCGTTTAACTGGTCAACTAGTCATGTCATGAGCAAATACAAAGTTGTACGGTGAGCCCGTGAGTGTATAATAACCACTAAACGTAAATGGTGACTGTAATGAATGGATTATGAAGTCCAATGTATGTATCGTGCTTTCTCTTCAAATACAATGATCGTCATTGCATATATCGCGAGAGAAATATGAAACACGCGTGAATTTTCTGGGGGCTTACTTTTAGAGGACCTGGAGATAGTTTTGTGTGCATACGTGAAAGGGGCGTACAGGGGGGGGTATGCGATGGAGAGAGAGATGCTCTTCGTTTCTCTTTATTATGACTAACTTTGTATATAGTATAAAAATATACAAATTCACAGTGCGGAATAAATATCATTGTGGGCACCATGCAATGCAAATTAGCGTTCGTACTCCTCCATATAACTTTGTAATGTTGTATATATGTAGAAACTCTAAAATAATTTTTTGGCCACACTTTATTCAAAAGGAATGTTGTATGCGAAATAAACGTGAAGAGAGGGCTTTTTAGATCAATGGGGTACGTGATGTAACATGTGTGAATGTGTAGTTGATGCATTTGGCGGGGCCTAGAGAGGTATGTGTGTGTATTACGTATTCGAGAGAGGCATGGATAGAGGGGCCGACGGGGGGGGCGTGGGAGAGATAGCACGAGAAATGAGAGTGGTCTAGAGAGAGAGACGAATATGACGTCACGACAAGAGATTCCATTCCCTTGAGTGTGTATATGCAAGGGGGGAGGGAATAGAGGCACCAGGAGAAATTTTCTGTGTGTGTGGTGTTTGTGTTGGTATGTGTGGGTGTGAGAAGATAATGAGACGTGGGGGCAGAGGGTGTGTCACCGCGTGAGGTCCGGTGGGTCGAGGTGAGGCCCTTCGTTCGGTTCCGTCCTGCGCCACATTGGTCGGCCCATGACACATTTAGGAAGACCCATGGATGACTAGTCGTACAAGACAAAGATAGCAGAATTGTGAAGGACTCTGTGTCCACTGACAAAGCCGGCTAGGATTTGTAACCCTAGGTTCTCGGACTAAGGTAACCCCTTTATCTCTGATATTACTATTCATCCAACCTAACTTTAAGGGGCATCCTACAGAATGCTCTGCTAGAATCATACTCGTCGATTAGGAAGAGAGGTGTGAGATAATGCGTGAGAGACAGGCGTAAAGATAATGTGCGTACATGAGACACGTAGGCAGGTCCATGTATATAGAAAGGGTCGATGAGGATTGTGCGTGTGTATGTTTGCGAGAGGAAGAGTGCTTGTGATAAAGGTTAGTGAAAACAGTTGTAAATGGTTACGAGAGGGAGGGAGGGTTATATCTAGAGCATGTGTGCGAGAAAGACACCTCGGGAGAGAGTGTGTGAGCATGTGTGAGAGACCACCGATGGAGAGTGAAACTACACGTAAAAGACTGCTCTACACATTGATTAAAGATATAAATTGTATCCAAATATTAGGATGGGATCATGATATTTGCAATTCGCGTAAGGAGCGGTCATTGATCCATCAGACATCTAGATTCTATCGAATTTGAGCATGTCTATGTTATTATTCGACACAATTGATCCACATAGTTAGTATTTTGAACTCCAGACAATGCATCGCTTTAGCAATCGAATATAAACGTGAGTATAGTTCATGTTGTGTGTGTAAAGCACATTATACATACGAAAGTTACACAATGGACATTTATAAATAGCTACCTATGAACTAGCATACATTTGAATTCAACCTAAGGTGGTTTAAAAAAATCGAATTCAACATGAAGTCCATTCAATTATTTGAATTTGATATCATGGCATTTGTAAACCATACCTAAACTATGGGGGTACCAATCTGTGCTCTGATTTTGTACATAATAGCATATGTAGTCGTGTACAAAATAGATTCAAATTTAGCTCCTCCATTCCAAAATAATCGTAGTTATAGGATTTTCAAGTGTCAAAATTTCAAAAGGAAGCGGATAATTTAATGAGGTTTTCAAACATACAAGGTCAAATATAACGTTGTCTATTTAGGTCAATCCTCATAGTTCAAGAGTACTCTAAACGTGAATGCTTGTGTTTCAAAATTTCGAACGAATCGCCAAAAGAGCCTCTACTCGCCCGAAACCGCGTGAGACCAATGTTTGGTAGTACAAGGAAATTACTTTTCTAATAACTCTGACCCGTGAAACCTACCGGCCCGACGTCCAAAGGTCTAAACCGGGGTAGGTTTGTAGCTTCATCTAGACGCCACGCAACCGCCTCTGGAAAACATTCATACACAATGGCCGCCTAAGAACACATGCGCGCGGCCTAAATCGCTCCCGCCCACTATTTGGGACACCTGGGATTACCATCCTACCCCCGACCCGTAGTAGGTCCAAAATTTAAGAGGGGGGCAAAGTTTGTAGTTTCCCCAAATTTCAACCAAGCGCGTCCCATCTTCTGTTCAAAAAAGCCAAAAACAAGCGCGTCCCAGACCGAAACATGGTTCCCCCCACCCGTCCGATTCCCCATTCGTACTCCGTGGGCGCCAAAACTACCTCTCCACCAGCCGCGAAACCCCGGCATCCTCCGTCCGCCATCCCATCCCACCCATCAACCACCGCCCTCCCGCATCACGCCGGAGCTGATACCCTGACGTCGTCGTCCACCACAACCTCAACCGCAACGCCCTCCACAGATAGTAGTGAAGCCGAGGCCGAGCCGTCCGTACCCGAACCAGTTCAACCACGCTATGCTGCGCCTCACCGCTGCTGCCCGAACTTCGCCACCCTCCACCGCACCGGAGCTGTTCCTGCTACACCATCCTTCGCCGCCTCGGATCTGCTTCCCCTCCGCCGACATACGGCCACGGCAACACAGTCAACAATTTGGCCATGGGTTCGTCCAAGCCTGCACCCTCCAGAGCATCGGTTTCCCCGGTAAAAAGAAGAAGATCGGCGCGACATGTGGAGGTGACCACACCGGAAACCGAAGAAGGTACTCCTCTTCCCTTATTCGTGCAAATCATACGTCTCTGCTTGCAGGGTATTCATCCCACAGAAGACACTAGTTGACCGCTTCTTCTTGATACTAGATGTTCCTAGTAACTCGTGATGCACAAGGTTTCTTCTCATATACTATTTCACCTTAGCTAGAGGTCCGTCGCCCCCCTGAATTTCAATTTTTGGCCAGTTGATTCCCAATTAACGAAAGCATTCCTCAGCGTAACAGGTGATAGTACGACTATTACACCCGGGAAGCAGCGCCTTGGTGTTTATCTTATGGGCGTGTGCGGCCTAGAGCTACTGGCGCCCGATCTGGAGATCGGACGGGATTAAAGGGATGGCTTGGGGGCGCTGCCAAGAACGACGGTGGTGTGAGGTCGATGGGAGGGCGGGGCGGCGGAGGCACGGGTCTGGACCGGTGGTCGCTGGCGGTTCGAGAAAGATCATCAACAGTGACTGGCAGGAGGTAGACGAAGGCCATATGCCCGTTCCTTATAGATCAGACAGTTCATTAAAAAAATCGACTGACCTATTTATTTTCAGTCGACTGTTATCTTAGATATGACCACATGTGGTGGTGTGCTGGAGGAGTACCTGCATTTCCTGCTCTCATATATTACAAAATCATACGGAGTAGAATCTAATTTTGTTTGCCATGCAATGTTGTAGAGCTATCATATGTCTCCTGTCATTTATTTTTCATCCACATGCTATCTACTACTTTTATAGTGCACTAGTTCTGCACACACTTCATCCATACTCTCACTATTGTGTTTTTATGCAAGGGTATTTCAGAGTCTGCCGAAAGCGAAGCAAAAAAGAAAAGAGACAAGTCGTGCCAGCTTTCTACGCGGCTAGGCGCGACACGTTACAACGTTTTAAAGGGTGAAGTGTCAGCATATGGAGATGGTAAACGTTGATTTGGAGTTGATGACCTCGCTCGCAATGAACCACCATCCCAGGTGCTTGCTTTCACTTCGCGCTGTCATATGTGGTTGCATGTTCCATATGGTGTCTAGCTTGTATTCGAAAGGCCGAAGTCGGTCTCTATTAAGATAAGGAAAGATATTTTTACATGAACCACCATCCCGTGAGCACCATAAGACAAATAGCTAGTCAGGGCACTGGCCGAGCCAGTGACAAGCCCAACAAAGACAGGCATCACCTGGAAGCCAACTAAAAAGCCGCGATGGTGGCAAAGCAGCCCACCTCCCACCAGGCTCTCAGGTCCTAGATGATCATGTTCACCACTCCAGCCGCATGTCTTTGGTACATACTAATACCTTTGAATATGACATGCCTTTCTGTTTTCGGTACATACTAGTACATCTGTGTATTAACCATGTTCTTACATCAAACTAATGTTCTTGTGTATCCCGCATCAATCACTTATGACGAGGCAGGCAGGCAAGGGCACTACTCCTCATTTAAAGAATGCAGCGTCAGCCTCCCGACATGATTCTCAAGAAACAGAAATGCTAGATGAAGATAGTGAACGTAGCTCTGTAGTTGATTACAGCATTTCCCCTACACTAGCATCATAGGTTCTTGCTCTAACTTGGCAGCGTGATATGTGGTTGCATGTTGCATATGGTGTCTAGATTGTAATTCTTCCAATCAGGTTAAACTGCATGTGCTAGTCTGCTTAGCTTATACTCCTGTAAATGTGACATCATACCTGTTAATGTGACATGCCTTCCTGTATTTAGTACATAGTACATCTGTCTATTAAGCATGTCCTTACATAAAACTATTGTTTTTTTTGTATCCCACATCAATCAATATGACGAGACACCTTTAGTACATGCAGTGTGATACGTCTCCAACGTATCTATAATTTGTGATTGTTCCATGCTATTATATTACCTGTTTTGGATGTTTATCGGCCTTATTCTACACATTTATATAATTTTTGGGACTAACCTACTAACCGGAGGCCCAGCCCATATTCCTGTTTTTTTGCCTATTTCAGTATTTCGAAGAAAAGGAATATCAAACGGAGTCCAAACAGAATGAAACCTTCGGGAGCGTTATTTTTGGAACAAATATGATCCGGAGAGCCTGGAGTGCAAGTCAAGAAAGCTCCAAGGGCCCCACGAGATAGGAGGGCGCCCCCCACCCCTGTAGGGCGCGCCCCCTGTCTCGTGGGCCCCTCGTGTATCCACCGACGTACTTCTTCTTCCTATATATATCCACGGACCCTGAAAACATCCAGGAGCACCACGAAACACAATTTCCACCACCGTAACCTTCTGTATCCGCGAGATTCCATCTTGGAGCCTTCGCCGGCACTCTGCCGGAGGGGGAATCGACCATGGAGGGCCTCTACATCAACATCCTTGCCCCTCCTATGAGTTGTGAGTAGTTTACCACAGACCTACGGGTCCATAGTTATTAGCTGATGGCTTCTTCTCTCTTTTGGGATCTCAATACAATGTTCTCCCCCTCTCTTGTGGAGATCTATTCGATGTAATCTCTTTTTGCGGTGTGTTTGTCAAGATCCGATGAATTGTGGGTTTATGATCAGATTTATCTATGGATATTAATTGAATCTTCTCTGAATTCTTTTATGTATGATTGAGTTATCTTTGCAAGTCTCTTCGAATTTTTGGTTTCGTTTAGCCTACTAGATTGATCTTTCTTGCCATGTGAGAAGTGCTTAGCTTTGGGTTGAATCTTGCGGTGTTCTTACCCAGTGACAGAAATGGTTGCAGGACACGTATTGTATTGTTGCCATCGAGGATAACAAGATGGGGTTTATATCATATTGCATGTGTTTATCCCTCTACTTCATGTCATCTTGCTTAATGTGTTACTGTGTTCTTATGAATTTAATACTCTAGATGCAGGCAGGAGTCGGTCGATGTGTGGAGTAATAGTAGTAGATGCAGGCAGGAGTCGGTCTACTTGTTATGGACGTGATGCCTATATACATGATCATGCCTAGATAACGTCATAATTATTTTCTTTTCTATCAATTGCATGACAGTAATTTTTTCACCCACTGTAATACTTATGCTCTCGAGAGAAGCCTCTAGTGAAACCTATGGCCTCCGGGTCTATCTCTTATCATATTTGCTTTCAATCTACTTTTATTTGCATCTTTACTTTCTTGCATCTATATTATAAAATACCAAAAATATATTTATCTTATCATACTTTCTCTATCAGATCTCACTTTCGCAAGTGGTCGTGAAGGGATTGACAACCCCTTTATTGCGTTGGTTGCGAGTTCTCAGTTTGTTTGTGTAGGTGCGTGGGACTTTTGAGGAGCCTCCTACTGGATTGATACCTTGGTTCTCAAAAACGGAGGGAAATACTTACGCTACACTTGCTGCATCACCCTCTCCTCTTCGGGGAAAACCAACGCTAGCTCAAGACGTAGCAAGAAGGATTTCTGGCGCTGTTGCCGGGGAGGTCTTCGCTCAAGTCAAGACATACCAAGTACCCATCACAAACTCATCTCCCTCGCATTTACATTATTTGCCATTTGCCTCTCGTTTTCCTCTCCCCACTTCACCCTTTCCATTTTATTCGCCCTCTCTTTCCCAATCTCCTCCTCTCTTTTCACTTGCCTTTTTCCGTTGCCCGTGTATTTGATCATATGCTCCGTCTTTATGGCTAGCTCAGTTTTTATCCCTTCGTCTCCCGACTTTGAAGTTCACCACTTCAAACAAAGACAAGGTGAAAATTTAAAAGATGTTTGGTTTAGGATGTTAGGATCTTATCATAGTTGTGCCCTAGAAGGAGATTTCAAGATTTTAATTCGCAACTTTTACATTGGGTTAACCTTACCCCACAAACAACTCCTTGATGTTGTCGCAGAAGGGGAATTTATTGAGATTGTCCTAGTTCCGCTTATGAAATTTTAGAGGGGATAGTAGGAATACTTCCCCAACAAGAAAGATCATCTTTATCTCTTGAAGGAACCCAAATTTTAGAGAAACTTCTTGAATTGCAAAAACTTGTTGAACCTTTTAAGAATATTATTGCAAGTATCAACCGCATGAATAATTTGATCACATTTTACAATAAGCGGTTAGATGCCTTAGATCTTAGGATCTCTGAATATGAAGGGAAATGCAAAGAGCCTCCCGGACTTGAGCATAACCCCATTAAAAAGAAAAGTGCCAAAGATGGCACTAGTTAGATCTATCCTTGCTTTTATGCCTAGCTAGGGGCGTTAAACGATAGCGCTAGTTGGGAGGCAACCCAATTTTCTTTATGTTCTTTGTTTTTGTTCCTGTTTAGTGTTAAATTTTGTTTCTACTTTCTGTTTAGATGTGTTTTTATCTTTTGTTTAGTGTTTGTGCCAAGTGGAACCTATAGGATAAACTATGATGATGGTTTATTTGATTCTGCTGAAAAACAGAAACTTTGCGCTCACGAGAAAAAATTCAATAAATCACAGAAAAGAAATTTTGCATTAATTCTTTTTGCTGCTGTTAAATAAACAAATTGTCCAGTACTTCCTATTTTGGTAGGATTTTTAGAGTTCCAGAAGTTTGCGTTAGTTACATATTTCTACAGACTGTTCTGTTTTTGACAGATTCTGTTTTTCGTGTGTTGTTTGCTTATTTCAATGCATCTATGGCTAATAAATTAGTTTATAAACCATAAGGAAGTTGGAATATAGTAGGTTTAACACCAAAAAAATAAATAATGAGTTCACAGTACCTTATGTGGTGGTTTTGTTTTCTTTCACTAACGGAGCTTATAAGATTTCCTGTTGAGTTTTGTGTTGTGAAGTTTTCAAGTTTTGGGTAAAGCTTTTATGGACTATGGAATAAAGAGTGGCAATAGCCTAAGCTTGGGGATACCCAAGGCACCCCAAGATATTCAAGAATAGCCAAAAGCCTAAGCTTGGGGATGCCCCGGGAAGGCATCCCCTCTTTCGTCTTTGTTCATTGGTAACTTTACTTGGAGCTATATTTTTATTTGCCACATGATATGTGTTTTGCTTGGAGGGTCGTGTATTATATTGGTCTTTGCTTGTTAGTTTACCACAATCATTCTTGCTGTAACACACCTTTTGGGAGAAGCCTATTTGATTAGAATTTGCTAGAATACTCTATGTGCTTCACTTATATCTTTTGAGCTTGATAGTTTTTGCTCTAGTGCTTCACTTATATCTTTTAGAGCATGGTGGTGGATTAATTTTATAGAAATTGCTAGTCTCTCATGCTTCACTTATATTATTTTGAGAGTCTTTTAGGATAGCATGGTATTTGCTATGGTTTTAATTTGGTCCTAGAATGATGAGCATCCAAGTTGGGTATAATAAAAACTATCATAGAAAGTGAATTGGAAGCTATGATCAATTTGATGCTTGATAATTGTTTTGAGATATGGAGGTAGTAATATTAAAGTCATGCTAGTTGGGTAATTTGGATTTAAAGAATGCTTGTGTTGAAGTTTGTGATTCCCGTAGCATGCACGTATGGTGAACCGCTTTGTGATAAAGTTGGAGCACAATTTTATTTATTGAATGTCTTCCTTATGAGTGGCAGTCGGGGATGAGCGATGGTATTTTCCTACCAATCTATCCCCCTAGCTAGGAGCATGGGCATAATGCCTTGGTTTTTGATGACTTCTAAATTTTTACAACAAGTATATGAGTTCTTTTGACTAATGTTGAGTCCAGGGATTATACGCACCCTTTCACCCCTCCATTATTGCTAGCCTCTCTTGTACCGTGCAATTTTTGCCGGTATCACACACCCACCAGATACCTTCCTCAAAACAGCCACCATACCTATCTATTATGGCATTCCCATAGCCATTGCGAGATATATTGCCATGCAACTTTCCACCGTTCCATTTATTATGACACGTTCCATCATTGTCGTATTGCTCTTTGCATGATCATGTAGTTGACATCGTATTTGTGGCAAAGCCACCATCATAATCTTCATACATGTCGCTCTTGATTCATTGCATACCCCGGTATACCGCCGGAGGCATTCACATAGACTCATATCTTGTTCTAGCTTTGAGTTGTAAATCCATAAAAGTGTGATGATCTTCATTACTAGAGCATTGTCCCAGTGAGGAAAGGATGATGAAGACTATGATTCCTCCACAAGTCGGGATGAGACTTCGGACTTTACAAAAAGAAAAAAAGGAAAAAAAAGAGAAAGGCCAAAAAGAAAAAAAAAAGAAGGCCAAAAAGAAAAAAAGAAAAAAAAGGAATGAGAGAAAAAGAGAGAAGGGACAATGCTACTATCTCTTTTTCCACACTTGTGCTTCAAAATAGCACCATGATCTTCATGATAGAGAGTCTCATATGTTGTCACTTTCATATACTAGTGGGAATTTTTCATGATAGAACTTGGCTTGTATATTCCAATGATGGGCTTCCTCAAAATGCCCTAGGTCTTCGTCAGCAAGCAAGTTGGATGCACCCCCACTAGTTTTCTTTGGTTGAGCTTTCGTATATTTATAGCTCTAGTGCATCCGTTGCATGGCAATCCCTACTCACTCACATTGATATCTATTAATGGGCATCTCCATAGCCTGTTGATACGCCTAGTTGATGTGAGACTATCTTCTCCATTTTTGTCTTCTCCACAACCACCATTCTATTCCACATATAGTGCTATGTCCATGGCTCACGCTCATGTATTGCGTGAAAGTTGAAAGAGTTTGAGATTATTAAAGTATGAAACAATTGCTTGGCTCGTCATCGGGGTTGTGCATGATTAAATACTTTGTGTGATGAAGATGAAGCATAGCCAAACTGTTGTTAAATAAAGATTTTGCACTAATTCTTTTTGCTGCTGTTAAATAAACAAATTGTCCAGTACTTCCTATTTTGGTAGGATTTTTAGAGTTCCAGAAGTTTGCGTTAGTTACATATTGCTACAGACTGTTCTGTTTTTGATAGATTCTGTTTTTCGTGTGTTGTTTGCTTATTTCAATGCTTCTATGGCTAATAAATTAGTTTATAAACCATAAGGAAGTTGGAATATAGTAGGTTTAACACCAAAATAAATAAATAATGAGTTCATTACAGTACCTTATGTGGTGGTTTTGTTTTCTTTCACTAACGGAGCTTATAAGATTTCCTGTTGAGTTTTGTGTTGTGAAGTTTTCAAGTTTTGGGTAAAGCTTTTATGGACTATGGAATAAAGAGTGGCAATAGCCTAAGCTTTGGGATACCCAAGGCACCCCAAGATATTCAAGAATAGCCAAAAGCCTAAGCTTGGGGATGCCCCGGGAAGGCATCCCCTCTTTCGTCTTTGTTCATTGGTAACTTTACTTGGAGCTATATTTTTATTCGCCACATGATATGTGTTTTGCTTGGAGGGTCGTGTATTATATTGGTCTTCACTTGTTAGTTTACCACAATCATCCTTGCTGTAACACACCATTTGGGAGAAGCCTATTTGATTAGAATTTGCTAGAATACTCTATGTGCTTCACTTATATCTTTTGAGCTTGATAGTTTTTGCTCTAGTGCTTCACTTATATCTTTTAGAGCATGGTGGTGGATTAATTTTATAGAAATTGCTAGTCTCTCATGCTTCACTTATATTATTTTGAGAGTCTTTTAGGATAGCATGGTATTTGCTATGGTTTTAATTTGGTCCTAGAATGATGAGCATCCAAGTTGGGTATAATAAAAACTATCATAGAAAGTGAATTGGAAGCTATGATCAATTTGATGCTTGATAATTGTTTTGAGATATGGAGGTAGTAATATTAAAGTCATGCTAGTTGGGTAATTATGGATTTAAAGAATGCTTGTGTTGAAGTTTGTGATTCCCGTAGCATGCACGTATGGTGAACCGCTTTGTGATAAAGTAGGAGCACAATTTTATTTATTGAATGTCTTCCTTATGAGTGGCAGTCGGGGATGAGCGATGGTCTTTTCCTACCAATCTATCCCCCTAG
This sequence comes from Triticum aestivum, assembly GCF_018294505.1. NCBI lineage: Eukaryota > Viridiplantae > Streptophyta > Magnoliopsida > Poales > Poaceae > Triticum > Triticum aestivum. The sequence goes on along the minus strand of NC_057801.1, from coordinate 805,855,207 downwards.
CTAGGAGCATGGGCGTAATGCTTTGGTTTTTGATGACTTCTAAATTTTTACAACAAGTATATGAGTTCTTTTGACTAATGTTGAGTCCAGGGATTATACGCACCCTTTCACCCCTCCATTACTGCTAGCCTCTCTTGTACCGTGCAATTTTTGCCGGTATCACACACCCACCATATACCTTCCTCAAAACAGCCACCATACCTACCTATTATGGCATTCCCATAGCCATTCCGAGATATATTGCCATGCAACTTTCCACCGTTCCATTTATTATGACACGTTCCATCATTGTCATATTGCTCTTTGCATGATCATGTAGTTGACATCATATTTGTGGCAAAGCCACCATCATAATCTTCATACATGTCGCTCTTGATTCACTGCATACCCCGGTATACCGCCGGAGGCATTCACATAGACTCATATCTTGTTCTAGCTTTGATTTGTAAATCCATAAAAGTGTGATGATCTTCATTACTAGAGCATTGTCCCAGTGAGGAAAGGATGATGAAGACTATGATTCCTCCACAAGTCGGGATGAGACTTCGGACTTTACAAAAAGAAAAAAAGGAAAAAAAAAGAGAAAGGCCAAAAAGAAAAGAAAAAAGAAGGCCAAAAAGAAAAAAAGAAAAAAAAAGGAATGAGAGAAAAAGAGAGAAGGGACAATGCTACTATCTCTTTTTCCACACTTGTGCTTCAAAATATCACCATTATCTTCATGATAGAGAGTCTCATATGTTGTCACTTTCATATACTAGTGGGAATTTTTCATTATAGAACTTGGCTTGTATATTCCAATGATGGGCTTCCTCAAAATGCCCTAGGTCTTCGTCATCAAGCAAGTTGGATGCACCCCCACTAGTTTTCTTTGGTTGAGCTTTCATATATTTATAGCTCTAGTGCATCCGTTGCATGGCAATCCCTACTCACTCACATTGATATCTATTAATGGGCATCTCCATAGCCTGTTGATACGCCTAGTTGATGTGAGACTATCTTCTCCATTTTTGTCTTCTCCACAACCACCATTCTATTCCACATATCGTGATATGTCCATGGCTCACGCTCATGTATTGCGTGAAAGTTGAAAGAGTTTGATATTATTAAACTATGAAACAATTGCTTGGCTCATCATCGTGGTTGTGCATGATTAAATACTTTGTGTGATGAAGATGAAGCATAGCCAGACTGTTGTTAAATAAAGATTTTGCATTAATTCTTTATGCTGCTGTTAAATAAACAAATTGTCCAGTACTTCCTATTTTGGTAGGATTTTTAGAGTTCCAGAAGTTTGCGTTAGTTACATATTGCTACAGACTGTTCTGTTTTTGACAGATTCTGTTTTTCGTGTGTTGTTTGCTTCTTTCAATGCATCTATGGCTAATAAATTAGTTTATAAACCATAAGGAAGTTGGAATATAGTAGGTTTAACACCAAAATAAATAAATAATGAGTTCATTACAGTACCTTATGTGGTGGTTTTGTTTTCTTTCACTAACAGAGCTTATAAGATTTCCTGTTGAGTTTTGTGTTGTGAAGTTTTCAAGTTTTGGGTAAAGCTTTTATGGACTATGGAATAAAGAGTGGCAATAGCCTAAGCTTGGGGATACCCAAGGCACCCCAAGATATTCAAGAATAGCCAAAATCCTAAGCTTGGGGATGCCCCGGGAAGGCATCCCCTCTTTCGTCTTTGTTCATTGGTAACTTTACTTGGAGCTATATTTTTGTTCGCCACATGATATGTGTTTTGCTTGGAGGGTCGTGTATTATATTGGTCTTTTCTTGTTAGTTTACCACAATCATCCTTGTTGTAACACACCTTTTGGGAGAAGCCTATTTGATTAGAATTTGCTAGAATACTCTATGTGCTTCACTTATATCTTTTGAGCTTGATAGTTTTTGCTCTAGTGCTTCACTTATATCTTTTAGAGCATGGTGGTGGATTAATTTTATAGAAATTGCTAGTCTCTCATGCTTCACTTATATTATTTTGAGAGTCTTTTAGGATAGCATGGTATTTGCTATGGTTTTAATTTGGTCCTAGAATGATGAGCATCCAAGTTGGGTATAATAAAAACTATCATAGAAAGTGAATTGGAAGCTATGATCAATTTGATGCTTGATAATTGTTTTGAGATATGGAGGTAGTAATATTAAAGTCATGCTAGTTGGGTAATTATGGATTTAAAGAATGCTTGTGTTGATGTTTGTGATTCCCGTAGCATGCACGTATGGTGAACCACTTTGTGATAAAGTTGGAGCACAATTTTATTTATTGAATGTCTTCCTTATGTGTGGCAGTCGGGGACGAGCGATGGTCTTTTCCTACCAATCTATCCCCCTAGCTAGGAGCATGGGCGTAATGCTTTGGTTTTTGATGACTTCTAATTTTTTACAACAAGTATATGGGTTCTTTTGACTAATGTTGAGTCCAGGGATTATACGCACCCTTTCACCCCTCCATTATTGCTAGCCTCTCCTGTACCGTGCAATTTTTGCCGGTATCACACACCCACCATATACCTTCCTCAAAACAGCCACCATACCTACCTATTATGGCATTCCCATAGCCATTCCGAGATATATTGCCATGCAACTTTCCACCGTTCCATTTATTATGACACGTTCCATCATTGTCATATTGCTCTTTGCATGATCATGTAGTTGACATCGTATTTGTGGCAAAGCCACCATCATAATCTTCATACATGTCGCTCTTGATTCACTGCATACCCCGGTATACCACCGGAGGCATTCACATAGACTCATATCTTGTTCTAGCTTTGATTTGTAAATCCATAAAAGTGTGATGATCTTCATTACTAGAGCATTGTCCCAGTGAGGAAAGGATGATGAAGACTATGATTCCTCCACAAGTCGGGATGAGACTTCGGACTTTACAAAAAGAAAAAAAGGAAAAAAAAGAGAAAGGCCAAAAAGAAAAAAAAAGAAGGCCAAAAAGAAAAAAAGAAAAAAAAGGAATGAGAGAAAAAGAGAGAAGGGACAATGCTACTATCTCTTTTTCCACACTTGTGCTTCAAAATAGCACCATTATCTTCATGATAGAGAGTCTCATATGTTGTCACTTTCATATACTAGTGGGAATTTTTCATTATAGAACTTGGCTTGTATATTCCAATGATGGGCTTCCTCAAAATGCCCTAGGTCTTCGTCATCAAGCAAGTTGGATGCACCCCCACTAGTTTTCTTTGGTTGAGCTTTCATATATTTATAGCTCTAGTGCATCCATTGCATGGCAATCCCTACTCACTCACATTGATATCTATTAATGGGCATCTCCATAGCCTGTTGATACGCCTAGTTGATGTGAGACTATCTTCTCCATTTTTGTCTTCTCCACAACCACCATTCTATTCCACATATAGTGATATGTCCATGGCTCACGCTCATGTATTGCGTGAAAGTTGAAAGAGTTTGAGATTATTAAACTATGAAACAATTGCTTGGCTCATCATCGTGGTTGTGCATGATTAAATACTTTGTGTGATGAAGATGAAGCATAGCCAGACTGTTGTTAAATAAAGATTTTGCATTAATTCTTTTTGCTGCTGTTAAATAAACAAATTGTCCAGTACTTCCTATTTTGGTAGGATTTTTAGAGTTCCAGAAGTTTGCGTTAGTTACATATTGCTACAGACTGTTCTGTTTTTGACAGATTCTATTTTTCGAGTGTTGTTTGCTTCTTTCAATGCATCTATGGCTAATAAATTAGTTTATAAACCATAAGGAAGTTGGAATATAGTAGGTTTAACACCAAAATAAATAAATAATGAGTTCATTACAGTACCTTATGTGGTGGTTTTGTTTTCTTTCACTAACGGAGCTTATAAGATTTCCTGTTGAGTTTTGTGTTGTGAAGTTTTCAAGTTTTGGGTAAAGCTTTTATGGACTATGGAATAAAGAGTGGCAATAGCCTAAGCTTGGGGATACCCAAGGCACCCCAAGATATTCAAGAATAGCCAAAATCCTAAGCTTGGGGATGCCCCGGGAAGGCATCCCCTCTTTCGTCTTTGTTCATTGGTAACTTTACTTGGAGCTATATTTTTATTCGCCACATGATATGTGTTTTGCTTGGAGGGTCGTGTATTATATTGGTCTTTTCTTGTTAGTTTACCACAATCATCCTTGTTGTAACACACCTTTTGGGAGAAGCCTATTTGATTAGAATTTGCTAGAATACTCTATGTGCTTCACTTATATCTTTTGAGCTTGATAGTTTTTGCTCTAGTGCTTCACTTATATCTTTTAGAGCATGGTGGTGGATTAATTTTATAGAAATTTCTAGTCTCTCATGCTTCACTTATATTATTTTGAGAGTCTTTTAGGATAGCATGGTATTTGCTATGGTTTTAATTTGGTCCTAGAATGATGAGCATCCAAGTTGGGTATAATAAAAACTATCATAGAAAGTGAATTGGAAGCTATGATCAATTTGATGCTTGATAATTGTTTTGAGATATGGAGGTAGTAATATTAAAGTCATGCTAGTTGGGTAATTATGGATTTAAAGAATGCTTGTGTTGATGTTTGTGATTCCCGTAGCATGCACGTATGGTGAACCGCTTTGTGATAAAGTTGGAGCACAATTTTATTTATTGAATGTCTTCCTTATGAGTGGCAGTCGGGGACGAGCGATGGTCTTTTCCTACCAATCTATCCCCCTAGCTAGGAGCATGGGCTTAATGCTTTGGTTTTTGATGACTTCTAAATTTTTACAACAAGTATATGGGTTCTTTTGACTAATGTTGAGTCCAGGGATTATACGCACCCTTTCACCCCTCCATTATTGCTAGCCTCTCCTGTACCGTGCAATTTTTGCCGGTATCACACACCCACCATATACCTTCCTCAAAACAGCCACCATACCTACCTATTATGGCATTCCCATAGCCATTCCGAGATATATTGCCATGCAACTTTCCACCGTTCCATTTATTATGACACGTTCCATCATTGTCATATTGCTCTTTGCATGATCATGTAGTTGACATCGTATTTGTGGCAAAGCCACCATCATAATCTTCATACATGTCGCTCTTGATTCATTGCATACCCCGGTATACCGCCGGAGGCATTCACATAGACTCATATCTTGTTCTAGCTTTGAATTGTAAATCCATAAAAGTGTGATGATCTTCATTACCAGAGCATTGTCCCAGTGAGGAAAGGATGATGAAGACTATGATTCCTCCAAAAGTTGGGATGAGACTTCGGACTTTACAAAAAGAAAAAAAAGGAAAAAAAAAAGAGAAAGGCCAAAAAAAAAGAAGGCCAAAAAGAAAAAAAGAAAAAAAAGGGAATGAGAGAAAAAGAGAGAAGGGACAATGCTACTATCTCTTTTTCCACACTTGTGCTTCAAAATAGCACCATGATCTTCATGATAGAGAGTCTCATATGTTGTCACTTTCATATACTAGTGGGAATTTTTCATTATAGAACTTGGCTTGTATATTCCAATGATGGGCTTCCTCAAAATGCCCTAGGTCTTCGTCAGCAAGCAAGTTGGATGCACCCCCACTAGTTTTCTTTGGTTGAGCTTTCGTATATTTATAGCTCTAGTGCATCCGTTGCATGGCAATCCCTACTCACTCACATTGACATCTATTAATGGGCATCTCCATAGCCTGTTGATACGCCTAGCTGATGTGAGACTATCTTCTCCATTTTTGTCTTCTCCACAACCACCATTCTATTCCACATATAGTGCTATGTCCATGGCTCACGCTCATGTATTGCGTGAAAGTTGAAAGAGTTTGAGATTATTAAAGTTTGAAACAATTGCTTGGCTCGTCATCGGGGTTGTGCATGATTAAATACTTTGTGTGATGAAGATGAAGCATAGCCAGACTATATGATTTTGTAGGGATAACTTTCTTTTGGCCATGCTATTTTGAGAAGACTTGATTACTTGCTTAGTATGCTTGAAGTATTACTATTTCTTATGTCAATATGAACTTTTATTTTGTGTTATTTGGATCTGAACATTCATGCCACATTAAAGAAAATTACATTATGAATTATGCTAGGCAGCATTCCACATCATAAATTCTCTTTTTATCATTTACCTACTCGAGGACGAGCAGGAATTAAGCTTGGGGATGCTTGATACGTCTCCAACGTATCTATAATTTTTGATTGTTCCATGCTATTATATTACCTATTTTGGATGTTTATGGGCCTTATTCTACACATTTATATCATTTTTGGGACTAACCTACTAACCGGAGGCCCAACCCATTTTGCTGTTATTTTTTCCTATTTCAGTATTTCAAAGAAAACGAATATCAAATGGAGTCCAAACGGAATGAAACCTTCAGGAGCATTATTTTTGGAACAAATCTGATCCGGAGAGCCTGGAGTGCAAGTCAAGAAAGCTCCGAGGGCCCCACGAGATAGGAGGCGCCCCCCCCTGTAGGGCGCACCATCCCTATCTCGTGGGCCCCTCGGGCGTCCACCGATGTACTTCTTCTTCCTATATATATCCACGGACTCCGAAAACATCCAGGGGCACCACGAAACACAATTTCCACCACCGTAACCTTTTGTATCCGCGAGATCCCATCTTGGAGCCTTCGCCGGCACTCTGCCAGAGGGGGAATCGACCATGGAGGGCCTCTACATCAATATCCTTGCCCCTCCTATGAGTTGTGAGTAGTTTACCACAGACCTACGGGTCCATAGTTATTAGCTAGATGGCTTCTTCTCTCTTTTTGGATCTCAATACAATGTTCTCCCCCTCTCTTGTGGAGATCTATTCGATGTAATCTCTTTTTGTGGTGTGTTTGTAAGATCCGATGAATTGTGGGTTTATGATCAGATTTATCTATGGATATTAATTGAATCTTCTCTGAATTCTTTTATGTATGATTGAGTTATCTTTGCAAGTCTCTTCGAATTTTCGGTTTGGTTTGGCCTACTAGATTGATCTTTCCTGCCATGGGAGAAGTGCTTAGCTTTGGGTTCAATCTTGCAGTGTTCTTACCCAGTGACAGAAAGGGTTGCAAGACACGTATTGTATTGTTGCCATCGAGGATAACAAGATGGGGTTTATATCATATTGCATGTGTTTATCCCTCTACTTCATGTCATCTTGCTTAATGCGTTACTCTGTTCTTATGAACTTAATACTCTAGATGCAGGCAGGAGTCGGTCGATGTGTGGAGTAATAGTAGTAGATGCAGGCAGGAGTCGGTCTACTTGTTATGGACGTGATGCCTATATACATGATCATGCCTAGATAACGTCATAATTATTCGCTTTTCTATCAATTGCTTGACAGTAATTTGTTCACCCACCGTAATACTTATGCTCTCGAGAGAAGCCTCTAGTGAAATCTATGACCCCCGGGTCTATCTCTTATCATATTTGCTTTCAATCTACTTTTATTTGCATCTTCACTTTCTTGCATCTATATTATAAAATACCAAAAATATATTTATCTTGTCATACTTTCTCTATCAGATCTCACTTTCGCAAGTGTCCGTGAAGGGATTGACAACCCCTTTATTGCGTTGGTTGTGAGTTCTCAGTTTGTTTGTGTAGGTGCGTGGGACTTTTGAGGAGCCTCCTACTGGATTGATACCTTGGTTCTCAAAACCCAAGGGAAATACTTACGCTACACTTGCTGCATCACCCTCTCCTCTTCGGGGAAAACCAACGCTAGCTCAAGACGTAGCACAGTGCGATATTAGTTGCATCTTTCATATGATTTATAGCATGCACTGCTTCTAATTTGTTGAAATTCCATTTATGATGGGACGCTTTTAACTTGGCAGAATCATATTGGTTGCATCTTTCATGTGGTGACTAGCTTGCATTGCTTCTTATTTGCTGGAATGGTTTCTGCTTAGTTTACACAAACAGTTGTGAACATGCCATGATGTCCTGTTTTTCGTACATATTCCATCCTGGTATCATGTGTTTGCCTTACATCAACGTAGTGATTGTGAGTATCATGCATGAATGAGTTCTGCAGAGAGAATTTTATTGCTTTTTCTTGTCGGTTTACTTGACAATACAAAATCAATAAAGCGGAAGGAAGTTAGCAAGGCAGCGGATAAAGGTGCCCCTTCCAAATGGAGGTCCTCTATAGTTTCTACTCCTCCACACCCCCAAGATGATTTCCAAGACAACACATGCGTAGACACTCAACAAAGCTGTGTTTATGATGAGCACGTCTCCCCTAGTGCAGCATCACAGGTGCTCCCTCTAACTTGGCACTATTATATGTGGTTGCATGTTATGTGTGATGTCTAGCTTGTATTGCTTCTCATTTTGTTAAATTCCATCTTCTTACTTTACACATTATACTTGAATAAGACACGTGTTCCTGTTTCTAGAACATACAATGTCTGTCTATCACACGATGTTCTTACATCAAATTACTACTGTTGTGTAACCTGCAATAATCACTTATCATTAGACACGTTTGACTTCGGAGTGTGATATAGGTTACATATCACATTCTTTTCTAGCTTGTACTACTAATTTGTTGAAATGGCACTTATGACGAGACAGTTTTAACTTGGTAGAGTGATATTCGTTGCATCTTTCATATGGTGTCTAGCTTTCATTGTTGCTTCTAATTTGGTGAAATGCCTTCTCCTTAGTTTACACATCATAAGCTGTGAATATGCAATGCTGTGAATATGCAATGGCACTAATGACGAGAGACCTCTAACATGGTAGTGTGACGTTGTTTGCATCTTGCATATGATTTATTTCTTGTACTGCTTCACATTTGTTTAAACGCCATTTATGCTGAGACACTGTTAACTTGGTAGAGCAATATTTGTAGCATCTTTCAGATGGTGTCTACCTTCCATTGCATTGCTTCTAATTTGGTGAAATGTCTTCTTCTTAGTTTACACATCATAGTTCTGGTTATCTCTTCCGTCCTGTTTTTCATACATATTACATCCTCCTATCATGTGGTTGTCTAACATCAAAGTTCAGTTCGTCTACATCACGCATCAATTTGTTCTGAAGAACTAAATTGTTATTATTTTTTCTTGTCGGCTTGACTTAACATGGCACAGAGAAAGAGGAAGAAACACAGAATGGCAGGGAATGAGAAGCGGATGAATCCTGCAGATTCTGCTGGTACTGATGGTGTAATAGAAGGTGAAAGTCCAGCGGAAAATTCTACAAACATTGCATCCCATGCTACATGAGCTGCAAAAAAAGCCAAACAGAAACAAATAGCTGCCACCAAACAAGCAGAGACAACCCTAGTTCTTGCAACACCTACCACAGTACTACCAGCTGCACGACATACTCGTGCGTCAACTGAGCTAGCAGCACGTTCCCAAGCTCCCTTGCCACCTAACACTACTTCCCAAGCACTCTTGACACAAGACGAGTTGGCAATATCAGATGAACCTTGTGACCTTCAACAGCAAGAAGGTAGTTGCTGGAGTCAAGTTACAGTTGCATGCTTCTTTATATGTAGTCTCACAGTTTGATGTACACTAACATTTCCTATGTTCGTTGTTGGACTAGCACCTAGGCGCAAGAGGAAACAAACATCAGGGATAATACTCGATAGGTTAACTAAATCTAGAGGAGGAAGAATGGATATCCGTTTTGAGGCAACTTTAAAAAGGCCACGTGATGCTACAGAGTAAGCCAAGTTAGTATCAGAGGCAGCGGTTGCCGTTAGGTGTCATGTACGTATCCTCCCAACATGGATTCAGTACAGGAATGACAAAGACGAAACCCAGTTCAACACCTTCCTCGACCATTTATCTGTATGTATGGTTATGTATGGAAACTAGTAATATCGTCTTGCTCTGTCACATACTTTCTAGGTTGCTGATAATGAGACTCCCATAATTTTCAACAGATGAGGTTCAAGTTGGATAGCCAAGATGATGCAACCAGACAAGCTTGCACCCATGTTTTCAAGTCTGCTCTGCGACGGTATCGGTATAACTTGAGGAAAACTCACTTTGAAGGCAAGGCTAACAGTGAACTTGCCCAAACATCTCTATTGGAAAATATATCGGATGAAGACTGGAGGGGCCTTGTTAAACACTGGTCTGATCCGAAGTATCAGGTACATTATATATATGTGATCAGATCACATGTTGAAGTCCTATTGACGCATGTGCCACAAAAATCTATCTTCTTGTAGGTGAACTGTTCAAATAACAAGGCCAACCATACGAATGTGAAATTCCAACAGACGACAGGATCTCGTAGCTATATTGCACACTGCGAGGCTCTTGTAATTAGCTGCTATTTCACTCTTTTCGCTGTACGATATTATCAGATCTATATTGACTTGTTCGAAATGCAGAGGAAATCCCGCAAGGACCAAAAAGTACCTGAACCAAATGTTGTGGAAATCTTCAAGGACTGTCACACCAGCAAGAAGAAGGGTATGACTACACCAGTCAAACCCGCTGTTGTAAGTCCATAATCCTCATGCCTTTTAACTACTACTTACTCTGACTTGTGCCTTGAACTGCATGGTTTGCAGCCAATGTCTATTACTCTTTTCAATTTTATACACAATTGTCTTAGCGTATCATTGCACCTTACAAGGTTTAAAAGGGAGGAGTGATGTTCCTTTGATCTTGACCCGTAATCTAGTTCCGTGCTGGACTTGCCCACACAATGTTACAATTGCATGTTTGTCTGTTCTTAGTTGTTTTGTGATATGAATGATGTCATACTATGCTTACCGTATTATAAACTTCGTCTCTTTATCCTTAGCCCTCAATACAATGTGAAGAAATAGACAATACATTAGCGATGGTACATGGTCATATGTTTGGAACCTAGTTTTATTATGTACTTTGCAATAAAATACAACTAATATTTTACATGGGTTCACCAGAATAAGTTCAGTATATAGACCAAAGCTATTTTGTTTGATTTTGCTGCCTCCTTAATATCTTCTGTTCTGGTACTACTAATGTAAAACCTCAACTTTTCAGCGAGCTATGGAAAAAATGGTGGAATCGCCACCTTCTGAAGGTGGCGAGGCAACTATAACCGCAATTTCAGCTGTTGCTGCAGTGGGTCAGTACCTGTCCACTAACAGTGCCAAAAGCACGTTCCTGCGTAATACTGGGTTGGTTGTTAAGTCAATATCATCCAAACAGCCTCATGATCAAGATATGGAAGCTCAAAGCAATGTTGTATCTGCGCTCCAGACACAAGTCCATTCCCTAACAGAGGCCCTTTGTGAAACAAGGAGAAACTTTGCTCAATGTCGTCAAGATATGCATGGTTTTGAAACCAGACTATCAGACATTTGCTATGTTGTTCAGGAGCCTAGGTGAAATGAAGGCGAGGGTTATGGTGCTCCATCGGACAATACAGCATGAAAATGTAACAGTCAGGTCAAATGAACCGAGCTTCTGAACTTCTGGTGGTGCATTTATCTACTAGACTGTTAAGTTTTATGCCAACCTTCCCTTTGTTATATAGTTGTAATTTGTTTTGGTGCGATACAAAATTTATTCTTAACGTGCAGCCACCGGCTGAAAAAAACAGCAAGCCATTTTTGTATAGTGTAGGGTGTTCCCTATATTTGCACTGGTGGCGATCTTTGATGCCGAGTGGATGTAATCTGTGCAATCGCCTTAATAGCCTAGCGTTAGTTTCGGCCTTATTTATTTCCTAGTCTTCTTTTCCCCTGGTTTTCTAGTGGCCGCAACTACTCATGGGCCATATATGGTCCATAGGATCCATGGGTCTCCTGCGGGCCGTCGATAAATGGGCCTGTAATCGGTGGGCCTCGGGCCGTCGATAAATGGTCCTGTAATCGGTGGGCCTCGGGCTGTTGATAAATGGGCCTGTAATCGGTGGGCCTCGGGCCGTCGGATAAATGGGTCTACATGAGCCGTAATCGGGCGTAATTGGTATCGAACCAGCACGGTAACGGGCCGTTAACTAGCTGTAGGACTGCAAAAGCTTAATTCTGTCACAGGCATAACGGGTTGTTAATGGGCCAGAATATAGGACGGACTGGCCAGAAACGGGCCAACTCTTGCCATGGGCCGAATTTGGCCGATTAGGGTAACAGGCCAGTAACGGGCCGACTCTTGCCATGGGCCGAATTTGGCCCATTTGTGGAACATGCTAGTAACGGGCCGACTCTTGCCATGGGCCCAATTTGGCCCATTAGGGGAGAAGGCCAGTAACGGGTAGGAAGTAATCGAGGGCCGAAAATGAGCCCAAGAACGTATGGGCCGTCAATAGGCCGAAAGCTAACACGGGCTAGAAACGGCCCATGTAAATCACGGGCCGTTAACGGGTACAAAGAAAATTACTGTTCATTATGGGCTACAGTCACCGTGGGCCTGTAAAGGGCCAAAAGATACGAAGGCCTCATATGGGCCGAAAGACGTCGTGGGCCATACATGGGCCGAAAGTGAAATGGGCTGGTGTTATATTCGACGGCCCACATGACGTTGTTGGGCCCATTTCCTTTAGTGCCTAACGGGTCGTGAGTTAACGGGCCGTAAAATGGGCTATTTGCGAAGAGACCGTTAACAGGCTTTTCATGGGCCAACCCGTTAACTTTTGACCAAGTCAAACGGGCCGGCTTTGTAAGCTAAATGGGCCAATGGTGGGTCGTGGGACGTGTCGACATATCATAGGCGCCTATCTGACCCACTGAAGAGCTGACACATGTTTTTTCCGGCCAATAAGAATTTTACACGTGGAAATTTCCCATTGGTCGGGGCTGTTAACGGGTTATCGGATCCAAAACCCGACCCGATAGCTTAACGGCGTTCCGTTACGGTGGATGTCACGTGTCGGTCACCCTTGACGAAAGAACTTCTGTGACGTGCCATTTATCGTCATGGAAGTGGACACTTCCATGATGATAATTTTGGTAATGTCATGGAACACTTCTACGACAACACAGGTTTGACTATCTTGATTCTGTCATAAATTTGTCATGGATGTACATGCATGACAAAAAACGCGACCTACTATGACAAACACGTATCATCACGGAAGTGTATTTTTTTGTAGTGAATAGGCTCACTGTCCAAGACGTAAAGAACATACTCCACGTGCTGCGCCACCAAGGCGACATCTCCGCCCTGGCGACATTGCAGTCACCGCCGCCGCTTGAAGAAGGCACTACGAGCTGCATCCACCTTGGAGATGGCCAGATCGCGTACACCACCATTGTCCAGCAAGCCGGCGACCACATCGCGTCTCTACAACGTCCTCAAGACATGTAGTCCACACTAATCTCTTACTCCACGGAAGCACCGTCGGTGACAAACACGACGGCGGGGCCACACGACTCCCTTTGCGCGTACGTGGGATCTCTCGATGTGGACGACACCCGACAATGCCCGTACGTCCGAGCTTTGGAAATGTCCCTCCACGGCACCATCCATGGATTCTACCTCAGGGCGCTCGCAATGCTGCCAAGCTACGCCGCGGTACCACGTCCGCGGCATCCTCCTGGCCGGCCACTGCTATGGTCCCATGGACCCTGTCTCCAACATCATCCTCAGCGGCGTCTAGTATGACGCCATCTTCCCCCTCCCCATGGCCGACCGTGGGACGCAGGCGCACGACATCCTCGACACCCTAACCATTCTCAGGGTGGTCACTGGCTCCCTGCACGGCCTCATAGCTCTCCTCCACGCCACCTCCGGACATCAGCTACCGTTGCACGAGGTCCTGAAGTACCTCTGCTACACGCAGTGCAAATTGGCCACCATGTTACAACCACATCTACATCTGAACTCTCCCAGCCCTTTTGCCAGCGCCGCCGCTGCCGCCCGTCACCAGCAAGCATCCGCTTGGGCAACATTTCTTGCATCCTTGGCACCAATGAAGCTAGACCAGATCCGGTCCTTGATGATGAGTGCCACGACAAACAATACTGCGCTCTCTTATGATTCTTTTACCCAGATATACAACATTGTCAGAGAGGAAACTCACACGGCAATGATCCTGCCGGCTCCCAGACTATGCAGGACGGCGGCGAGCATCCTCACGAGGAAGAGGGAGACACTACAAGAAATATGTCAACTAGTGACCTTTTGTCAGTGACCCTCGAAGAATTGGTCATAGGTCTATGACCATTTCAGACCAATTGGTCAAAAGCTGTTCGGGGGGCTCCAAAACCTAAACCATTGCGACCATTTTGGTCAGAAAGGTCGTAATTTCCTTACATGAAATGGTCACAAAGCAAACAGTGCAGGTCCGCTGCCTTATTTCTAGTTGTTAATGACCAATATAGATGGTCATAACCTTGTAGATTGTGGTGGGTTGTGATGACTAGGCGCCATCTCATCAGTTTTGCCTATGTGTCATGTCCATGTGTCAATTTTTGCCCTAGGTTGTGAAGCAACCTATATTTCTGTTATTGAAAAAATTCCCAAAAAATTCTCATAAATTGTCTGGTTCATCAAATATGTCAAAAACCTTCCTTGCCTAGTTCAAAAATAATTCGAAAATATTCATTTTCCTATTCTGTTCAGAGAAGCACTTTGTGAAGGAAGTACCACTTTGGCATGGCCAAATGGTATCCATTTTCTATAGTGCTTTCCTATACCCAAATAACCATCCTCCACCAAATGCCAGCTCAAACCATTCATTATTTTGAGCCCAGCTTCAACATTCGTATTTATGTCCAGTGTGGTACTTTGTAAACCAAGTACCACCTAGGCTCCTCCTTTTGAGGTGAAAAATTGTGAAGACGGTCTTCTTAGTAACTGATCATCCTCGGCCGAAACTCACGCCCATTAGCCATGTGCATTTCCCGTACCGCAAATCAAACACTTGGCTGCTTATTCATGTTTGAGTATCGATCGGTCTCCTCGTGAGAATCTTATGTTGTGATTTTCTTCCTAGCACCTACCTGGGGAGTGCCCAACCCACTAGACATGCCTAGGCAGCCCAGAACACATGGCAACGCCACGGTCACAAGGTGACCACGCGGCGGGCATGCGAGCTTACGCGCTCTAGTGTTGGGTCCCTCGGCCACCGTCCAAACCTCGATGTCTCGCCATCAAACCATGTATTTATGATTAAATAGATACTTATTTACCTAGAAATGATTTTTGGAAAAAATAAAGAGCAAACTATGAGGCAGCTGCAGTTCAAATTTGACCCGCTTCCAGCTGAATCGACGGAAATTTGTCTTTTTCACGAGAGGTGGATCAAATTTTTTGACACACAACCATTTTATCAATTATGCATTAAATATGGCCTAGTATTTTATAAAATTGATTAGGTCCAATTTTGCAACAAATATATGGTAGGTCCTTCACAAAAAAATCATTTCATGCACTCGAAAAATGGAAAATGGTTTTTTCGTCCAAAGAAAATAAAACTTCCTTAGGCAACATTGTTTGCCATTCCAATATGCACCCTTGTGCACAATATGAGATCATTTGAACAAACTATGCCATGAATGTGGCCATAAGATTGATCATTTGGCTTGAAAGCCATGAATCTTCACACTTGATAGCTCATTTCTGAGAACACTTTTTTAAAATAATTACCGTATTACAAGTTTATTATTTTTCCTGCAAACTTGGTCACATATAATGACACAATGCAAAGGTTTTCCAATTTTTTGATTTTTTTGATTTTTTTATGCCCGTTTCAAAATGTGGTCAAAACGGCGGGCTTGACCGTTCCAAGCTAGTGGTTGAATATTGGAAAAAATTTGACGTTTCTCTAATTAAATAGATACTTATGTACCTAGAAATGATTTTTGGAAAAAAATAAAGAGCAAACTATGAGGCAACTACAGTTCAAATTTGACCCGCTTCCAGTTGAATCGGCGGGAATTTGTCGTTTTCACCAGAGGTGGATCAAAACTTTTTTCACCCAACCATTTGGTCAATTGTGCATTATATATGTCCTAGTATTTTATAAAATTGATTTGGTCCATTTTTGCAACAATTATTTGGTACGTCCTTCACAAAAAAACTCATTTCGGGCACTCGAAAAATGGAAAATGAATTTTCCGTACAAAGAAAATGAAAACCCCCTTAGGCAACATTGTTTGGAATTCCAAGATGCACCTTTGTGCACAATATGAGATCATTTGAACAAACTATGCCATGAATGTGGCCATAAGATTGATCATTTGGCTTGAAAGCCATGAATCTTCACGCATGATAGCTCATTTCTGAGAACACTTTTTTAAAATAATTGTCATATTACAAGTTTATTATTTTTCCTGGAAACTTGATCACATATAATGGCACAATGCGAAGGTTTTCCAATTTTATGATTTTTTTGAATTTTTTATGCTCGTTTCAAAATGCGGTCGAAACGACGGGAATGACCGTTCCTAGCTAGTGGTTGAATCATGGAAAACTTTTGATGTTTCTCTGATTAAATAGATACTTATGTACTTAGAAATGATTTTTGGAAAAAATAAAGAGCAAACTATGAGGCAGCTGCAGTTCAAATTTGACCCGCTTCCAACTGAATCGGCGGAAATTTGTCTTTTTCACCAGAGGTGGATAAAAACTTTTTACACCCAACCATTTGGTCAATTGTGCATTAAACATGGCCTAGTATTTAATAAAATTGTTTTGGTCCAATTTTGCAACAAATATATGGTAGGTCCTTCACAAAAAAAATCATTTCGGGCACTCGAAAAATGGAAAATGAATTTTCCGTGCAAAGAAAATGAAAACTCCCTTTGGCAACATTGTCTTGAATCCAAGATGCACCCTTGTGCACAATATGAGGTCATTTTTTTAATTTTTCATGTGAAAAGATAGAAGAAAAACAAAAGAATGCTTAGGTAGATTCTTTTTTGAAACATAACTTGTCTTTTTGATGAGAGGTGGATCGAAAACATTTTACATGTTAATATGTGGTCAAATGTACATAGAATGATGTCTTATAGTTTTGGAAA
The DNA here is from genome assembly GCF_018294505.1 of Triticum aestivum. Classification (NCBI taxonomy): domain Eukaryota; kingdom Viridiplantae; phylum Streptophyta; class Magnoliopsida; order Poales; family Poaceae; genus Triticum; species Triticum aestivum. Next base: position 805,838,316 of record NC_057801.1, on the reverse strand, counting down.
TGGTGTGGTGCCATTTTGAAACAAATATTTTGTAGATTCTTCTCAAAAAAAAAGAATTTTGTCATTCTGAAAATAGAAATTAATTTTTTCCTAAAAACTCATTTCTCATAACACTTTTTAAAGATATTTGTCTTATTCCAATTCCAAGTTTGTTAGTTTCCTAAAAAGTAGGTCAGATTTGCTGAGAATGTTTTTTTATTTTTCATATCATAAAACTGTTTATATGATTCAACACCTTATTTTTAGTCGATTACGACCAATTTAGATGCTCATAACGTTTACTGGGTTCTGATTGGTCCATAGGCATGTCACGCGAATCGTGCCTCCGATGCCGTCGGATAGCCCCGGATCCGACGGCATCCCTCGTCCCCCTCACACTCTCATCCCTCGTGGACCAGTCCCTCTCACCCCCCTCGTCCAAACTCCAAAACCTAGCGTCCCTCGCCCCCGCACGCCGCCCCTTACTCCCTCGTCCCCATCTCCACCGCCGCCACCGTGCCCCTCCCGATCCAACCCGCGCGGCAACCTACCTCGCCGCCCCCACCCGCCGCCCCTACCTCGCCGCCCCCACCTGCTCCGCTCCGGGATCCATCCACCCAGTCATCTTCCTCCTTCTCCTCTCTGTCTCTCGATCCAACCGAAGCACTGCCGCCGACCCTTCCCAACCCCGGCCTCGTCCAGCAACGGCGACCCCTTCTCTCCCTCCCTCCCTCCACCTCCAGCAGCGGATCCACTCGAGCAGCATCTCAGGCCCCCGTCAGATCCACCCTCCTCGCGCTGGACGGAAACCCTAGCCGCCCGTCCATGGCGACCCACAGCAGCACCCAAAGGCCTCGGCGACGGCGGTATGGTATGAACCCCCCTCCTCCTCCCCCTCCCCCACTTCTTCTTCTCCTTCAAACTCCCTCTATCTCACCCCGTCTCTGTCTTTGCCTCTTCAGGTAGGAGCAACGGCGACCAGCGATGGCCATGGCGACCCACCGCAGCCTCCAAGACCTCGACAATGGTCGGTGCTACGGTATGAATCCCTCCTCCACCTTCTCTTCTACTTCTCCTTTTTCTCAACGTCTCCCCCTAACCCAAATCTCGTTTCGTCCCTTCCCTTCTTCTCTGTAGGTGAGGTACAGCAACCAGCGACGGGACGACGCCTATATCCACCGGTACAGGAGAGCAGCCATGGAATGGAAGGTCCGTTCCACCCGTTCTTTCCCGCTTGATTGACTCTATTTAAGAGTTCTTCGGTTTCAAGTGGATTTTCTTCTGGGCTCCATAAGTCAAAATGGAGACCGCCACCACATGGTATGTGCTGCCGTTTTGCTTGCCAGATTCCCAGTCCTGCGATGCCACTAGCAGCTAGATCTCCTTTATTGCCTAATTATCATTCATTGTTTTCTTAAGATCCGGTAGTTTTCCCTCACGGATTGACTTGATTCTGTGGTGTGTCACTTCAACCTGCACAATTGGACTCTTTTGAATCAAATGTAGCATAGGTTTGATTTGTTCAAGATGACTGCACAAATCATAGGGCTAACTGTCTTTATTCTGTGTACTGGATGTAGAACAGAGCGTCTCCTGTTTTTGGATACATAATGAATTAATGATGTTGAAATGTGCTACTGTAGGTTTCCATCAACCCGGAGTCGAAATCAAGGGCTGTGAACAGGGAGGTACTCAGTGAGCTAATCAAGTTGCACGGGAAGACATTGTGGCTTATGCGCCTCTGTTTTTTTGGGACTGCCATTGTGGCTGCTTCTTGTTGGTTGCAGTCAAAATCAGTGACAAGCTAGCAAGCAATCATGCGTGTGTGGCCATGGCCTTCTTTAGAATAGGGGTGCCACTGATCTACTAGAACTGAATTGCTCCCCTATTTTGCTGTGGTCGTATGCTCTGTGGTCACTGATGCATGTTGCATACCTGTAGATTAGGACCAAAATTTGAGCAGTTTCAGTCGTGCAGATTATAACTGAATCATGCCCTGCTTTGTTGTAGTTGTATGATCTTACTGCTGAATTGATTGTTGTATTGTTCAAACTGAAGTCTTCCAGTTGGCTTGCTACAATGTAGTATATCACTGTACTTCAGACTTATTGTAGAATTTGGGACTGGGCGCTTTGGAATTTAGCTGTAGTCTGTCCCTTAATTTACTCCGCACTTTGCTCTGCTTGGTGATCGGCCTGCCTTGCTACTCCATGGTCACTGATGTGTGCTGTATATACAGATTAGGACCAAAACTGGAGTAGTTATGACAACAGTTTGATATTCCTTTGCTAGCACATGTGCTTTATCTCTTAGCATATACTGTGATTATGACGTGTGGGCTCTTGGAAAAGCCATCTGTCTGTGTTTCTGTAGTTATTTGTATTAAGTGCTCCACATTTGTTTTTAACATGGACAATCCATAATCAGCTTGGTTGTTATAAGTGCAATATAAATTATCTTTGTTTAATTTGTATCTGATTCCACTGTTTGATTCCTCCCTAGATTTGTGTCTAGTTTAAACATTACATGGAATATTTTTCAGCAGTCTGGTAGGCAACGATGATATCAATATAAGAGGTTATCTTAGCTTGTTAGTGTGTGCTTAGTGAACTATATGAGCTCTCTTTATTGCATCTTGTATGCTCATACATTAGCATGAAATAGTATTCCTCATACAGTATATGGAATATTTATGAGCATAGTTTTTGTGGCATATCCATTTCACACCTGGCATCTGCCATTGTAACTTCATGCTGATGTAACATGTGAATCTGTTGGTCCTTCTTATTGTCTTTAAAGAAGTCAATGTACCTACCTATTTTTATGCTCTGTTAATATCTTTGATCAGTGTCAGTTGTGTCTCTTAGAGATACACTCCTACCTTTTCTGACTTGAGTTGTTAACTATTGTTCCATACTTCTGTTAGTTATAACAAAAAATCTTTGAATTTGGTACTGCATGAGTTTTTACTACTGCTAACAGGGAGTATTTGCTACTACTCAAACAGCGATTTTTTATGCACTGCTACCTGATGAGTGCTTTCTTGGTAATATTTCACCTTGGCATGCATATGTTTGTTCGGTTTGAACTTTGCATGACATGATATAATTATTTCCAGTGTTTTTCTCAACTTATTTTCATTGCCACTTGATATATAGTTAGCTTGTACTTGAAGTTGTGGGTTAATGTGGTGATTTTGTTCTACTTGGATGCATTGGTACCACCATAATTGAGTTCATGGATGCAATGGCAAGAAGATCATGGCTGTACGCATCATCAAGCACACCATGGAGATAATCGGCATCCTCACCGATGGTAACTCAATCTAGATCATCACTTTATACTCTCCTACCTTTGTGATGTTAGTATGCTTCTGCTGACTAGTATTGTTAGATCTTGCCAGTAGTAGAATGGTATTTCGTTTTAGGCACAATGTGTTGCAGCGAAGTCTTTTGCATGATCTGCACTTGCGCAATGCATATTTGTCTCTGTTTTCTTGTATGAACGAGTACCTCATTTTAAGTAGCTGGAGAACAAAAAGCATGGTACTAGCTGAATTTATGTTGTCATTCTAAATAATTGTCCTTTTTTGAATGGTCAATTCATACTATATATTGGCATCTGTCCTTTTTTTAATGGCCAATTCATAGTATATTTGGCTTTTGTTTTCTAATTCTTCTCTGCTGATTCATGACAGGAGCAGGTGCCTAGTTTGTGATCCTATTGAAGGAGCTCAATGCTGAAGAACATAACACTTGTAGAGTTCTGATGGCTATCTTGTATTACACTTGTAGAGCTTGTAACTGTTATTACACTTCTAGAGCATGTAAAGTATATGCTAAGAGCTTGTATCAAAAAGGCTGAAATATTAGGCCAGGCCCATGTAGCCGACCAGAATGACAAAAAATGATGACTAAAAAGGCTGAATTAATGGGCTCGGCCCATGTAAAAGACAGAATTGGATCGGGCTCATTCTAAGTAACGACCTTTTCAATTCGTCACAATTTTTCCACGTCAGATTGCCACGTCGGATCCGACGTGGCCTGGGCAGACAGCCAGTGACCAAAACAAAAGGTCATGGGTTCCACGACCTTTTGTTTTGGTCGTAAACGTCTACGACCTTATCCCAAAGAAGGTCGCTATAGTCAGTTTACGACCGCCAGCTTTTGACCTTCTGTTTTTTGTCACAAAAGGTCGCAAATGAAAAACCATGACCTTTCAGTGACCAATAGTGATGGTCACAAGTTGACATATTTCTTGTAGTGAGACATATGCTCACCAGCAGAGTTTCATTCGCGGCAGGATTGAACAGCTACTACTAGAATACGCGCGGCGCTATCCTTCGAAACCGAAGTATGATCTGGATTTTATATGTGGTGTAGCCATAACATTAACAGGTCACCAGGATCAATGCTACCACGTCAATTTCATGGCGGCTACCAAATCGACATCAAAGAATACACTTTTCTTCGCTGAGTTTTGGTGGGCATATCAAGATCAGTCAAAGCCCTCCGTATGCTGCCCTTTGCCCCAACCGTATCACATGGGTAAGTACTAAATAAGTACTAAATTTGCATCCATTTGATTCTAATTTGGTTCTGCCAACAGGTCGTTGCTACTATGGCAAGGAGTCCGCACGTAAGCTGGTGTATCCTGATGATTCCATTGACTACTTCTCGCGCGACATTACTCATGGTGGACTCATTGACACGGAAGGCATACTAGACACCGACTTTGTGTACTTCGACTCTGAGAGGGACGTGGAGGTTGCCAAGGTCTTGGAGAGGATGGGAAAGAAAGAAGAGGTCATGCAAAGGTCCTCTACTGGAAGGCGTGCTCAATGGACTACTGGTTTTTGCTAATTTCAATCATTTGAGTGAGTACCTTTCAACCAGCTTTATTTAGTTGGTTTATCTTCCAGTGTTAGGTTTATTCATGCTTTGAATTAATGTAGAAATGTTTGGAGAAAGCAGGAGACAGTTGTGAACGTGAATAGTTGGACGTGGATTAGTGTAAACCACGAACTTGTTGATTGCTAGCTCTTTCATTAACAATGGAAACAAAGTGATCAACCATTTGCCATCTGCCTCCGAGGTGATGGTTTACATCATTTTCATTATTACTGGATGTAAGAATAACACTAGCCAATTCATGTAATGTAGATACCCTTAGGCTGAATTTTACTAGGCAATTAAGCCAGGGAAGAATAACACCCATGATGCTTACCATTGCAATGACATGGTGGGTTGATCATCAGTGTTCTCGTGTACATAGATCAGTGCAATGTTGGCCTTTATTGTAAGGATCCTTCAAAACTGATGCTTCTAGAAACTCAAACCATCTTCCTTCTTCCAAGAGCTGGCATACTTATAGTTGGCACCTCCCCGGTCATAGTCTCTTGTTCTCTTTTCCTACTTACAGCTAGTTATCCCCTCCAATCATCGATCCTATTTCGTGAAGATCAGGTGCCTCCTCGCACATCTATTCCCCAAAGATGGTGTCGCATCAGATCGCATATTCATGCCAACTCCTTGAGTCTCTTGAAATGTGTTTACATAATTCTCTCGAGTGGTAGTAATTTCGCCTCTTTTTGTCACCTCGTCCTTGCACTATGCTCACCATCTGCACATTGCATCATGTACACAATGGAGGAGCTATGTCGTGCCCTCAACAATGTCGAATCAGACCCACCCTTCTCTTTTCCTCTGAGTAGGAAGGTTTTTCAGCTCCGTCATCAGACTCGGAACATCTAACCCTTGAATATGTGACATTTTTTGTACAGTGTGACCGAAATTTTGTATTATAACCAGCATGACATTTTGGTGAAACCTTGAGAAGCACTCTCTGGAGAAATAACGTCATGTGCAGTGTACCAAAGCATTGCAGAGCAATGAAATGAAGTATAAATATCACTCTTTGATATCCTCGTCTATAGAGGAATAAAGTGTTCAGTTTCATGAAGCATTTTAATACGATTTACTTAAAAAAGTCTAACTACCTAATAAATCAACAGTTTGGAGATCGATTAACCGAGGGATTAAAAAATATCTTCATGCAACCAAGCTCTAACTGGAAAACATGAACCCTGTCAATAGTTCTGTTTGTACAATGTGATTGAAGTAAACACATGTTAACAAAACATATTTGAATTTAATAAGAGAGGACTAACATGTAGTGCTGCGAATGTATATATGCCCTGGCAGTGCAACTAGTTAACAAACACATTCAATAAATAAGGGTGGAGCTACACCCCAGGCACCGAGCTCCCTGGCCCGAGTCGTGGCAAAAAATATATTTGTTGCCTACCTTATATATTTCTATATGGCGAGTGATACGCGCCGGCGCACCGGCCGAACTGTTCGGCCGGTCCAGCCCAAGCCGTGCGATGCGGTCAGCCCCAGCCGTTAGATTTCCGCGCGAGGCCACCACCGAACCAACCATTGCAGCAAAAAGAACACGTTTTTGTTGCAACCGTTGTACGAACAGCCACAATGAGAAAAACAGGGGAGCTCGATCCCCCGCGTCCGCCCATCCCCGATCCGCGGCAGTGGCGACCGGATCCGCCTGTTCTTCGTTGCCCGCAGCCGAATCACGTCTAGGAGGGGCTCCCCCACCTATCAAGCCGCCTTGGGATTGCTTCAATCATGTCGTACATACGTCATGACCTCCTTGCCGCCATGGATTTAGGCTCGAGCTCCGCTGCCGTTCATGGCCAGAGTCCCCTGAGGAGGCAGGGCCCTGGTGGTAGTGGACCGGTGTTGCAACGGTACTACAACCCTGATGTCTCATGTGTTTCTCGTTGGCTCCATGCATGCAGCAGCGTGTCCCCGTAGTTGCATCTCCCGGTGACGACGGTCGCAACTCCGGTGATGACGAACGCAGCTCCGGCATTCTGCGGCTGCAGGTCGCACCACCTCCGGCGACGAGCTCGTAAGAAAACTGTACTCTTCGTCGGGGTGTCGGTAGCAGCAAAAAGAACGCCCGGTTGTAGCAAAAAAGGGCAACGCTTCCAACAAATTAAAAGCTCGCCGGCACCATTGTAGCAAAAATGTTAACCAATTGTATCTTCTGTGGCTGCCGGTTGCAGCAAAAAAATGACACGGTTGTAGCAAGAAAAACATTGACGTCGACCGGCCGCTGCATATGGTGGTAGCAAACCATGTCGCCGGTGGTAGCAAATGAAGCCGTCGGTGGTAGCAAAACAAAAAACTAGTTCCAGCAAAAAAAGAATCAGCTACAAATACAGTAGTTGGTTCCAGCAAAAAAGTTTATGGGTTGAAGCTTTTTAAATGTAGGGTTGAAGCTTTCATGTAAACGGTTGCAGCTTTTTTTATTTGGGCAAGAAATCGATAGCAACAAAAGAATGTAGAAAAAAAAACACGCTGGTCGTAGCAAAAGATAACGGCAGTTGCAGCAACAAAATGTCGTTGTTGCAGCAAAAAACGGATGCAACTTTCGTCCGTCTGCAGTTGTAGATATTTTTCCCACCCCACAGCTTGAGCGGTTGGTGAAAAAAAAAGCTGACCGAGTAAACGTGGTGGGCGAAGGCCAGCATGATGGGCCAAGGAAAAAAAACAACGTGGATCGGAAGGTGCGGGAGCGCTGGATCGCTACCCGATCAAGCGGCGTGCGCGGGACCGGCCGAAACGCTCGGCCGGTGCACCGTCTGGGAACATTTCCCTTTCTATATGGGCACGAAACACAGCCCAACACTGGCCAAGCTGTGCCGCTTTCCTAACGCACACAGGAAACGATGCAGCAAATACGAGGTGGTTGCTATTTGGCGTGTAGGTTGCTATATAGTGATCTAGCACATACCTGCCTCATGCACCTGTCCAGCGTATGGGCTGGCTGAGTCTAGTTTTATTCCCTCCGGTTTTGGGAAGGTTCAAGAACCTTCGCCGAAAAGGTTTTCCATTCTTTTCCCTTTTTTACTTTTTAATTTTATTTTTTATTTTCTTTTAATTTTCATTTTCGTTTTTATCTTTTTTTTCATGTTCGTTTTTCCTTTTAATTTCATTTTTTATTTTTATTTTGCAAAAATCTTTCAAACTAACATTTGGAAATCATGAACATTTTTTGAATCATAAACATTTTTCTTCAAATATTGAACAATTTTTAAAATCGTGAACATTTTTTAAAATCATGAATGTTTTAAATTCATAAATAGTTTTTTGAAACCATAAACATGTTCCAAATTCTCAAAAAATCTATTCAAATTACCGACTAAATCGCGAACATCTTGTATTTTAATAATTTTGGAACACTTTTGGAATTCACGAATTCACGTAAAAATTCCCAAACACGAAGCTAGATGTGTGCATGCCAACGGTCGTTAGGTTTGATTTTAGCACGCATCAACGCCCGGGAGGCGAGATACTCGTCCTGCCTGTGTGCAGCCCCCCCCCCCCCCCCCCCCCCCGCGTCGCCCTGCTTAGGCATGCTGCTCCAGCCGCGTGCCACCACGCCGGCCCTTCTCGTCCATCGGCGTCTCTCCTACAATAGCCTGCTACTTCTGCTCCTACTCTGCTAGGCAAGGCTAAGCAGCCAGATTCAGGAGGCTGCTGTCATTGGGTAATTTTCTTACCCAATGGAAACTGAGAGCGGCTGAGAGTATCTATCCTTGTATTATTGTTGTATGAGAAATTTGAATTGAAATCTACATGTATGTATTCATTATAAGTCTTTGCCTATATGCACTGTTGAATTCAAATTGATGCATTTGTTTTCAATTTCAGTTGATGTAGTAGAAATATAAAATAAAGTAAAACAATTGATTTTGTACTCTTTTTTATACTTGTATTATTATTTGTAGCACTGTCATGCTTTATCTCTTTCGTTAAATCATTAAGAATTAGGTTTTAATTGTAAATTTATTTAGCATTGAGCTTCATTCTCTATGTTTTTGCATGTAATATATTTTGGAATGTTATATGTGTTCTTGGGGTAGTTATAAGTATGTAAATTATCCTATGTCGCGAAAATAAATTTTGGCCCGGGGTTTGGTGAAATCTATGCTCCGCTACTCAATACACAACATGATACCAATACATGATATGAATAATATATCCAACTTCCTAAACAATGGCATCAAAGTACTCAGGTAACTCCTAATTAGTTGCACAATTCTAATTTTAACCGAAGAATAAAACATCCATAATAATATATTGGCATAAACATAATATGAGATAAACTGAATGTATTGGATCAACACCAGCACACACAAGAACAAACACACCGAGCATGGCTATATTCATCAGCACGAAGGCTGGTACCACACGATAGCACGCCGTGTGTGGCGACGAGATCGTGGCGGCCATCCTCTCTGATTGTGCTTTATCCATTGGCTACCCACACATGCTAATAAGGTCATGGTGAATCCCGCTGCTGGAGGGCTGTGAGGTGGCGGTGATGATATTGTTGGGTTTGGGGTCCTCCCGGCACCTTCCTCATTCAGCCGAAGCACGACACGACAACCATTGCAATTGTTCTCCCAAACCCAACTGGCGAGCGCGGCCGCGCTGAGGAGGACCCGGCGGGCTGAGCAAGAAGGTGAGGAGGACCTGATCGGGTTGAAGGAAGGCAAGATCGGTGAGGTTGACAATGGGGATGGGAAAACGAGTGAGTAACTGTGGAGGAGTAAGTCACTCTAGACTTAGAGACATGACATAGTATTGTGTGCAATGCAGGGTTTGGCCCCTGCATGATGTTATGTTCTGTAGTAGTGTAAGTTTATTCACCTGGTATGTCTAGCTATTCTAGTCTTATTTAAGCATTAATTAATTTAGAAATGTTTGTACATCAGTAGGTACAGTAATTAACATCAAAATCTTGGTGTGGTTTTAGTGTACAACTCGTACACCAATATGATTGTGTGCTTATGTTCATTAACAACTGAAATGGAGTAATCAACTATCTGCCATGTTGCTCCTCAGTGATGGTTACATCATTGTTACTACATGGAAAAGAAATTCATGTGTCTTAGATACCCTTAGGTTGAAGTATCCTGGATGATTTGGTTCTGGAAGAATAACACTCTCGCTGTTTAACATTGCAACAACATCTGACATGGTGGGTCGATCATCTGCACTCTCTTGTACACACATCAATGCAATGTTAATGTACCTCCTAGCATCTGATGTACAGATCTCCTTTGCAATTGATGCATCTATAAGCTTAGCCCATGTTCCTCCTTCCCATAGTTGCCATGACTGCAGAAAGCGAGAAAGTATCTTCATCGTATGAATATACATGATAAAACTTATAAGTCCAGTACTCCATCTGTTCTTAAATATAAGTCTTTGTAGAGAGTCCACTATGGACTACATATAGAGCAAAATGAGTGAATTATACTCTAAAATGCATCTATATACATCCATATGTGGTCCATAGTGGAATCTCTACAAATGCTTATATTTAGAAATGGAGGAAGTACAAAAGTAACACGCTAAACACACGAGGGTTTAGAAAATGCTCACATATCCAAGAAGGTTAAGAAAGTCTCCGTACTGATAGAAACCCGAATTCCTTTTTCCGCTAAGGATCTCAAGAAGTAACACAGCAAAGCTGAACACATCTGATTTGATTGAGTAAATGCCTTCAGATGCATACTCCGGAGACATATAACCACTGAAATGAGTTAGAAGCACAAGAAAATATTATATCAAAATATATGATTCGGTTCGTCAACTAATTAATGGTACTGTAGGCACTACTTATGTTGTAATTTGTAATTGAGGAATATGCTTACTATGTTCCTACTACCCTCTTTGTGCTTCCCTGAGTATCATTGGAGCTGAATATTTTGCTAGGCCAAAATCAGAAATTTTAGGATTCATGTCCTGGTCCAAGAGAATGTTGCTGGCCTTAAGGTCTCGGTGTATGATGCGTAACCGAGAGTGCTTGTGGAGATACAGAAGACCTTTGGCTATCCCTTCAATTATCGCACGTCTATTGTTCCAATCAATAAAAGTTGTCCTGTTTCTTTCTGCACATTAGAGAGAGCATTTTATAGCATGTATGGACCACAATGCAAAATATTATTAAAAACACACTATGCATACCAAATATAAAGAAGTCCAAGCTCTTATTTGGCAAATACTCGTACACCAATAGTTTTTCCTCTCCCTGAATGCAGTATCCCAAGAGCTTGACAAGATTATTGTGTTGTAATTTTGCAATAAGTTCTACTTCATTTTTGAATTCTGTAAAACCTTGTCCTGAATGCGAGGCAAGCCTTTTGACTGCAATTTGCATTCCATCCGCTAATTGGCCCTGTAAATATGTACAAAACAAAATTGGAGGCATCATTTTTTATTGAAATGACAAAATAAGGATTACAAGTCATCCATTGCAAAATAAGAAAAAATAAACAAGGTATCAAGATTTTCTGAACTTTTATTTCTGCAAAGTACTATGTATTTTCAGCGTACATGCAAGATGTATTTATTAATGGCCAGCCAACATTAGATTTATTCAGGGTAATCGTTACTATATATATTTTATAATGAACTTAGAATTGAATCTTTTCAAGACAATGCATTTACCTTGTAGACAGGGCCAAAACCACCTTGTCCAAGTAGATTTTCTTTGGAGAAGTTATGTGTAGCATGCAATATCTCAGAAAAGTCAAAGAGAGTGAACTCTGAACTCTTCTCCTCCAACCTCCAGACCAGTTCGTCTTCTTCCGGTCTATTTGTGGCAGCCAGCTGGTCGTTTAAGTTTACTTTTCCTAAATTGAGAGAACATACAAATATACATCATTAATCTGGGACTGAAACTTAACCTAGCTGGCTACATTAATAAATTTCAGTTTTTCGAGGAACATGTTCGTGAATGAGCCATCATTGGAACAAACCTTGTCTTCTTCTTCTTCTCATCCATACAACATAACAGATAACAGTATTGACAGTAGTGGAGCCACCACAGCAATAATCCACAACACCCTCTTGCGTGAGTTGCGTCCTAAGGGAAAAAAAAGACTAAATCATGTATAGTTCTCATATAGTATAAATAAACATGGATTCATTTAGTGATAGAGAAAATATATTTTTCTGCTAGGCAATAATGGAAAATCAGCTTGACAAATTAAACATGGGTCAGCCATATAATTGACAAAGGAAATTTCACCCATTTTTCCGTGACCTTTGAACCGTTCCGATTCTAGCGGTTTACCCCTTAGTCAATGAACCTCATTTTCTCTTTGATTCACTTAGCTTATTTTTTAAAAACTTAGTTCTTCTATTTATTTATTTTTATTCATCTGTTCTAAGCTCTGTCTGCTAGTACCTGTGTAAATAGTGCTAGGACGTATTTAAGAAGCTACTTATCATAAAGATCTAATAAGCGATTTTTGTAAGTGGAGATTACCATCATGTGCAAGAGTAAATCAGCTTGCCATGAAAGATAATTTAGTATAGATTATACTCCCTCCGTTTCAAAGTAGTTGTCATGGTTTAAGTTCAAATTTGAACTAAAACCATGACAAATATTTGGAATGGAGGGAGTCTATATATCAGTACAAATAATTTATTTTTACTGGCTGTATGCATCTCAACGCAAAGTTCGAGGGAATTCCCTCATTTAAAAAGCTTTTCTCCATAATTTTTCTGAATCAATTATAATCAAATAGAAGCAGTGTTGGCATGTCCAATTAAGTATGTCCTGGAAAGGGTGAGGAGTTTACATACCCTGTTGTTCTTGAACGGTTGCCTGCGCCTCCGGGAGAGGCGCAGCAGCTGGTGGATGTGACTGGGAATGTGGGTACCTGGTAGCAGGCGTGGGCGCTGGCGTAGTGCCATTGACCGCCGGAATTGCAAGCATGGGGACCCCTTCGTAGAAGTGGTATAGCTCGTACCTCATGCTACACCATCTCCCAAGAATTCGACCACCTTGCGCTCCATCTAGGAACTTGAGCGTATGCTTCAAAACAAGCTGTAAGCAAGCCGCGCAGTCGTCGGGCGTGAGGTCGGGCGTGCACTGCATAAAGCAGTACATCGTTGGGACGCTGTTGACGCCTAAGCGTGAGGTGGTGAACCTCCTCGAGCTGTTTGCAGCCGCTTGGGCCGTGCTGTTCAGAAGCATGAACAGCAAGTGCGTGATGGAGTCGACACCTGTCGTGAAGTTCAGGGTGTTCCCGAGGTTGATCCACTTCATCTGATCTTCGGTACTGTTGGCAAGGAGAAAATTATGGTTGGAGAACCTGAGCATGCAGTAATCGTAGTACGTGCTGGCTTCCTTATTGTACGGGCAGCTCAGCTGCGCATCTTTGAAGGCGGCAGCCACGCAGCTCTCGCAGTCGGAGGCGTCGGTGATGTCCCCGTGGCAGAGCGTAAGGGCGTAGATGATATCCGGAGCATGGCCCACGGTGGCGGTGGCGAAGAGGCTGGTGTTGGACACAGCCTTGTTGGGGAGGGTGGACGAAAGGAGCATGAGGTTGGCTTGGTAGGTGCTGTTTGATGCATAGTTGCCGCTGTCACCGCACACTAACCATTGGGCACCAACGAAGGGCAGGAGCAGCAGGAGAAGGATGGGGACGATAACCATGTCCATCGACTAGCTTACGCAGGGCAGTGGCACAAGATCCTTGATGGTTTCTTATTTATTATGCAAAATAATGCAACACCGAGTCACTCCTATATATCAACATCACATTCATGGTGATGTGCTGGGATGTCTGTATTTAGTTAGCCGGCGAGAGAGACTAAAGACTTTATGCTTGACTGACCGGCGTTTGAGTGGTGTGAAGACCGTAGACCAAACCTGTAAAGACCGAGACCAAATTAGGAAAGACTTTGGTTGCGTTGCGGTCTTGCGTTTCGTAGCCAGCGGAGATGGAATCACAGGGTCGTGGACATGATGGGTGATGACGACAACACCGACGCCAGTATCTCATGTCATGTGGCATCCGTCGGTGTGTACCGGGTTTAAGTTGTTTTTGATATGTTGTTTCGTAAGCCGTTGGTGCTCAAAGACAGATTTGCTCCGGTTTATCGCTCAATTTTTTCATAACTCATGAGACAAGTTGAGTAGAACTAAAAAAAGGCATCACGGTAGCACTCACGGCACGGCACCATCAGCGGCGCGGGGCGAAGGCGTCAGCTGCTGCACACTTGATCCTTGCTTGTGCAGACAGGGTATCAACTTTCGGGTTGGTCACCCATCCTCAAATTGCTCAAGCGAAACACGCTTAACTTTAAGGTTCCTTGTGAACGACTCCCGAAAACGCAAAAATTCCTTGTTGATATGAGTATTCAGTCAATCATAGTAAACGAGATGCTATACCTTCTTTCGTTATCGAGTATGGTGTCATTATTTCAACCTTGGACCCATTGAACTGTAGACATGCGCGTGCAACACTGAATGCAGTACAGGCTTGCTACTCAAGCTGCTGCAGTGCAGCGTGCAAGTTGCCAATGAAACTGGTCCCATGCTAGACTGGATGCACAGGACAACCCATACTAATACGTTAATTTCATTATAAGACTTGTCGCATTCCTACTTCATACAACTACAACGACTCTTTTTTAATTTGCTCTTACGTACAGAAGTTCTGCCGTGACCAAGAGCGCCGCGCCATGGCTCCCGCGACCCTGCGCCCGCGGCCGGCGGCGCCCCATTGATCTCCTCCCTCCAGCCGTCATTACATCCGCCAAGATCAGATCCGGGCTGCTCTCCGCGTCCTCTCTCGACTGCACTTCCTCTCTCCTTCGAGCTCTCGCTGTGCTGCCTGCCATGGCTCTCGCATCTGCTTCGTCATCTCCGGGTCCGTCGACCGCCTCGGCTGCTGCCGCCGCGCTCGCCGCGGCCGCTCTTGCCTCCCGCAAGGCCGCCCCAGCCGCTGGTGGTCGCTTGGCCCGCGCTGGTCGCGCCGAGAGGCCCGTTGTCGCTGCATCTCCCGCGATGGATGCGGGCATGCATCCTCTGCTGGGCTCCCGGCCTCCCTCGACTGGCGTCGCCATGATGCCCGCTCCTCCAACTCGGTGTGCCCCTGGCCTGATGGATGGTGGGCTTGGGTCCCTACTGCCGCCGCTGCTTGGGCGCCCCCCATCCCCGGCTTCTGCTGACGCAACGGCGTCCATGATTCTTGTCGGCGCCGCACCATCGCCCCGGACTGCTGCTGAGGAAGCGCCACCCATGGCTCCTGCCGGCGCCGTGCCATCACCCCCTACTGCGGCTTCCAAAGCGCCGTCCGCGACTCTTGCCGAAGCCGCTTCATCATCCTTGACTCCTGCTCAAGCCGTGCCACCCCCGTGTCCTGCCGGGACTGCAACGGGATTAGACACGGAGCAACTTGTTTCGTGTAGCTCACATGCCGTCGAAGAAGTTGACGACGACGCCGCTGCTCCGTCTGGCCACCTCCCCGTCCTGCCATCATTCTCGTCAACTACTCAGCCCGAGTTGGATCGGGAGCAGCCCGCGTTTGCCGAGGTGTGTGTGGGGCACGAGCCGGACGCAAGGGGGGGATGGCAGGAGGTGCTGCCACGACGTGGTCCGCAGCGTCCGGCATCGCCGGCCCTGACATTGGTTCCTCGTCCCATTCCCGCGTGGCTTCACGACAGATGCTGCAGATGTCTTGCTCCTGGGCACCGTGCAGCGGTTTGCAGAGATCCATTTCGATGCTCCCGCTGTTTAGAGAACGGTCACCGTGCGCGCGAGTGCAGCAACCCATGGCGTCCTCTCAGCTCGCTGGCATGCCTTGTCATGCCGCGCCTCGACATTGCGATCGCGCATCGTCAAGCTCCAACTTCCTATGAAGGTCCCTTGAAGTATGTGCTTCCCTCTGAGGCGCCTTGTCGTGGATCTTGGGCGTCTGTCGTCTCTGGTATCACAGGCTCAATTTTCTCGTCTGGTGTGGAGCTGCAGTTCATGGCAGATCAGTCCAAAGTGTTGCAAGGTCTGGTTGCACGTGTTGAGAGCTTTCTAGAGCGGGCGGAGGCTACTCTCGGCA
This sequence comes from Triticum aestivum, assembly GCF_018294505.1. NCBI lineage: Eukaryota > Viridiplantae > Streptophyta > Magnoliopsida > Poales > Poaceae > Triticum > Triticum aestivum. Next base: position 805,822,388 of record NC_057801.1, on the reverse strand, counting down.
AGCTCTCCCTCGTGCCGGCTATGTTGCTGACTGCTCTGATCCCGCGTCCTTCTGGTGTTTTCGATGTTGGTTCCGCGGAAGACAATGGGACAGAGCTCTTCGGTTGTTTCTCCCCTCGTGTTGGGGTCAGTTCTTCGCCATTGTCTGCCGCGGGCGAGGCCACGTCGCCGTGGTCGTCGCCCCGGTGCTGCAGATCATGCCCGAGCTTCAACATCAATGTGTGAGACCTACTCCGTCTCTTTCTGTTGAGCATATGGAGGTCGACTCGTCGGCGAACTCATGTGAGGGACATAATTTGCCTTTGTCATGTGGGCAATTAGAGGCGCCTGAGTTCATTGTGTCGGTGACACCTGTGGCTGATGATATTGAGGCGTTCGGTATGTTAGCGCCTGATCATTCGACGCCCAGTCAGCCACTCGCCTTTGTGGACCGTGGAGGTTCCGATGTTGAGGTTATTGACCCGCACGTGGTTGCAGGAGAGGTGATGACTGTGCGTGAGAAGGTCGATTAGATTCTCATTTCAGGTTGAGCTTCACAGCTTGCTTGCACGTTTGGAGAGGGTTAGCCCTGGATCTGGAAAGAAGATTGTGGAGGAGGCCCTTAGAATCCAAACAAAGAAGAGTGACGCCACGGGAAAGGCGTCCGCAGCTGCTTGATGATTCCTTGGATTCTCGTGGTGCCTGTGGTCTTCAATGGATTCTCTCGTCGGGGATTTCTTTGCAATGTAGCAGTGGGTTGGTGGTCGTTGCGTGTTGTGGGGATTGGTGGGTGTTGCTGATCATGCGCTTATGTGGTTGCATGCTTTGTGAGTAGTCCATATGTGATGGGTTTGTATCGATTTTCGCCCGGTTTTCTGTTAATTAACTGGGCAATTCTCTTCTGCTTAATTAATCGATGAGGCAAATCTTTTGTCTCCGTTTCGAAAAAAAACGTACAGAAGTTTGTAGTGGTCCTGATTAAATAATTAGTCATGCAGCAAGTGGTCAGCTACACATTAATCTATTGATTAGCACATACACTTGTCGGCAAGATCATAAATCTGAGAAGAAAATTCGCAATACAAGAATGGAATATTTCTTCCATCAGCGTGAAGTAGTAGTGTGTCATTGGAATGAGAAATTTGAGTGACAATACTGCATATGTTTCTTGATCGACCAACACGACGGTCTCAAGACCTCCCTGGCAACTCGGGGGAGAGTAGTGGGGAATGTAGTGAAACTATACTCTTCGTTTTGTGGGGATTAGTGAAACTATACTTACGTAATTTGTGTGTCGGGTTACTATAAATTGCTAGAGATCAGTACAACTAATTATGTTCATCAGGTTTAATTAATCAAAGTTAAGCATTAATGCACACAGTATGCTGTTTGTTTAAAATTGATCACATTTACTGATTCCATTTTTGATTAGCAAATTAGAAGAAAGTGATCAAGAGTACACAAACAGTAGGAATTCCCAAAATCTGAAACCCTAGCAAAATACCCCAATTTGGATGAACCCTATTTTTCAAATTAGAGTTGTTTTTCACCAAAATGAATTGAATTGCAAACGAGTTGGGGTGAAGAACCTCACCCAATTCGCCGCATCGCCGCTTTCTTTTTCTCATGTAGCGCTCATCGATGTGCGAGGGCGAGGATGTCGCGACGTCGTCACCTCTAACAAGAGAGATGCACGGTACGCTGTTGTCGTGTGGGTGTACAAAAGCTTGCTCCGACTTTGGATCGTGAAAGGAACATTATTTTAGCTAAAATTAGTAGGTACGCGAATGTGGCCAGTCATACCCTTGTGTCTATGGGTCGCTCGCAACAACGCACCGTTTGCTCGCTTTGTAACTCCGCTATGGAGATAGCGCATAGTTGACTCTGATTGTAATCACTATGCTTGATCAATGAAAGTTCCTTTCCCGCGATAATAATAATAATAATAATAATAATAATAATAATAATAATAATAATAATACAAGCCATGTTATTAATAATAAAAAATGTCATGCACTCAATAATAGAAATGCAGTCCACTTAATAATCAAAGATTCCATGTTAATAATAATGAAAAATGCAATGATATTAATAATGAAAAACGCAAGATGCCAAGTGTTGGAAGAGAAATAATGTCATGGTTTACAGAAAAAAATGCCATGCTACCAATACACAAATGCACTTGGGAAATTTAAATTCCCCTCTAAAAATAGGAATTTTTGTTTTTTCAAAAATGGAAAGCACATCGAGTTTTTAGAGTTTTTAAAATGAAAAACGAAAATTTAAAGAATTTCGCCTCAAATAGGTAAAGCTATTTAAGGCTTTAAGCATTTGTGTTCAGAAAATCGCTTCAGTCCAACTAGAAAGTGGGCCACCGCTCTTGCAGGAGCTCGTCCGGTTGAGACCCCCACCCTGCGCCTATTACCCCTAAAAAAAAACCACGCCTATTGTTTAAGAGGAAAACAGGAAGGACTTTCGCCAGGACGCTCTGCCTACACTGGACAGGTAGGGAAAGGTTTTTTTTAGGGAATGCCATTGGGCTAGCTTTATTGATTTCAAAAACTGATACATCGTTTATCATCACTGGCATGATAAAACTAGGTGGGTCACCATCCCACACATTGGTTTTAAACCTTTCAAAACTATTCCTGGCCAGGATATGAGCTACTTCATTACATTCGCTATTGCAATGTTCATATTTGATCTGAGCAAAACTTACAACTAGTAAAGTGCAGTCATAAAATATAGCTGCGGACGAAGAAGCTGAGATACCTCCATTACTCATAGTTTCAATCACCTGCATGTTATCTGATTGAATAATAAAGTTATTTAGGCCAATCCGTTGAGCTAGGGGTGAAACCCTCTCTCAAAGCATATGCTTCAGCCGTTATTGCATCAGCCACATGCGGGAACCACAAGCAGAATGCCACCACAAATTTTCCACGCGAGTCTCTCACAATGACTCCTGTGCTTCCTCTTCCCTCATCAACATCAAAAGTTGCATCAACGTTCACTTTCATTAGGCCTTCCGGAGGGCACGTCCAGCCACGTCACAATCCTGGAGCAACCTTCTTCTTTGCACAAGCATAGTTTGCCGCAAGAGCCCCAATGGCCATGGCTGAACTATGAGGTGTCTGTACTGGTTCATTATGAATGATTTGTTGCCTCTCCCACCAAATGTACCATGCAACAATTAATATTATTCCGGTAGCCCAATGTCATCCAAAGAATTCCATGGGCCCCTCATACAAATTGTGTTTTCGAAGGCTGACACCCCCAATCTATCCAGAGCCGTTGCATGTTGTATTATTTCCTGTATACCGAGCTTTGCCCATATTTCTCTGGCTCGGGTACACTTAATGAATAGATGCATAATATCATCACATCCTGCATGATAGAGAGCGCACGCACTATAATTTGTAATATGCCTATTTGCAATCACACCTTGGCAAGGAAAATCACTCCATATAGTGCTCGCCACCCAAATATCATAATTTTTGCCGGGATATTAAGGTCCCAAAGCATCTTCCACACGTGGCTGACATGTGATCCATCAGCGCCGAGTAAGTTTCTTTCATGTCTACCGAAGTGGTAGCTCCATTCCGCATGATACTCTGAGCGAACATTAAAAATCGCGTTCTCAGTATGGTACTCCCTCCGTCCGAAAAAGCTTGTCCATCTAATGGATGTATCTCGCACCAAGTTAGTGCCAGATACACCCATTTAAATGACAAGCAGAGGGACAAATTTTTTCGGACGGAGGGAGTACCATGCATGCAAAAAAATCTTCCATACCTGATGGTGCCATTGGAATCTCCAAAATTCTAGTCGCATCAATTGGCCAAAAAATACTTCAGGTTAGAACTTCATCCCATAAACCAGTTACTCAGTCGATGAGATCACAGACCTTTGTCACCAAAATATTACCTTTTGGTGTCATTACTTTCCTGCTCAGACTTGTAGACACCCGATGATCCTCCCAAATGTCCACTTGGGTTCCATCTCCTATCCTCCAAATACATCCCCTTTTAAAAGTTTCTAGCCCAGCAATGATACTTTGTAAGTAAATGAGTTTCCACTCTTCAACTTTGCTTTTAACAGATTTCCATCAGGGTAGTACGTGGCTCTCAAAACTCTGGCACAAAGCGAATCTGGATCCTCCAATAATCTCCAACATTGTTTAGCTAACATCGCCATATTAAAATTATGTAAATCTCTAAAACCCATACCTCCTCTTGCTTACGGTATGCATAATTTCCACGAAGCAAACCAATGCATTTCTCTATGGTCACCTTCACTAGTAGAAAAGGGGGCAATGGTCCAGGCAGGGCCAGCCCATTAGTCCCGGTTCAGTCCAGAACCGGGACCAATGGGAGCATTTGACCCGGTTCGTGAGCCCCGGGGGCCGGCCGGGCCACATGGGCCATTGGTCCCAGTTCGTCTGGGCCTTTTGGTCCCGGTTGGTGGGACGAACTGGGACTAAAGGGCCTAGCTCCTGGCCCACCACCATTGGTCCCGGTTGGTGCCACGAATCGGGACCAAAGGGTTGGTCCTCGTCGCGTCAGAGTTTAGTCCCACCTCGTCCATCGAAGGGCACTCACACCGGTTTATAAGCCCCTCCCTCTCTGCCTTGTTGAGCTCCTCCCCAAATGAAAATAGATGCCCTTATAGAGGGAATTTGACCTAAATTCATACTGAATTTCTCTGAAGTTTGTAGAAATTTATTATGAACTTAGATTGAATTTTCTCTATAAGCGCATCTATGCTCATTTTTTTAGTAAAGTTAATCACAACTATTTTTTCTTCTATTTATTTCTGAGTAGTTTTTTATATAGCTTTTTTCTTTTCTGCTATATTTATTTTTTTCTATTTATTTCTGAGTGGTAATAAGTCATTAAAAATAAGCATCTATGCTCATTTTTTTAGTAAAGTTAATCACAACTATTTTTTCTTCTATTTAGTTTTGAGTAGTTTTTTATATAGTTTTTTTCTTTTCTGCTATATTTATTTTTTTTCTATTTATTTCTGAGTGGTAATAAGTCATTAAAAATAAGCATCTATGCTCATTTTTTAGTAAAGTTAATCACAACTATTTTTTCTTCTATTTATTTTTGAGTAGTTTTTTATATAGTTTTTTTTCTGCTATATTTATAATTTTCTATTTATTTCTGAATTGTAATAAGTCATTAAAAATAAAAAAGAGGCGCAATGCTCGTTAATTCGCTTCAAGCCTTTCGGAATAGTGTAAACTGCACTGCACATAGCTCCGTGCAGTCTACCCTATTCCTCCAGGCTTCTAGCGAACCAACGTGCAGGTGAGCATTGAGCCTATTCTTCATCGTCTCTGCACTCAGGGCCTATAAACAGCGGCGAGTTCCTCTCGCTTGGCGAGGTGGGACTAAAAAAATAGCTGCAGAAAGAATCAACTAAAAAACAGCTGCAGAAAATAAATAAGTAATTAGACGGTCCATTGGTACCGGTTGGTGGCGCCAACCGGGACCAATGCCCCTCTTTAGTCCCGGTTGGTGGCTCAAACCGGGACCAATGCCCCTCTTTAGTCCCGGTTGGCGGCACCAACTAGGACCAAAGGTGTTTGTTTCCTGCCCTTTGGGCTGCTGAAAAGAGGCCTTTGGTCCCGGTTGGTGGCTCCAACCGGGACTAAAGGGTGCATTGGTCCCGGTTTGCGCCACGAACCGGGACCAAAGCGTTTGCTATATAAGTAGCACTTAGGAAAATTTCACAATCGCGCATCCCCACTCCGATCTCCTCTCCCCCGATGCCGCCGTCCCCTGCCGCCCCGGACCGCGCCGTCGCCGCCCCGCCCCGCCCCGACGCCCCCGTCCCCTGCCGCCCCGGCCCGCGCCGCCCCGACGCCGTCGCCACCCCGCCCCGTGACGCACCTCGCCGTCTCCGTCGCCATCGCCGTCGCCGTCGCCGTCCCCTGCCGCCCCGCCCCGCCCCGACGTCGCTGTCCCCTGCCGCCCCGAACCGCACCGTCGCCGCCCCGCCCCGCCCCGACGCCCCCGTCCCCTGCCGCCCCGGGCCGCGCCACCCCGACGCCGTCGCCGCCCCGCCCCGCCCCGCGCCGCACCTCACCGTCGCCGTCGCCGCGCCGCGCCGTGAGCAACTTTTTATGATTTTTGTTAGATTTTGTTAGATTTTTTTTATATTTTTTTGTAGTTCATAGATTTTTTTGTTGGATGAGTAGTTCATAAATTTTTTATTCATACTGTGGTAGATTTTTTTTCTGTTAATAGATTTTTTTGGTGATATTATTGTTGAATATGCATGTTTGTATGTTCATATATATGCAAAGATCGAATATGTCAAATATTTATGATTTTTTTCTGTTCATAGAATCTTTATGATTTTTTTCTATTGTAATTTTGTTTATTGAATTTTAATGATTTTTTTTGTTCATAGTATTTAGAAAAAGGAAAAAAATAAGAAGAGAAAGTGTTTAATATAATTAGTTAGAAAAATACTAGTTTATTTTTAATAAGTGCTACTTTATTTTATTTATAGTAAGTGCTTCATATATAGTTGAACTAGCTAGTTGATTTAATAAGCTACTTTATTTTACTATATATAGAAGTAGTTTGTTTTTAGTAAGTACTACTTTATTTATTTATAGTAAGTGAGTTGAACTAGCTAGTTGATTTAATTAATAAAACTGCTCTATTTAACTATATATAGAAGTAGTTCCCGCATCGACGTCAGCGATGCCTATCCCGCATCCTCGTCGTCATCGACTCGGTGGTGGAGGCCTGCTTGATCAGGGCCATGTTCGGGACTGGGCTCCGCCGGGCTGGTATTGGGAGGTGCTACCTTCCGGGGGATGTAGGTTGGTGAGGAGGCAACCCGTTGTTAACCTGATCCTTGTTTGGTGGCGGTCGCGTGGGCCAGTGACGGTGCCGAGGCTTCCGGACACCACGGAGGTGGTATGTCACCGTGTCAGCGAGGAGGACGAGCACATCCGTCGCTACATGGTTGCAGTGGAGGACAGGTTCGAAAATACCTGGCAGGTTCTTCAGGGATCTCACTGGAGCTATGATTCTGTGATGGTTCCTTATCTTTGGATGTCCACCACCCGCGACGATACCCATCGGGCGCTACGATTCTAGTTGTATTAGTGAAGCTATATTAGTGATAATATTCGAGGATGTACGGACACCAAGAGATGATGTACTTTTGCTTATAATAATTGAATGCATGCTAATTAGAATAGTACTTTATTTTATGATTTGGTTTTGCTTATTTTATGATTTGGTTTTGCTTATTGAATGCTCATATTGGAAAAGTTCTCCTTCATTCCCGTGTGCTATACAATTTGGTATAATAATGCACTCGGGAATGAAAGGAGGAGCTACGTACATCACCGATAGTCAACCTGTGATTAATAATAATGATCTAGTTTAATATTTGAATTATGAACATAGGCCGGAAATGTCGTACTCGGACGACGAAAACCGCCCGGCGGAGTGCGACTAGTGGCACGGCGACCAAGGTATGTGCGACAGGTTCATTGAGCTGGACGAAGATCGGCGCTTCAGCTTAAGCTCGAGGAGACCTTCGATGTTCATATGGTACGCAATGACGACAATAGTTTTTTTTCATAATTAAGCACGATTTCAACTATTTTAACGTGTATTTTTCATCTTTTCCAATTCGACTAGCTTATCCCATGCTATGCAAGACGCTATGTCTTGGAGAGGATGGGGTTTGAAGACCATGAAAGTATGGAAACCAAAAAAATCATCCTAAGTACCCATCATGGTGTGGATTTTCAAGTAAAGTTGTACAATGCTGAGAGTGTAACCCATTTTGGTTGCAAAAATTGGGAAGCACTTTGCAAGATGTATGGTTTTGATGAGGGTATGCTTGTCACCATAGATCTTGGTGATCCTACAATCGAGCAAGAGAGACCGTCGATTTGGGTCCTTGTGGATACACCTCCAATTCTTCCCCCATGTGATCTTAACATAGTTATTAAGTAATTTATATTGTTTATTTCAAAATAGTTGACATCTTATTTCCATTCACAGCTTATTTTCATTCTTCAAAGAATGTGCGGAAGATGGTAGACAAAACTCACTACACCGATGGCTCCGAATTAACTTATAGGGAGAAAAATCATTTGATCACATTTTGTACTGATCTTGAGAATTACAATGTCTACAATCGAACTCCTCAACAGTATGGTCAATACGTGCCACTAGTGCACGTGTTGAACTATGGTAACTACCATGAAGATACCTAATGTCTACTACACAGCCTTCTTCTTGTAAATGTTGTTGGGCCTGCAAGTGCACAGGTTTGTAGGAAAGTAGAAATTTTCCCTCAAGTGGATGACCTAAGGTTTATCAATCCGTAGGAGGCGTAGGATGAAGATGGTCTCTCTCAAACAACCCTGCAACCAAATAACAAAGAGTCTCTTGTGTCCCCAACACACCCAATACAATGGTAAATTGTATAGGTGCACTAGTTCGGCGAAGAGATGAAGATACAAGTGCAAAATAGATAGTAGATATTGGTTTTTGTAATCTGAAATAATAAAAACAGCAAGGTAGCGAGCGGTAAAAGTGAGAGTCAACGGTATTGAAATGGTAAGAAACAAGGCCTAGGGTTTATACTTTCACTAGTGTAAATTCTCTCAACATAGATAGAACATATGACAAGCCCTCAACATGCAACAAAGAGTCACTCCAAAGCCACTAATAGCGGAGAACAAACGTAGAGATTATGGTCGGGTACGAAACCACAATAAAGCTATTCTTTCGGATCGATCTATAAAAGAGTTTGTACTAGAATAACACCTTAAGATACAAATCAACCAAAACCCTAATGTCACCTAGATACTCCATTGTCACCTCAAGTATCCGTGGGCATGATTATACGATATGCATCACACAATCTCAGATTCATCGAACCAACATAAAAGTACTTCAAAGAGTGCCCCAAAGCTATTACCGGAGAGTCAAGAACGTGTGCCAACCCCTATGCATAGGTTCCCAAGTGTCACGAATCCCGCAAGTTGATCACCAAAACATACATCAAGTGGCACATGATATCCCATTGTTACCAAACATAATCACGGCAAGACATACATCAAGTGTTCTCATAAAGACTCAATCCGTTAAGATAACTTCAAAAGGGGAAACTCAATTCATCACAAGAGAGTAGAGGGGGAGAAACATCATAAGATCCAACTACAATAGCAAAGCTCGGGATACATCAAGATCGTGCCATAGAGGAACACGAGAGAGAACACGAGAGAGAGAGATCAAACACATAGCTACTGGTACATACCCTAAGCCCCGAGGGTGAACTACTCCCTCCTCGTCATGGATAGCGCCGGGATGATGAAGATGGCCTCCGGTGATGGGATCCCCCTCCGGCAGGGTGCCGGAACAGGGTCCCGATTGGTTTTTGGTGGCTACAAAGGCTTGCGGCAGCGGAACTCCCGATATATTTTCTGTTTTGGAAGTTTTAGGGTACGTAGGTATATATTGGTGCAGGGGGTACGTCGGTGGACCTCCGGGCTGCTCACGAGGTAGGGGGCGCGCCCAGGGGCGTGGGCGCGCCCTCCACCCTCGTGGGCAGCACGGGACTCCCCTGGCGTGCACTCCAAGCCCATCATGTTGGTTTCCTTCCAAAATTAACTTCTCTAGTTGATTTCATTCCGTTTTGACTCCGTCTGATATTCCTTTTCCTCGAAACACTGAAATAGGCATAAAACAGCAAATCTGGGCTGGACCTCCGGTTAATAGGTTAGTCCCAAAAATAATATAAAAGTGTATAATAAAGCCCAATATTGCCTAAAACAGTAGATAAAGTAGCATGGAGCAATTAAAAATTATAGATACGTTGGAGACGTATCAAGCATCCCCAAGCTTAATTCCTGCTCGTCCTCGAGTAGGTAAATGACAAAAATAATTTTTGATGCGGAGTGCTACTTGGCATAATTTCAATGTAAATCTTCTTAATTATGATATGAATATTCAGATCCGAAAGATTCAAGACAAAAGTTCATATTGACACAAAAATAATAATACTTCAAGCATACTAATCAAAGCAATCATGTCTTCTCAAAATAGCATGGCAAAAGAAAGTTCATCCCTACAAAATCATATAGTTAGGCTATGCTTCATTTTCGTCACACAAAGATGTTCCCAACTTCTATACCCCCGATGACAAGCCAAGCAATTGTTTCATACTTAAATAATCTCAAACTTTTTCAACCTTCACGCAATACATGAGTGTGAGCCATGGATATAGCACTATGGGTGGAATAGAATATGATGTTGGGTATTGTGTGGAGAAGACAAAAAAGGAGAAAGTCTCACATTGACGAGGATAATCAACGGGCTATGGAGATGCCCATCAATTGATGTCAACATGAGGAGTAGGGATTGCCATGCAACGGATGCACTAGAGCTATGAAAGCTTAACAAAAGAAAACTAGTGGGTGTGCATCCAACTTGCTTGCTCACGAAGACCTAGGGCATTTTGAGGAAGCCCATCGTAGGAATATACAAGTCAAGTTCTATAATGAAAAATTCCCACTAGTATATGAAAGTGATAACACATGAGACTCACTACATGAAAAACAAGGTGCTACTTTGAAGCACAAGTGTGGAAAAAGAGATAGTAGCATTGCCCTTTTCTTTTCTTTTTTTTATTTTCTTTTTTTGGGCCTTTCTTTTTTTTTGGCCTTTCTCTTTTTTTTTGATTGGGCAATGCTCTAATAATGATGATCATCACACTTCTATTGATTACAACACAAGGATTACAACTCGAAACTTAGAACAAGATATGACTCTATATGAATGCCTCCAGCGGTGTACCGGGATGGTGCAATGAATCAAGAGTGACATGTATGAAAAATAATGCTTGGTGGCTTTGCCACAAATACGATGTCAACTACATGATCATGCAATGGCAATATGACAAAAGTAATGTATGTCGTGATGATGATGATGGAAGTTGCATGGCAATATATCTCGGAATGGCTATGGAAATGCCATAATAGGTAGGTATGGTGGATGTTTTGAGGAAGATATAAGGAGGTTTATGTGTGATAGAGCGTATCGTATCACGGGGTTTGGATGCACCGGCGAAGTTTGCATCAACTCTCAAGGTGAGAAAGGGCAATCCACGGTACCTAAGAGGCTAGCAAAGGCGGAAAGGTGAGAGTGCATATAATCCATGGACTCAACATTAGTCAAAAGAACTCATATACTTATTGCAAAAATTTAGAAGTCATCAAAAATCAAGTACTACGCGCATGCTCCTAGGGAGATAGATTGGTAGGAAAAGTCCATCGTTCATCCCCGACCGCCACTCATAAGGATGCACAAGCCAGGTACACTTCATGTTACAAATTTGTTACACAACTTTAACCATACGTGCATGCTACGGGACTTGCTAACTTCAACACAAGCATTCTTTAAATTCATAATCACCCAACTAGCATGACTTTGATATTATCACCTCCATATCTCAAAACAATTATCAAGCACCAAACTTATCTTAGTATTCAACACACTCAAAAGAAAGGTTCACATATCTTGAACACCAAGTATATTAACATTAAGCAAATTACCATGCTATTAACGACTCTCAAAATAATCTAAGTGAAGCATGAGAGATCAATAGTTTCTTTAAAACAAATCCACCACCGTGCTCTAAAATATCTAAGTGAAGCACTAGAGCAAAAATTAAAAACTACTCCAAAAGATATAAGTGAAGATCAATGAGTAGTCGAATAATTATGCAACTAAACGAAGGCTCTCTCTCAATAAAGAATTTCAGATCTTGATACTTTATTCAAACAGCAAGCAAGGCTAAAGAAAATGACAATGCAAGGATAGCACAACTCATGTGAAGAAGCAAAAACTTAGGCTCAACCGATACTAACCGATAGTTGTTGAAGAAGAAAGGTTGGATGCCTACCGGGCCATCCCCAAGCTTAGATGCTTGAGACTTCTTGAAATATTATCTTGGGGTGCCTTGGGCATCCCCAAGCTTGAACTTTTGTGTCTCCTTAATTCCTCTCATATCATGGTTTCTCTTTTTATCAAAAGCTTCATTCACAATAAACTCAACAAGAAATCGTGAGATAGGTTAGTATAAACCAATGCAAAACCTTATCCTATTCTACTGTAACAAGTCACTAAAATTATTATTCAACATTGCATACTAAATGCCTCTGCATATTTAACACTCCTATCATCAAATAGAATCATTAAACAAGCAAACATATGCAAACAATGCAACCATAACAGCAATCTGCCAAAACAGTATAGTCTGTAAAGAATGCAAGAGTATCAATATTTTCCTGACTCCAAAAATTATGAACTAAAATTCCCACTGTAATAAATTTATCAGAGCTTAATATGCAAAAATATTCAATGTTAGACCATTCTCTGACTTTTCTAGGAAATTTTTGCAACAGCGGTAAACTTTCTGTTTTCAAACAGCAATATGCAAACTAGCAAAATAAGCATGGCAAAGGCTATCCTTGACCTTTTTATTGAAACTAAAGAGGCAAAACATTACTCTAACTAACAGCAAGCAAAAACTTACAAAAGAAAATGACGCTCCAAGCAAAACACATATCATGTTGTGAATAAAAATATAGCTCCAAGTAAAGTTACCGATGAACGAAGACGAAAGAGGGGATGCCTTCCGGGGCATCCCCAAGCTTAGTTGCCTGGTTGTCCTTGAATATTACCTTGGTGTGCCTTGGGCATCCCCAAGCTTAGGCTCTTGCCACTCCTTATTCCATAGTCCATCGAATCCTTACCCAAAACCTAAAAACTTCAACCACACAAAACTTTAACACAAAACTCGTAAGCTCCGTTAGTATAAGAAAATAAAACCACCACTTAGGTGTTGTAATGAACTCATTATAAATTCATATTGGTGTAATATCTACTGTATTATAACTTCTCTATGGTTCATACCACTTAATACTAGCCATAGATTCATCAAAATAAGCAAACAACACATAGAAAACAGAATCTGTCAAAAACAGAACAGTCTGTAGTAATCTGTATCAAACGTATACTTATGGAACCCCAAAAATTATGAAATAAATTGCTGGACCTGAGTAATTTGTCTATTAATCATCTTCAAAAATAATCAACCTAAAATCACTCTCTAGTAAAAAATGGCAGCTAATCTCGTGAGCACTAAAGTTTCTGTTTTTCACAGCAAGATCACATAAAGTTCACCCAAGTCTTCCCAAAGGTTCTACTTGGCACTTTATTGAAACAAAATCTATAAAACATTGTTACTACAGTAGCATAATCATGTGGACACACAAAAACAGTAAGGATAAATATTGGGTTGTCTCCCAACAAGCGCTTTTCTTTAATGCCTTTTAGCTAGGCATGATGATGACAATGATGCTCACATAAAAGATAAGAATTGAAACATAAAGAGAGCATCATGAAGCATATGACTAGCACATTTAAGTCTAACCCACTTCCTATGCATAGGGTTTTTGTGAGCAAACAACTTATGGGAGAAATAATCAACTAGCATAGGATGGTAACACAAGCATAGCTTCAAGAATTTAAGCACATAGAGAGGAAACTTGACATTATTGCAATTCTTACAAGCATATGTTCCTCTCTCATAATAATTTTCAGTAGCATCATGAATGAATTCAACAATATAACCAGCACCTAAAGCATTATTTTCATGATCTACAAGCATAGAAAATTTTCTACTCTCCACATAAGCAAACTTCTTCTTTATAGCATATGTATCATCACAATAATCATCATAGGTAGGAGGCACGCTTTCATCATAGTAAATTTGCTCATCAAAGCTTGAGGGACAAAAAATATCATCTTCATCAAACATAGCTTCCCCAAGCTTGTGGCTTTGCATATCATTAGCATCATGGATATTCAAGGAACTCATACTAACAACATTGCAATCATGCTCATCATTCATAGATTTAGTACCAAACATTCTATAGATTTCTTCTTCTAGCACTTGAGCACAATTTTCCTTTCCATCATACTCACGAAAGATATGAAAAAGGTGAAGCATATGAGACAAACTCAACTCCATTTTTTTGTAGTTTTCTTTTATAAACTAGACTAGTGCTAAAACAAGAAACAAAAAGATTCGATTGCAAGATCTAAAGATATACCTTCACTTACCTAGCCTCCCCGGCAACGGCGCTAGAAAGAGCTTGATGTCTACTACACAACCTTCTTCTTGTAGACGTTGTTGGGCCTGCAAGTGCACAGGTTTGTAGGACAGTAGCAAATTTCCCTCAAGTGGATGACCTAAGGTTTATCAATCCGTAGGAGGCGTAGGATGAAGATGGTCTCTCTCAAACAACCCTGCAAACAAATAACAAAGAGTCTCTTGTGTCCCCAACACACCCAATACAATGGTAAATTATATAGGTGCACTAGTTCGGCAAAGAGATGAAGATACACGTGCAAAATAGATAGTAGATATAGGTTTTTCTAATCTGAAATAATAAAAACAGCAAGGTAGCGAGCGGTAAAAGTGAGCGTAAATGGTATTGCAATGGTAAGAAACAGGGCCTAGGGTTCATACTTTCACTAGTGTAAGTTATCTCACAGTGTACTTTACTGATCTCACACATGCCATTATGAGCTGCACCCACCCCTGGTCAAACCCCATTTTTGAAGGAAATATGCCCTAGAGGCAATAATAAAGTTATTAATTATTTCCTCATATCATGATAAATTTTTATTATTCATGCTAGAATTGTATTAACCGGAAACATAATATATGTGTGAGTACATAGACAAACATAATGTCACTAGTGTGCCTCTACTTGACTAGCTCATTAATCAAAGATGGTTATGTTTCCTAAACATAGACATGTGTTGTCATTTGATTAATGGGATCACATCATTAGGAGAATGATGTGATTGACTTGACCCATTCCGTTAGCCTAGCACTTGATCGTTTAGTATGTTGCTATTGCTTTCTTCATGACTTATACAAAGTTCCTACAACTATGAGATTATGCAACTCCTGTTTATCAGAGGAACACTTTGTGTGCTACCAAACGTCACAACGTAACTGGGTGATTATAAAGGAGCTCTACAGGTGTCTCCAAAGGTACATGTTGAGTTGGCGTATTTCGAGATTAGGTTTTGTCACTCCGATTGTCGGAGAGGTATCTCTGGGCCCTCTCGGTAATGCACATCACTATGAGCCTTGCAAGCAATGTGGCCAATGAGTTGGTTACGGAATGATGCATTACGTAACGAGTAAAGATACTTGCCGGTAACGAGATTGAACTAGGTATTAGATACCGACGATTGAATCTCGGGCAAGTAACATACCAATGACAAAGGGAACAACGTATGTTGTTATGCGGTTAGACCGATAAAGATCTTCGTAGAATATGTAGGAGCCAATATGAGCATCCAGGTTCCGCTATTGGTTATTGACCGGAAACAGTTCTAGGTCATGTCTACATAGTTCTCGAACCCATAGGGTCCGCACGCTTAACGTTACGATGACAGTTTTATTATGAGTTTATAAGTTTTGATGTACCGAAGGTTGTTCGGAGTCCCGGATGTGATCACGGACAAGACGAGGAGTCTCGAAATGGTCGAGACATAAAGATTGATATATTAGACGACTATATTCGGACACCGGAAGTGTTCCGGGTGATTTCGGAGAAAACCGGAGTGCCGGAGGGGTTACCGAAACCCCCCGGGGAAGTATTGGGCCTTAGTGGGCCTGAGGGGAGAGAGAGGGCAGCAGCCCTGGAGGTGGCGCACCCCCTCCCATGGGGAGTCCGAATTGGACAAGGGGAGGGGGCGCGGCCCCTCTTTCCCTCTCCCTCTCCCTCTCTTTCCTTCCCCCTTCCTCCTTCCTAGTTGGACTAGGAAAGGGGAGTCCTACTCCCACTAGGAGGAGGACTCCCCCCTCCTTGGCGCTCCCCCTAGGGCCGGCCGGCCTCCCCCCTTGCTCCTTTATATATGGGGGCAGGGGGGCACCCCATAACACACAAGTTGATCTTCGTGATCGTTCCTTAGCAGTGTGCGGTGCCCCTCCACCATATTCCACCTCGGTCATATCGTAGCGGTGCTTAGGCGAAGCCCTGCGTCGGTAGAACATCATCATCGTCACCACGCCGTCGTGCTGACGGAACTCATCCCCGACACCCTGCTGGATCGGAGTCCGGGGATCGTCATCGAGCTGAACGTGTGCTGAACTCGAAGGTACCGTACGTTCGGTGCTTGGATTGATCGGATCGTGAAGACGTACGACTACGTCAACCGCGTTGTCATAACGCTTCCGCTTTCGGTCTACGAGGATACGTGGACAACACTCTCCCCTCTTGTTGCTATGCATCACCATGACCTTGCGTAGGCGTAGGAATTTTTTTCAAATTACGACGTTCCCCAACAGTGGCATCAGAGCCAAGTTTTATGCGTTGATGTTATATGCACGAGTAGAACACAAGTGAGTTGTGGGTGATACAAGTCATACTTCTTACCAGCATGTCATACTTTGGTTCGGCGGTATTGTTGGATGAAGCGGCCCGGACCGACATTACGTGTACGCTTACGCGAGACTGGTTTTACCGCCGTGCTTCGCACACAGGTGACTAGCGGGTGTCTGTTTCTCCAACTTTAGTTGAACCGAGTGTGGCTACGTCCGGTCCTTGTGAAGGTTAAAACAACACTAACTTGACGAACTATCGTTGTGGTTTTGATGCGTAGGTAAGAATGGATCTTGCTCAGCCCGTAGCAGCCACATAAAATTTGCAAACAACAAAGTAGAGGACGTCTAACTTGTTTTTGCAGGGCATGTTGTGATGTGATATGGTCAAGACGTGATGCTATATTTTATTGTATGAGATGATCATGTTTTGTAACCGAAGTTATCGGCAACTGGCAGGAGCCATATGGTTGTCGCTTTGTTGTATGAAATGCAAACGCCCTGTAATTGCTTTACTTTATTACTAAGCGGTAGCGATAGTCGTAGAAGCAATAGATGGCGTAACAACAACGATGCTACGATGGAAATCAAGGTGTCGCGACGGTGATGATGGTTATCAGGAAGATGCTTCGGAGATGGAGATCACAAGCACAAGATGATGATGGCCATATCATATCACTTATATTGATTGCATGTGATGTTTATCCTTTATGCATCTTATCTTGTTTTGATTGACGGTAGCATTTTAAGATGATCTCTCACTAAATTATCAAGAAGTGTTCTCCCTGAGTATGCACCTTGTGAAAGTTCTTCGTGCTGAGACACCACGTGATGATCGGGTGTGATAGGCTCTACGTTCAAATACAACGGGTACAAAACAGTTGCACACACGAAATACTCAGGTTAAAACTTGACGAGCCTAGCATATACAGATATGGCCTCGAAACACAGAGACCGAAAGGTCAAGCGTGAATCATATAGTAGATATGATCAACATAGTGATGTTCACCATTGAAAACTATTCCATCTCATGTGATGATCGGACATGGTTTAGTTGATTTGGATCACATGATCACTTAGATGACTAGAGAGATGTCTGTCTAAGTGGGAGTTCTTAAGTAATGTGATTAATTGAACTTAAATTTATCATGAACTTAGTACCTGATAGTATTTTTGCTTGTCTATGTTTGTTGTAGATAGATGGCTCGTGCAGTTGTTCCGTTGAATTTTAATGCGTTCCTTGTGAAAGCTAAGTTGAAAGATGATGGTAGCAATTACACGGACTGGGTCCGTAACCTGAGGATTATCCTCATTGCTGCACAGAAAAGTTACGCCTGGAAGCACCACTGGGTGCCAGGCCTGCTGCAGATGCAACTGACAATGTTAAGAACGTTTGGCAGAGCAAAGCTGGTGACTACTCGATAGTTCAGTGTGCCATGCTTTACGGTTTGGAACCGGGTCTTCAATGACGTTTTGAATGTCATGGAGCATATGAGATGTTCCAGGAGTTGAAGTTAATATTTCAAGAAAATGCCCGGATTGAGAGATACGAAGTCTCCAATAAGTTCTATAGCTGTAAGATGGAGGAGAATAGTTCTGTCAGTGAACACATACTCAAAATGTCTGGGTATAATAATCACTTGATTCAACTGGGAGTTAATCTTCCTGATGATAGTGTCATTGACATAATTCGTCAATCACTACCACCAAGCTACATGAGCTTCGTGATGAACTATAATATGCAAGGGATAGACAAGACTATACCCGAGCTCTTCGCAATGCTAAAGGCTGCGGAGGTAGAAATCAAGAAGGAGCATCAAGTGTTGATGGTCAATAAGACCACCACTTTCAAGAAAAAGGGCAAAGGAAAGAAGAAGGGGAACTTCAAGAAGAACAACAAACAAGTTGCTGCTCAAGAGAAGAAACCCAAGTCTGGACCTAAGCCTGAGACTGAGTGCTTCTACTGCAATCAGACTGGACACTGGAAGCGGAACTGCCCCAAGTATTTGGCGGATAAGAAGGATGGCAAAGTGAACAAAGGTATATATGATATACATGTTATTGATGTGTACCTTACTAATGCTCGCAGTAGTATCTGGGTATTTGATACTGGTTCTGTTGCTAATATTTGCAACTCGAAATAGGGACTACGGATTAGGCGAAGATTGGCGAAGGACGAGGTGATGATGCGCGTGGGAAATGGTTCCAAAGTCGATGTGATCGCGGTCGGCACGCTACCTCTACATCTACCATCGGGATTAGTTTTAGACCTAAATAATTGTTATTTTGTGCCAGCGTTGAGCATGAACATTATATTTGGATCTTGTTTGATGCGAGATGGTTATTCATTTAAATCAGAGAATAATGGTTGTTCTATTTATATGAATAACATCTTTTATGGTCATGCACACTTACAGAGTGGTCCATTTTTATTAAATCTCGATAGTAGTGATACACATATTCATAATGTTGAAGCCAAAAGATGCAGAGTTAATAATGATAGTGCAACTTATTTGTGGCACTGTCATTTAGGTCATATCGGTATAAAGCGCATGAAGAAACTCCATATTGTTGGAATTTTGGAATCACTTGATTATGAATCACTTGGTACTTGCGAACCGTGTCTCATGGGCAAGATGACTAAAACGCCGTTCTCCGGAACTATGGAGCGAGCAACTAATTTATTAGAAATCATACATAGTGATGTATGTGGTCCAATGAATATTGAGGCTCGCGGAGGGTATTGTTATTTTCTCACCTTTACAGATGATTTGAGCAGATATGGGTATATCTACTTGATGAAACACAAGACTGAAACATTTGAAAAGTTCAAAGAATTTCAGAGTGAAGTGGAAAATCATCGTAACAAGAAAATAAAATTTCTACGATCTGATCATGGAGGAGAATATTTGAGTTACGAGTTTGGTTTACATTTGAAACAATGCGGAATAGTTTCGCAACTCACGCCACCCGGAACACCACAACAAAATGGTGTGTCCGAACGTCGTAATTGTACTTTACTAGATATGGTGCGATCTATGATGTCTCTTACTGATTTACCGCTATTGTTTTGGGGTTATGCTTTAGAGACGGCCGCATTCACGTTAAATAGGGCACCATCAAAATCCGTTGAGACGACGCCTTATGAACTGTGGTTTGGCAAGAAACCAAAGTTGTCGTTTCTTAAAGTTTGGGGCTGCGATGCTTATGTGAAGAAACTTCAACCAGATAAGCTCGAACCCAAATCGGAGAAATGTGTCTTCATAGGATACCCAAAAGAGACTATTGGGTACACCTTCTATCACAGATCTGAGGGCAAGATTTTCGTTGCTAAATTCGGATCCTTTCTAGAGAAGGAGTTTCTCTCGAAAGAAGTGAGTGGGAGGAAAGTAGAACTTGATGAGGTAACTGTATCTGCTCCCTTATTGGAAAGTAGTTCATCACAAGAACCGGTTCCCGTGACAACTACACCAATTAGTGAGGAAGCTAATGATATTGATCATGAAACTTCAGATCAAGTTTCTACTGAACCTCGTAGGTCTACCAGAGTAAGATCCGCACCAGAGTGGTACTGTAATCCTATTCTGAAAGTCATGTTACTTGACCATGGCAAACCTACGAACTATGAGGAAGCGATGATGAGCCCAGATTCCACAAAATGGCTTGAAGCCATGAAATCTGAGATAGGATCCATGTATGAGAACAAAGTATGGACTTTGGTTGACTTGTCCGATGATCGGCAAGCCATTGAGAATAAATGGATCTTTAAGAAGAAGACTGACGCTGATGGTAATATAACTGTCTATAAAGCTCGACTTGTTGCAAAAAGGTTTTCGAAAAGTTCAAGGGGTTGATTACGATGACACTTTCTCACCCGTAGCGATGCTTAAGTCTATACGAATCATGTTAGCAATTGCCGCATTTTATGATTATGAAATTTGGCAAATGGATGTAAAAACTGCATTCCTGAATGGATTTCTGGAAGAAGAGTTGTATATGATGCAACCGCAAGGTTTTGTCGATCCAAAAGGTGCTAACAAAGTGTGGAAGCTCCAGCGATCCATTTATGGACTGGTGCAAGCATCTCAGTTGCAATAAACGCTTTGATAGTGCGATCAAAGCATTTGGTTTTATACAGACTTTTGGAGAAGCCTGTATTTACAAGAAAGTGAGTGGGAGCTCTGTAGCATTTCTGATATTCTATGTAGATGACATATTGTTAATTGGAAATGATATAGAATTTCTGGATAGCATAAAGGGATACTTGAATAAAAGTTTTTCAATGAAAGACCTCGGTGAAGCTGCTTACATATTAGGCATCAAGATCTATAGAGATAGATCAAGACGCTTAATTGGACTTCCACAAAACACATAGTGTTAGAATAAATCCGAGGCATACCGTCGATCATCCGAGGACCAAGCAATCACAGGAGCACGACACCGATATTTGTTAACGAGGTTCACCGATATGGCTATGTCCCCGGGGCTTGACTACGGGCGCTCCTCCCCGTGACACCGTCACAATACCGCACACCGGCCACCCGGGCGCCGGCACAAGCCACCGGCTCCCCCTTGCGCGCCTGTGCTATTATGTTGGCATAGGTTACATCGTGTGTCTACCCCCGCTATATAAGAGAGGCCTAGGATACAAGTGTCCTACTAGGACACGACTCTACATCCTATGTAAACACAATACAACTACAAGTCCAACTGTAACCTACCTTGTACACTGTATTCGACACAACTCCAACAAACTCCACCTTGGCGAATATTCTCCACCACCTTGAGTTCGTCAATGCATCAAACTTCCATGTACGTTGGACTTGAGCTTATCCCATGAGTACCCCTGCTACTCCAAAGACTCCATGCGACTCCAACTGCAACTTGCAGTTCCTTCTTTTCTTGACCACAGTCAACACTCGAGCAAAATTAAGTTCCTTGTCACTCTAGTTTGTGCTCCCAACTTCTAGAGTACCCGTCCAACACCATCACACACCGACCACTGACCTACATGAAAGTGAACAACTCACATATTGGGTGTCACACATAAGAGTTACTTGAACTCAACAGCACCGCTCTTCCTTGACTGTCTATCTGAAACATGAAGAAATTTCACCGTTGCTTGTAGTCATCCCGAGTCAAATTCGCAGTTGTCTCATCACATGTATGACCACCAGAGCCCTGGCCCATCCCCATGTCCCATGCGTACCGCATGCCTCGCCGCTATTACCGCGTCGAGCCTTCGCTATCCTGGTCGAGTCTCAAGGGTCGCGAACCCACACCACTCAACATCCACTGCAAAGTACCAACGATCATCACCGGCCGATGACGAGTTTCACGCTTCCATCAGACCACTGGGCTCCAGTCTGAACTACTTGTCACTCGCTTTTTTCCCGCTGAATAGGCCTCGATTCTCTAGATCCTTACACTGTGACCCCTCAACCCAGCTCCACCTTCAACATGACTCCATTGTAGATGATCACTCCACCCACGCGCCCCGTCGACTTCAAGCTCTCATGTGCACCGTCTTGAATCAACCCCGCGCCATAGTCTTGTCGAAGCCACACAAGCCCTCAGGCCTGCGCCACGTGTTTCCACGCCCAGAAGTCGGTCACCATCAGCATCACGTACCTATGTCGTCATCGCCGATTCCACCACCGTCTTCTGTACCAACCGACTCACGTCGATCCGTCAGACTGCCTAGTCCGACCCAGCCGAACTCGTTCGACTGTAATGACATGATCCAGACTCCTCAAGCCTTTGCCGTAACCAACGCCATCCATACATAGAAGTGTACCAGTAAAGAATACCAAATCAAAATCCCTCACAGCCTTCCCGTATGAACACCACACGTATATAGCTATTGGACTTATCTTCTTTTTCTTTCTTGATAGCATCCTGGTCTTGACTGGTCTTTGTGCCAATTATTTTTCTCAAACAAATCTTCGACTGAATTTCAGCAACGCATCAAGGCACTCATAGCCCAGGCAGCTCTCTTGTGCGACGCACATGGGCCTCGGGCTCACGTGCTCCAGGCAACTCCTGCTAGACCGCTGCTCAGCTGGCTTTACGATGCTACGCCAACCCGCACCCAGACAGGCCGCTTCCAGGCGCCGCACCAATCAATTTGCCAGCAGCTTCCGTGATATGTCGTGGATCTTGCCGACTCCGCTTCCGATTGCTTCTTCTAGTCGACACGCTTCCGAGTTCCCATTGATTCCATGCTTTTCGGCAACTTCGATCTCTTCCGAGATTCGTTGCTCGCGATCGCTCCACATAGCACATATCAAACTAATCTCTTTTGCGATTTCTTTCGACTTTTTTGCACGTCAAGATGATCCGGAGCCTCCGAACAACCTAGCTCTGATACCACTTGTTAGAATAAATCCGAGGTATACCGTCGATCATCCGAGGACCAAGCAATCACAGGAGCACGACACCGAGATTTGTTAACGAGGTTCACCGATATGGCTACATCCCCGGGGCTTGACTACGGGCGCTCCTCCCCGTGACACCGTCACAATATCGCACACCGGCCACCCGGGCGCCGGCACAAGCCGCCGGCTCCCCCATGCGCGCCTGTGCTATTATATTGGCATAGGTTACATCGTGTGTCTACCCCCGCTATAAAAGAGAGGCCTAGGATACAAGTGTCCTACTAGGACACGACTCTACATCCTATGTAAACACAATACAACTACAAGTCCAACTGTAACCTACCTTGTACACTATATTCGACACAACTCCAACACATACCTTGATAAAGTTTTGAAAAAGTTCAAAATGGATCAGGCTAAGAAAGGGCTTTTGCCTGTATTGCAAGGTGTGAAGTTGAGTCAGACTCAATGCCCGACCACGGCAGAAGATAGAGAGAAAATGAAAGATGTTCCCTATGCTTCAGCCATAGGCTCTATCATGTATGCAATGTTGTGTACCAGACCTGATGTATGCTTAGCAATAAGTTTAGCAGGGAGGTACCAAAGTAATCCGGGAGTGGATCACTGGACAGCGGTCAAGAACATCCTGAAATACCTGAAAAGGACTAGGGATATGTTTCTCGTTTATGGAGGTGACAAAGAGCTAGTCGTAAATGGTTACATCAATGCAAGCTTTGACACTGATCCGGACGATTCTAAATCGCAAACTGGATACGTGTTTTTATTGAACGGTGGAGCTGTAAGTTGGTGTGGTTCTAAACAAAGCGTCGTGGCGGGATCTACATGCGAAGCGGAGTATATAGCTGCTTCGAAAGCAGCAAATGAAGGAGTCTGGATGAAGGAGTTTATTTCCAATCTAGGTGTCATACCTAATGCATCGGGACCAATGAAGATCTTCTGTGACAATACTGGTGCAATTGCCTTGGCAAAGGAATCCAGATTTCACAAGAGGACCAAGCACATCAAGAGACGCTTCAATTCCATCCGGGATTAAGTCCAGGTGGGAGACATAGAGATTTGCAAGATATATACGGATCTGAATGTTGTAGACCCGTTGACTAAGCCTCTTCCACGAGCAAAACATGATCAGCACCAAGACTCCATGGGTGTTAGAATCATTACTGTGTAATCTAGATTATTGACTCTAGTGCAAGTGGGAGACTGAAGGAAATATGCCCTAGAGGCAATAATAAAGTCATTATTTATTTCCTCATATCATGATAAATGTTTATTATTCATGATAGAATTTTATTAACCGGAAACATAATACATGTGTGAGTACATAGACAAACATAATGTCACTAGTGTGCCTCTACTTGACTAGCTCATTAATCAAAGATGGTTATGTTTCCTAACCATAGACATGTGTTGTCATTTGATTAACAGGATCACATCATTAGGAGAATGATGTGATTGACTTGACCCATTCCGTTAGCCTAGCACTTGATCGTTTAGTATGTTGCTATTGCTTTCTTCATGACTTATATAAAGTTCCTACAACTATGAGATTATGCAACTCCTGTTTATCGGAGGAACATTTTGTGTGCTACCAAACGTCACAACGTAACTGGGTGATTATAAAGGAGCTCTACAGGTGTCTCTAAAGGTACATGTTGAGTTGGCATATTTCGAGATTAGGTTTTGTCACTCCGATTGTCGGAGAGGTATCTCTGGGCCCTCTCGGTAATGCACATCACTATGAGCCTTGCAAGCAATGTGGCCAATGAGTTGGCTACGGAATGATGCATTACGTAACGAGTAAAGAGACTTGCCGGTAACGAGATTGAACTAGGTATTAGATACCGACGATCGAATCTCGGGCAAGTAACATACCGATGACAAAGGGAACAACGTATGTTGTTATGCGGTTTGACCAATAAAGATCTTCGTAGAATATGTAGGAGCCAATATGAGCATC
The DNA here is from genome assembly GCF_018294505.1 of Triticum aestivum. Lineage (NCBI taxonomy): Eukaryota > Viridiplantae > Streptophyta > Magnoliopsida > Poales > Poaceae > Triticum > Triticum aestivum. The sequence continues at coordinate 805,797,594 of NC_057801.1, read as the reverse complement.
CAGGTTCCGCTATTGGTTATTGACCGGAAACAGTTCTAGGTCATGTCTACATAGTTCTCGAACCCGTAGGGTCCGCACGCTTAACGTTACGATGACAGTTTTATTATGAGTTTATAAGTTTTGATGTACCGAAGGTTGTTCGGAGTCCCGGATGTGATCACGGACATGACAAGGAGTCTCAAAATGGTCGAGACATAAAGATTGATATATTGGACGACTATATTCGGACACCGGAAGTGTTCCGGATGATTTCGGAGAAAACCGGAGTGCCGAAGGGGTTACCGATCCCCCCGGGGAAGTATTGGGCCTTAGTGGGCCTGAGGGGAGAGAGAGGGCAGCAGCCCAGGAGGTGGCGTGACCCCTCCCATGGGGAGTCCGAATTGGACAAGGGGAGGGGGGCGCGGCCCCTCTTTCCCTCTCCCTCTCCCTCTCTTTCCTTCCCCCTTCCTCCTTCCTAGTTGGACTACGAAAGGGGAGTCCTACTCCCACTAGGAGGACTCCCCCCTCCTTGGTGCGCCCCCTAGGGCCGGCCGGCCTCCCCCCTTGCTCCTTTATATACGGCGGCAGGGGGGCACCCCATAACACACACGTTGATCTTCGTGATCGTTCCTTAGCCGCATGCGGTGCCCCCCTCCACCATATTCCACCTCGGTCATATCGTAGCGGTGCTTAGGCGAAGCCCTGCGTCGGTAGAACATCATCATCGTCACCACGCCGTCGTGCTGACGGAACTCATCCCCGACACCCTGCTGGATCGGAGTCCAGGGATCGTCATCGAGCTGAACGTGTGCTGAACTCGGAGGTACCGTACGATCGGTGCTTGGATTGGTCGGATCGTGAAGACGTACGACTATACCAACCGCGTTGTCATAACGCTTCCACTTTCGGTCTACGAGGGTACGTGGACAACACTCTCCCCTCTCGTTGCTATGCATCACCATGATCTGGCGTGTGCGTAGGAATTTTTTTGAAATTACTACGTTCCCCAACAATTTTGATCATCATCTCCTGCAAAAATGACCACTCAACTCTGTCATATGCTTTATGCATGTAAGCTTTACCGCGCATAAAGCCTTCTTACCACTCTTCTTCTTTATTGTGTGATTCATAGGCCAACAATATATTATCCGTGATTAAACGCCCCGGCACAAAGGCGCTTTGATGTTGTCCAATAATTTCTGGAAGTAGAACTTTTAATCGATTTGCCAACATCTTTGAGATCACCTTATAGACGACATTACATAGACTAATTGGTCTATATTGCGAGATAGTCTCAGGGTTATCTACCTTTCGGGATGAGCATGATCATGTTATCCTTCCACCCTTCCGGAATACTTTTATTGTTGACCGCTGCAAGAACTTCACCAATTAGTTTGTCACCCAACATTTGGCAAAAGCGTTTACAAAACACTGCATGAAGGCCATCCGGCCCGGTGCCATGAAATCTCAAATTTGGAAAAGCGCTTTTTTGACTTCTTCCCTTGTGAAAGCAGCTCGCAGTTTACTGTTCATCTCATATGTAACTGCCCTATTGACCTTATCCAGCACCTCATCATTAGGATCTGCAACTTCAGAAGTAAAAAGCCCAGAAAAATAGAACTTGATTAGGTTACTCATACCATCTGGGTCCTCCCACTTCATACCAGCCTCATCAATAAGGTACTTCATTGTATTTTTGTTCCGGCGTCCACTAGCAAAATTCTGGAAGAAATTTGTGTTACTATCACCATGTCGAAGCCAGGTAGCCCTACCTCTCTGAAGGTAGTGCAATTCCTCCTGTTCAAGCAGTAGTTCGATCTTCAACAAAATTTCCTTCTGCTCTACCAAGATCTCATCCGAAATAGGCCATCTCCTCAGATTTTCTAGTTTCTCCTTCAGCTCATATATGTGGCGACGTGGAGCTTTCAACTCCCTACAGTCCCATGCATGTAGCTCTTGGTGTACCAATTCAGTTTTCTGTGCAAACTTCTGCCCCATGCCAGCCGCTGTAGCTTTACTCCAAGCATTACTAACAATAAGTTCGACAGTCTCCTCTTCAAGCCATCTCGCCTCAAAATGTTTAGCCGGCGGTCCTCCCAAACTATGGACGCCTGATAAGTATTCCGTGTCATTGAGTATGGAAAGTTGACATGGTACAAGAATTGCGCCGCGATTTGCACAGAGAAACGAACAGCAGTGAGCACGTTTGCTGGGAAAACTTCCCCGGGGATCTTTCGCTGGATATCATTTCCATATAAACATATAGCTTGGCTTTTGGTGCTTTTTCATACAAGTTGATACTCATTTTGGGGCTGCTCGACGAAGCGAAGTGAACCACGGCCTTGGATTTTGTCTTAGATGGATGGTTAAAAGGTGGTCAACGACTCAACGTCCCCGACTTATTTTAGAATCAAACCTTGCAAATTCTAGGTATTACAATATATTTATTTTTCTGGCTACAAGTGATTTCACACCAAGACAAGATTGATGACTGTGTTTCACAACCATATGGGGAACCAGTTCATCACAAAAGAAACATCGGAGGGAACAAAGAAGAAGAGACATCAATTAATTTTCCCAATATAATGTAAACAGTCCTTTGAATACAAGTAGTTATAGCTTACACAAAATTCATTCATGTATTCCGCTGTTGCATGAGACAAAAAGAAAACCGAGGAACAAAGTAACAAGGACATTATTATGAAACTGTTCCACGTCATCTGAATAATACCAAGCCAAGAAAAATAAATCATACAGCTTATAATCAGCCTGTCCAACTACATCTTTATGAGGAAAGACAGCACCCAACACAAACCAATATAGGAACCATCTGGCATATAACTCATGCAATGCTTGTCCTTTATGAACCACTAGATGACCCGTTGAGCCAATGGCGCAAAAGGCCAATTAGAACCGTGTATTTTGTGCATATTGTAGAGCAGCTTAAGGAAGAGAGAAATATAGGCTTATCTATTTGTGCTCATACTTATAGTAGTTCAGATGGATGATCTATAATATCTATACTAAGAGGTAATCCATAAGAAAAGGCGAAGCAATGTGGGGATAGCATAAGAGCATTATAAACATGAAGTCTGGTACACAAGTTGTGTGTGTGTGTGTGTGCGTGTGCGTGTGCGTGTGAACGAACGGTTAGACAGAGGCAGAGGCGCTTTGCCTTGCGCCTGAAGGTGAAGGCATACATCATTCCTTCATCAATGTTTGCAATGTGAAGAACTCCGTCCAGTTTGTTGTTAAGATAGCCCTATCAGCAGCTCCTTCCACAGAAATGTTTTCTCTTGTAAAGTAGTAGACCATAAAGGAACCTGCACCCTACAAACAGAGAAATATCAAAACCTGAGTTAGGTGCTTCGGAAGTGGAAAAAAATAGTAACTTCACACGAGAAATAACCTCTTCAATATGTACAAACACAATCGGTTTAATATGAAACGAAGCAAAAACAGAAACATAAATCAAGAGAAATTAAGAAATGCATACCAGACCATGCTAGGCACCTTCAGTTTGATCATAGGTCAGACTGTAAAACCAAATACACAGAAAAATAGTTATGAAATGTTTCAAGTGAATGAAGAAGGAATTTAAGATGGAGAGCTGCATAACATCATTAACAGAAGGAAAAAGCATAGTCAATGAAGAATGTTTATTTTATAGTAGGCATGAACATGAATACAGACATACATAGGATATTCTTCCACAATATATACAATTTAATTTATAGAAATCCATGTTGTTTTATAGTAGGAAGAACACACTTGCATCGACAGAAATACAAAATTGAAATGTAAGATCCGAGTAACAATACAGATAGGCAACACAATAGAATTCAGTTTGATGTTCTGTTCAAGCATACCAATAAATGTACACACTTTTGGGCTATTTTCCTAGCTGGTGACTTTTCTGTTGAAAATGGATCTCTCCAAAGTTGTTTGTGACTATAAATTTCTGTAAACATGTGCAAACTTTAAATGTTTCTTCTCTGTCGCTCAGGCTGGCGAGTAGGGCATGCAGCAGAGGGGGAAGGAGCGGGGCGAGCGGTGTCAGCGGGGGGAAGGAGTAGGAGGCCTCGCACACCTGCCTCCTCCTTGCAGCAGCCGTCTGGTCGATTCATCGCACCACCACATCAAGAAGATTGTCCCCGGGATTATTGTTTGTACTACCCTTTTTCTTATTGCAAACATTGATGGTTGTGTCATATCACTATCACCAGTTTAGCTCATGAATATTTTAGTTGTAGCAAATGATCTTGCCTTAAGAATCTAATTCATATGTAGCTGTTTGATTCTGTCATGTTTACTTCTCTTTTGCTACTCAGTTACACTGGGCAGATCAAATGATTTTTTTCCTTTGCCTTCATCAAATCATGGAGTGCTTCCTTCATATGATTTATTGTTTGCATAAACTTAACTTGCATTAACACTATTGTAGCCAAATATTTTCCAGTCCTACCGACATTAAACCGAATCGATAAATCAATACTATAAATATGGTTACTAACAGAATTATTCCATGCTTACATGCGCTGATAATTCCAAATTGGTGACCTCCTATTATATAGCAAAAACAAGTTCAACATGGTACGCTTAATACACACCACCCAACATGCTTGCTACCAATCATTCAATCATATATTTGTTTACGCATGAACAACAGGTTCTCATATTTTTCATGTGTCTACCATGCAGTTCAATAATATTTTGACAGGATAATTCAAATGTAGTCAGACAAGCTTTGTGCAATTTACGGAAAAACATCTCTTTGTATATATTGACTTTGTTATTATATACAGAGTTATATCTTGAGAAGTATTGGTGCTAAACTGCTAATTATATCGAGTCAAAAATTGGCAATACTTTGTATATATCGATTCTCATTCTCCTTTTCCAGGGACAATGAAATAAGCGGAAGGAGAGCCTTTTCATTTCCAAACTGGCCAAGTATATAGTATCTTGTCCTTCTCTGGGTCCTAGGTCTTTCTTTAAGAAGGTGCTGGTCTATACAGGTTCATGTTGTGCTTTCTTTCTATTGGCCTCTTCCCAGCAGTTGGTTAGTGATAGTTTCAAGGATGGCCAGTACATCGAAGGGGATTGTGTGATAGTCCAAGGAAGCCTCAAGCAGAAGACATTTATCAATTGTATCCTCGATACAATTTTCTGAAGATCATTTTGCAAAACAGTGTATCCTTAGCCAGAATAGAGTTTCAGGAAACAACAAATGACCAGAACATACGAATAACAACTACGAAAGCCACACCCAACGACCAGCTATTTCCCCTTCCCAAACCTTCTCTGCAAAAATATATAAAGCAACAACATAACTAAGCAATTTATTTACCTTCAGATGTCGATTCTCTATATTTCTGCTCTGCAAATACGAGCCCAATTTAAAGCTTCATATCCATGAAATGATCACATCACACGCAACCTATACAAAGCTTAGATAAGGCCATAAATTTCATAGCATAGCTTACAAAAATATGCAATTAGCTAATGAAAGCCCCCTGATAAACATTTTTATTTGACAGAATCCACATTTCAGCTAGAGCACTGGCATACCTCCCAATCTTCTATACCGGAATTATTCGAACACCAAAAAATGAAATCAACAATCTGTGTGATTAGAGCTATGGTGGTTTCGAAATTGATCAAAAATGCCAGCAAAAATATTGGAATAGGGGAGATGCCAAACTATGTTCCAAGTATCAAGCCATTTCATTATCCAACGATTATTTCATACTCCCTCCGATCCAAAATAAGTGTCGCAGTTCTAAACTAAGGACTAAGGTTAGTTCAACCTTAGTTCAAAGCTGCAAAACTTACTATGGATCGGAGGGAGTACAATAAACTAACCTTTTCTGTCCTGAATATGTGCCCTGTCTTGACAAGCTGCTTTGCCAAGTTCGGACAAGCTGCCAACAAGAAAAATGAAACAACTGATCAAAGTTGGTGTAATCATGGGCATCCTACTTCATACATAAATACATAATTCAGCACTAAAGAAGGAACGCTTCCACAATAGTCTGTTCTAAGTACATGTCATCTATTTACAATTAACGGCTCATTGAGTGGGAACACACTGTAATGCTTGTACATATTCACCTCTACTATAGAGGAGCGATCTATCAATGATCAGAAGAGACTTCCAGGCTACTCCAGCAAGATGTGGGATTAGAAATAGTTCAAGATAACATAGATATAATCTGGACCTGGAAGTTCCAACCGGACTAAGAAAATCTGGGATACTCTATGATCACAACAACAAAGAGAGGTAATACATATATTCGTTGTAAATGGCAAGCAAGATACTCTGCTGCTACTCAAAAAAACCAAGCAATATACAAAATTGTTTCCATCAAATTTAAACTGATTGATCACTAAGCTTTTGCCAAAGAGATACTATCATAAGCAAAGGCATTTGATGAATGCATTAATTAGTCAAGGCAGTACAATTTTACATGACTCAAAAAAATATGTATTTTGCAGTTGGGATGAATGGAGTAATCAAGACAACAAGAACTGGGCGTACAATCTAAATTAAATGAGCCAATTTGAGGAATTGTACTGCCAAACAATATTCAGATAATTCTATTTGCTATGATGATAATTCTGTACTTGCAGATTACTTGGCATACCAAATTTCTCCAACCAGGTTCTTCTCTCTGCGACAAATGATATATGAGCAGCTAATTTTCTTGGTCCTATTTATTCTTTCTCATATCTGCAAATACCATGTTTAGGAAATCCACATATTAGTAATTTCATAGATGTACATTAGAGAAAATATTCAGCTAACAATCCAATTAGATATACATGTGCATGTATGTTTATACACCTAGCCAAAGAAATGAGAAGAGTAAAGTTATATTGGGTTCCCTTTGTTGCAACCATAGCAAGCCATGAACATCAAGTCATAAAGGAACTGTAAGAAGAAGAAATCTAGGTAAAAACTCAGCCCCAAATCAGATTAGCCAATGAAGAAAACTGCCATTGTTTTGACCACCAAATTAGACCAGAGACAAGAGGGGAATCAACAGAGAACAAATCACACGGGTTGCCCTCTTCTATACCTTGCGCTGCCGCCTGCTTCTTTGGCAAGAACCACCTCGGCCAGGTCCTGGAGTCCAGCCACCGCCGCCGCCCCGGATGCCTGTCCCGTCGCCTTTCCCTCCTTCGCAACCAGGCAAGCGACCTCGCCGGCACAGGCCGACGCCAGCCGGTGACCCTCTGTCCCTCTCCCATCTGTTGTCAGGCCTCACTTTCCAATTTTCTCTCTCTTTCTCCCTCGCAGCCTGGTGCCGCGCCGGTCGGGCACGAACTCCGTCGCGCCGCCCTGAACACGGCATCCTCTTCCTCATGCATCTGCCATCACCGCAGCCACTCACCTCCGCCTCGACGAAGAGCGCCGCAGCCTTGTGCCGCACGCCGGACGGGCACGACCTCCGTCGCGCCACCATGACCGCGGCCTCCTCCTCCTCACGCATCTGCCATCACATCAGCCACTCCTTCTGCCGAGCACAGGCAGATGCGGCCATGCCCGTGAGGAGGAGCGCCGCCGCCGCAGCCGCACCTCGAGCGCCGGAGAAGAGGGCCAGAAGAACGTGCCAGGAGGGTGGCCGATGATGAGGTGTGTGGAGGCAGGACGACGCGGAGGGGAAAAAGAAGGCGTGGGGCTCTGGTGCGCTAGGTTTTTGGCAGTAGATTGGCTCGACGCGGTGCGGGCCACAGGTCCATCCCTCTTTTTACTGCCAACCTGTTTTTTCCACCCGAACACAACCACGCGCTGTGATTGCGAGATGGGCCCGTGCAAAAGAGAGGCCCAGTCGCCATCCGCTCTAACCCAAGCACATAGCGTTTTCGGCAGTAGAATGGATGACCAGATGTTTACCACGCAGTTAAAAGGTACACTGTCAGGGGACAGCAGCGCACATCGTGCGGGCTGGATGGATCGAAATCGCGAAGCCCCCAGGTATGCGGGTAGTCTAGCGTCATTTATATGTTTCATTATTATAATGATTTAATATATTATTTAATATATTATTATAAAAATTGGCATAAGTTAAACAAATGATTTAATATATTATTTAAATCAAAACAAATGTCAGAAATTAGAAAACAGAAAAATAAATAAAGGGAGAAACTTACCTGGGCTCCTCCCTGTGCGGCCCAGCCAGCTGGCCGGCCCAGCCAGCAGGCGGCCCAGCCCGCCTCCCTCCTCTGTCGTCTTCGTCCTCGACAGAGGGAGGGGAGTGTGGCCGGCGCGCGCGCGCGCCACCGCGCCACGCCACCTCTCTCCCTGCCTGCCTGCCCTCCCCTCCTCGCTCGATGCCCCGGACGACGCCACGCCTCCCCCCTGCTCTCTCTCACTCTCCCTCGGCTCTCCCCTCCTCTCCCTCGCTCTCTCTCTCGCACGGCCGAACACCACCGTCGCCGACGTTCGCCATAGCAGCCGTCTCCGGCCACCCCTCGCTCCCCCGACTAGCTCAGCGGCTCCGCCTCGACCTCCTCTTCCTCCCCACCGCTCCACGGGTCTCCGGAAGCCCTGCATCGCCGCCACGTCGCCGTTCCCCTCCTCGGGCTCCGACCACCGTCGCCGTCGATTCGCCGTCTCCAGCGCGTCCCCGAGCCCGCTTCGACGCCCACTGCAACCGCGGTGAGCTACGCCACCGTTTCCCCCTCTTCTCCCCCTCGTTCCCTCACCGTAGCCTCCTCCCCACCACGGCCGAACCTCCGCCGTCGCCGAGCTCGCCGTCGACGCAGCCCCGGTGACCATTTGGTCACCCCGGCGAGTCCAACGAGTTTAAGGCTCCATAGAGCATCCCTAGCGCCTCGCTTCGCTCGCCTTCGAGCTCCAACCCCGTTTCCGTGCACGACCGAACCCCGGTGGCCGCAGCCGAGCTCGCCGCCGTCGACTCCGGCCACCTCAGGCTCGGCCACCACCACCGTTCGACGCGCGGGAGCAAGAGCTCTCCAACGAGCCCAAGCACGGCCTCGCCCGTGCCCTGTATCGCGATCCCGCATCGCGCCGCCGTCTCGGGCCTCGCCGGCGTCATGTCGCCGGTGGGTTTGACCCACTTTGACCACGGCAGGACCCCCCTGAGTCCCTGACAGGTGGGCCCAGCCCTGTAACTAACTAGGATTAGCGCTAACCACTGTTAGTTAACCCCCTGACACTGACCAGTGGGCCCCAGCGCCACTAACCCCTAATTAGGATTAAACTAACCCTGTTTAACCCCCCCCAGTCACTGACGTGTGGACCCCACACGTCAGGTTTGACTCCAGCCAGCCACAGTTGACCACTGACGTCATGCTGACGTCATGCTGGCGCAATATTTATATTCTGGATTTAATTAAATCAGGAAATTCCAGAATATTATTTAAACTTTAAAAATTCATAACTTTTATTCTGTAACTCCAAATTGGACAAATTATATATGAAAAATGATCAGAAAAATCCAAGCTATCCATCTGTACTATTTTCATGCATGATCAAACAAGTTAAATTGATGTTTTAACCAGAACAAGGAAAAGTACTTTAAAAGGCCATATTTGAATTTGAAATTTGAATCATTGATTCAAATTTGTTCAAACCCTTCTGGTTTTAGTTGCATTAGCCCAACACACTCATATTGCCATGTTTCATGCATGCATCATATTGTTGCACATTGTTTGGTGATGGTTGTGTATCGGTGTCCTTTGCGACAGGTTCTGCCTCCGAGGAGTACCGTGATTACCCGAACGAAGAACCGTATCAGTGCATCGAACCATCAGGCAAGCAACCAACATTTGATCATATCGATACAATCCCATGTTCTCGCTCCTGCTCTCTTTTACTGCATTAAGACAACGCGTTTCAAACTGCTGTGTGCTGCGGTAGTTGAGCCCATTTCCTCTGCATGACCTGTCATTGCCACAGTAACTAGCTGAAACCCACTAGCATGTGTAGGAGTTGATTGAGCCATATGTATGTGTTGTTCCTACCTTGCTATGCCTGCTATGCTTAGAGTCGTGTCAGGTCTGGTTCATCTGGGTGATGGGCTAGAGTGAAATGATTATGTCGGTAATGAGAGTGGTGTGGTGAACACGATTTGGTAAAGGTATCGATGAGAGGCCATGTAGGAGTACATGGTGGGTTGTTTCATTGAAGCCGACCTTAAGCACTGAGATCTGTATGTGTGATTTAAGATACAGTTACTACCATGCATTGGGCCCTGAAATATGACCCCGCTCGACTTCTTATTCACCCTAGCTCTCTGTCCAGGAGTTGCAAGTAGTTTCTGGTGTTTGTAGCCTACTGGAGGCCGTGGGCAGCGCTGACCGTAGGGGTGGGCTGTGATGCGGTAGGTACGTGGCCGGGTGTACCGAATACCCGTTAGGTATCTCGGGAACCCTGTTCACATCGTTCGGGGCCGTATGGGAAACCTCGACCGGACTCCCTGCGGATGGAACCTGAATAGGCGATAAACCTGGACTAGAGGCTTAAGTGTTTAGGTAGGTCACGGTCTACACCCACGTCGGCTTTCGCTTGAAGTCTGCCGAGCACATATCGTGTGCAGACGCTAAGTGGTGGAAACATGTATGAAGAAGTACACCCCTGCAGGGTTATCATAATCTATTCGAATAGCCGCGTCCGCGGTAAAGGACTACTTGGTTGCCTATACAGTTCATAGACAAGTAAATGGAAACTGCTAAAAGCCTCAAGATAAGTGTGAGTGCCGAGGATGGCTCTTCCGTAGGAAGACGGAGGCGGATTCTCGGTAGTGTATTGAAGTGGTGAGTAGTGGACTCGTGTGCGCAAAACCATTTCAAGTTGGAGTATCGTAGGATAGTCTAGCCAAGAGTCAAAGCTGGCTTGCTGCAATAACTCCACCAACCCTTCTTGATAATATGCATGTATGTAGGATCTGATGTAAGTCTTGCTGAGTACCTTTGTACTCATGTTGCTATAATCTACATTTTTACAGAAGACGCTGCAACCCCTTCTGATGGGTTCTATGTAGACGTTGACATCAACGAGTAGGCTAAAGACCCAGGTGGTGACCCTGAGCTTGTGAAGGACCACGTAGTATAGCTAGGCTTTCCAAGCCTCTTTTATTTTACTAGTTGTCTGTACTCAGACAAGTTACTTCCGCTGCTGGTTTGTATGACTGTATGACTTGTATGTTGGGTCGTGAGACCCGTACCTTTGTGTATGTTATGTATGGCTCCCTGAGCCTTAAATAAAGTACTTGTGTCGTAGAGTCATGTTGTGATGCTTCGTTGTATTTGCACATATCGAGCATATTGTGTGTATGATTGAAATGCTTGGTATGTGTGGGATCTGACTATCTAGTTGTTTATCTTTAGTAGCCTCTCTTACCGGGAAATGTCTCCTAGTGTTACCGCTGAGCCATGGTAGCTTGCTACTGCTCTGGAACACTTAGGCTGGCCGGCATGTGTCCTTCTTCGTTCCTGTGTCTGTCCCTTCGGGGAAATGTCACGCTTTGAGTACCGGAGTCCTGTTAGCCCGCTACAGCCCGGTTTACCGGAGTCCTGCTAGCCCAGTGCTACAGCCCGGACCCACTTGCTGATGACCGACACGTTCGAAGCTGGGTCATGGATGCCTGTCCCTGTAAGTCTGTGCCACTTTGGGTTTACGACTAGTCATGTCAGCCCGGGCTCCTTATCATATGGATGCTAGCGACACTATCATATACGTGAGCCAAAAGGCGCAAACGGTCCCGGGCAAAGGTAAGGCGACACCCGTGGGGATACCGTGCGTGAGGCCGCAAAGTGATATGAGGTGTTACCGGCTAGATCGATGTGACATCGAGTCGGGGTCCTGACAGCGTTGGCATCAGAGCCGGACTGCCTGTAGGTTCTCCAAGCCAAACTGGTCGATGTTGAGTCTAGAAATTCTTTAGTTATATGTAGGGGAATTGTTTGTGGGTTGGAACGTAAGGCTCTTTTTACTCCTTTATCTTATGACATTCTGATCTGAGTCAGTCCATTCTTCCACCGGGGGTTAAGGAATTAGGATCTATTCTCTCTATCAGGATCACGTGTTACTAATCAGTAGTACCTTATAAGTTTGATGGATACAAGCCTAGTTCAGTTCTACTACCACATTATGTTGTTAGAATGGTTTCAGAACTTTGATATGATGATGTTGAGTGTGTACGAAATCCTTTGTCAAATGTCTCAAAATCCTTCTTGAGCATTTACAGCTGTTATGCTGCCGAAATTTTGCTAGAAATTCTAATGCCTTTGCATTATGATTGTGCTTTCAGATGGCCACTCGCGACCCCAATCAAGTGGTTCGCCTGACTCGATGCCTAGATGTACCCGGCCATACTGCCAAGTTGGTCAGGGTAATGACTGAGGCTGGATACCGCTGGTATCCCGAGTACACGGTCGAAGAGCAATTCCGAGACTTTAATCAAAGCCAGTATCTCTGCACTGTCAGGATATTTCCATCTTATCCTGGATCCACCGAGCCTCTTCACTGCTCCTATGGACTCGGGGTTACTATTGAGATGGCTGTGCAGGACGCCGCCTACTCTATGATGACCATTATGCGAGTCAGATCTGGTATATTTCGGGACTCTGATTTCCGGTATATGCCAGGATCACTTCCGGGAGCACAAGGGTATCTCCAGGCTATCTATGCTGACCCCACTCAGGAGGATTCACGGACTCGCACCACTGCTGAGATGCTCGAGGATAAGGACCGTGAAAATCGGGCCTTAAGGTTAGAGCTCTTCAATACCCGTGCTGACCACTGGGCCACTTTGACTCGGTTCGCACCGGCGGTGCAAGCTGGATATTCAGATATGCGCGATCTCTATCCTGTGAGATCTGCTCTGCCAGACGTGATGGTTTGGCGTGATGTAGGAGGCATCACCCCACCTCGCGGTCCCCGCAGGCCACCGTCTGTTGGTCCAAGGCCTCATCCTAGCCCCTATGGTCCACAAGCTCCGCGAGATCGTCTGTTTCCGGATGATCATGTTGAGCTTCCAGGCTATGGAGGTGACTTCTACGAGGACTACTACGGATCGGTCTGAGTTAGTGGTAGTATCACTAGTTCGCACTAGCTGTGTCGTCTATCGTCCCGCGTGACTCGTGGGATATGACCTAGTTTGTACTCTTTCCGGAGGTGTAGAAAAATAATGTATAGGAGCTTGGAATGCCTCCGATGAGATGTAATCCTCTTTTCACCGTAATAGTACTTTGTTTGGTCTTGTACTAAACCCTGTATGGTGTGTATGACGATGGAATAAAGAAGCAGTTTCTGTATCTACCATGTCATACGGATGATCATCTTGCATTTCGAGTTATCCTTACATTCTACATTCTATGTCAGGAATCCTATCATCCTGACTAAACCATTGCTTGTTTCCTAGGATGGTTAACACCCGCACCAACCCTGCTCCCCAGAGCAGGCCGAAGGCAGTGAAGTGGGGAACAAACTTGCCTCATCCTCCCTCTCTAGCCGAAGTTATGATGGAAGCCGAGAGAAACAAGCGGGAGACCAACCGTTTGTTGGAGCGCATCGAGCAGAACACAGCACACCATCAGAGGAATAACTTGGTGTCACTCAGTGATTTCATCAAGTTACATCCACCCACGTTCCACCACTCCGTCGAGCCTCTCGACGCTGATGACTGGCTTCGCAGTATTCTCACAAACTGCGTTCCGCGCTAGTAGCTGAGGCTGACAAGGTCACCTTTGCTGCATATCATCTTGAAGGCCCCGCCAGTCTATGGTGGGAGAATTATGGAGCTATGCGCCCAGCGGGCCATGTCACTACTTGGGCTGAATTCAGCGAGGCTTTCCGTGAACATCACATTCCGGAGGGTCTCATGGACCGTAAACGTGAAGAATTTTGCAGTTTCACCCAAGGCCGACTTTCTGTGGATGCTTACAGCAGGGAGTTTGGTAATCTCGCACGATATGCAACTGAGGAAGTGTCTACCGATGCCAAGAAGCAAGCAAGGTTCCGTAAGGGCCTTAGTCCTGAGCTTCGCCGCGACCTCCGTCTGCATGAGTGCACATCTTTTCAGAAACTTGTCAACAAAGCCATCAGTGCTGAAACTGGTCAGACTGACTATGACGCAACACGCAAGCATGGCCGTGACATGGGTTCCTCATCCGGTGCTGGTCCTCAGAAGCGCCGCGTGTGGGTGCCCAACACCGCCCTGCCACCCAGGTTCACACCGAGGCCATCTTTCCAGGCGCCTCGCCCTGTTCAACAGTCTGCACCGGCCAAGCCCTATGGGGGTCCAACTAACAATGCTCCTCCACGTACCAGTTCCGTGACTTGTTTCAAGTGTGGGGAATCTGGTCACTATATGCGTGAGTGTCCCCAGACCAACCCCAACCAGTCTGCTAAAGCTGTTGGCCGTGGCAAGCCGACAGGAAAAGTATTCCACGCCAAGCCGGTCACCGCTGCACGTGGCCATGTCAACAGTATCTCTGCTGAAGAAGCTCAAGAGGATCCCAACGTCGTTCTCGGTACGCTCCTTGTTAATTGCCACCCGGCATCTGTTCTTTTCGATACAGGAGCCTCTCATTCTTTTATATCGAAAACTATGCTCGTTGCATAACACCGCATTCTGTGACATGCCCACCTCTATGGTAAATTCAAACCCCGGGATCCAAATGGCAAACCTCTAGAGTAAGCCATGGGAATGAAATCCAAGTCGACAGACTTGTTTTTCCTCGCATCTTTGATAGCCCTCAAATCTTCAGATATTAATATCATTTTGGGTATGGACTGGATGTCAGCTCATCAAGCCAAAATTGATTGCTTCTCTAGGACTGTTCAACTCACCCATCCTTCGGGGAAGATAGTCAATGTCTTGACCCGAATAGCCAAGCGACAATTATATTCTCTTAACGCCAGCCCTTTGCCAGACCTTGAGGACGTTCCGGTAGTCCGTGACTTCCCGGATGTCTTTCCAGAGGAATTGCCAGGTGTTCCACCTGACAGGGATGTTGAGTTCGTAATAGACCTCATTCCAGGAACCGTTCCGATTGCTAGAAGACCTTATAAGATGGCACCCTAGAACTAGCCGAGCTTAAGAAACAACTCGATGAGTCCTTGAAAAAGGGTTTCATCCGACCTAGCTCATCTCCGTGGGCTTGCCCCGTCCTTTCGTCAAGAAGAAGGATGGTACGGACCGGATGGTTGTAGATTACCGACCTGTCAATTTGGTCACAATCAAGAACAAATATCCGCTTCCCAGGATCAACGACCTGTACGATCAGCTCGCTGGATCCTCAGTCTTCTCCAAGATGGATTTGAGGTTGGGCTACCATCAAATCAAAATCAGAAACGGGGACATTCCTAAAACGGCCTTTGTTACTCGTTATGGCCAATACGAGTACACCGTCATGTCCTTCGGTTTAACCAACGCTCCAGCCACCTTTTCTCGGTTAATGAACTCAATCTTCATGGAGTATTTGGATAAATTCGTTGTAGTTTACCTCGATGATATACTCATCTACTCCAAAACGAGGAAGAACATGCCGAACATCTAAGGCTAGTGTTGAAGAAACTTCGAGAGCATCGCCTTTATGCCAAATTTTCTAAATGTGAATTCTGGTTGCCAGAAGTGACCTACCTGGGTCATGTAATATCTGGTAAAGGTATTGCTGTTAACCCTGAGCGAGTTCAAGCCGTCCTTAATTGGACTCCACCTGAATCGGTCAAGCAAGTTCGGAGTTTTCTGGGCTTAGCGAGCTATTGTCGTCGTTTTGTCGAGAACTTCTCCAAAGTTGCTAAACCTCTAACCGAACTCCTCAAGAAAGATAAGAAGTTCGAGTGGACTCCACAATGTGAGCACAGCTTTCAGGAACTGAAAAGACGCCTGACTTCTGCTCCCGTACTGGTACCGCCAGACTTCTCCAAGGACTTTGTTATCTACTGCGACGCCTCGCGACAAGGACTAGGTTGCATTCTCATGCAAGATCGACACGTAATTGCCTACGCTTCACGGCAATTGCACCCACATGAGGAGAATTATCCTACTCATGATCTAGAGCTTGCAGCCGTAGTCTATGCACTTAAGACCTGGCGACATTACCTCCTCGGTAATCGTTGCGAAATATTCACTGATCACCAAAGTCTGAAGTACATCTTCACCCAACCGGATCTGAATCTCAGGCAAAGACGTTGGGTTGAATTGATCACAGACTTCGACTTAGGAATAACCTACACCCCAGGGAAAGCCAACGTCATGGCTGATGCGCTAAGTCGTAAATCTTATTGTAACAATCTGATGTTACAACAAAGTCAACCGCTTCTCCATGAGGAATTTCGGAAGCTTAACCTTCACATTGTTCCTCAAGGTTTTCTTTCCACCTTGGTGGCAAACCTACCCTTACGGATCAAATTATCAAAGCGCAGAAGGTAGATCCGGGAATCTCCGCATCAAGAGAAACATCAGAAAGGAGTTGCGAATTGTTTCTCCATTAATGATCAAGGGTCGTATACTTCGGGGATCGTCTAGTGGTTCCCAAAGTGCGCAACCTGAGGCGATTGATCCTTAAGGAAGCTCATGAATCTCCTCTCACCATTCATCCCGGTAGTACTAAGATGTATCAGGACCTACGCCAGAGGTTCTGGTGGACTAGGATGAAGAGAGAAATTGCTCAGTATATTGCTAATTGCGACGTCTGTCGTCGTGTAAAAGCAGAGCATCAACGGCCTGCTGGCACCCTTCAACCCTTAGCTATTCCTGAATGGAAATGGGATAAAATTGGTATGGATTTCATTACCGGTTTTCCCAGGACCAAGAGAGGGAATAATGCTATTTTCGTCGTGGTCGATCGTCTTTCCAAAGTAGCCCATTTCCTACCTGTTCGAGAGAGTATAACCGCTAGTCAGCTGGCAGACTTATACATCTCCCGAATAGTGTCCCTCCATGGTGTTCCTTTGGAAATTAACTCGGATCGAGGAAGTCTTTTCACCTCTCGATTTTGGGAAAGTTTCCAAAATGCTATGGGAACCCGTCTCTCCTTTAGCACCGCCTTCCACCCTCAGTCGAGTGGTCAAGTGGAACGCGTCAACCAGATTCTAGAAGACATGCTTCGAGCCTCTGTTATCTCATTCGGAATGGACTGGGAGAAGTGCCTTCCATTTGCCGAATTCGCTTACAACAACAGCTATCAATCTAGCTTGGGTAAAGCCCCTTTTGAAGTTCTCTATGGACGACGGTGTCGAACACCCCTTAACTGGTCAGAGACCGGGGAAAGACAATTCTTTGGCCCGGACATGATTCAGGAAGCAGAAGAACAAGTTCGCATCGTTCGTGAAAAGTTGAAAACAGCCCAATCTCGTCAAAAGAGTCAATATGACCGAAAACATAAGGCTATGACTTTCGAGGTTGACGAGAAGGCTTATCTTCGGGTCACCCCTCTGAAGGGAACCCATCGTTTCGGTATCAAAGGCAAATTGGCTCCTCGTTACATTGGACCTTTTCGCATTCTCGCCAAACGAGGAGAAGTTGCCTACCAGTTGGAACTACCTCCGCATCTCTCCAGAGTCCACGATGTCTTCCACGTTTCTCAACTCAGGCGTTGCTTCTCGGATCCTATCCGTGAAGTGGACCACGAAACACTTGATCTCCAAGATAATCTTACATATCGAGAGTACCCCATTCGTATCCTCGATCAGGCCGAGCGTATCACTCGACGTCAGAACATCAAGTTCCTCAAAGTTCAGTGGTCTCATCATTCTGAGGATGAAGCAACTTGGGAAAGGGAAGATCGTCTTCGACTTGAGTATCCCGCCTTCTTCCCGGAGGAACCCAAATCTCGGGACGAGATTCTTTTGAGTGGGGGTGAGTTGTCACACCCTAGCTAGTCATGCATTAGAGTGTTGCATCATGTTTACTCTTTCATCAGAAACTTGAAATGGGGATCTGTGAAACCCTCAGAATCATTTTGAAAATGACCCAAATAAAAATTTCTCCAAAAGGGTCCAAGAAAATGCTCATGTTGCTCTCTGAAAATATTGGACAGAGATAAAAATCAAACCAATATTTTTAAGAGCTCATAGGTATTTATTTTGGGCATTTGGAATTAATGCATAAATATTTGCATTGGAAATATATTAATTATATATATTAATATATGTCCAAATATTATGCCAATTTATAAAGGAGCTCTGGAATAATATATCTAGCTCCTGCAAAAATTGGCATAAGTTAAATAAATGATTTAATATATTATTTAAATCAAAACAAATGTCAGAAATTAGAAAACAGAAAAAATAAAAAAGGGAGCTTACCTGGGCTCCTCCCTGTGCGGCCCAGCCAGCAGGCGGCCCAGCCCGCCTCCCTCCTCTGTCGTCTTCGTCCTCGACAGAGGGAGGGGAGTGTGGCCGGCGCGCGCGCGCGCCACCGCGCCACGCCACCTCTCTCCTGCCTGCCTGCCCTCCCCTCCTCGCTCGATGCCCCGGACGACGCCACGCCTCCCCCCTGCTCTCTCTCACTCTCCCTCGGCTCTCCCTCCTCTCCCTCGCTCTCTCTCTCACACGGCCGAACACCACCGTCGCCGCCGTTCGCCATAGCAGCCGTCTCCGGCCACCCCTCGCTCCCCGACTAGCTCAGGCTCCGCCTCGACCCCCTCTTCCTCCCCACCGCTCCACGGGTCTCCGGAAGCCCTGCATCGCCGCCACGTCGCCGTTCCCCTCCTCGGGCTCCGACCACCGTCGCCGTCGATTCGCCGTCTCCAGCGCGTCCCCGAGCCCGCTTCGACGCCCACTGCAACCGCGGTGAGCTACGCCACCGTTTCCCCTCTTCTCCCCCTCGTTCCCTCACCGTAGCCTCCTCCCCACCACGGCCGAACCTCCGCCGTCGCCGAGCTCGCCGTCGACGCAGCTCCGGTGACCATTTGGTCACCCCGGCGAGTCCAACGAGTTCGTAAGGCCCATAGAGCATCCCTAGCGCCTCGCTTCGCTCGCCTTCGAGCTCCAACCCCGTTTCCGTGCACGACCGAACCCCGGCGGCCGCAGCCGAGCTCGCCGCCGTCGACTCCGGCCACCCCAGGCTCGGCCACCACCACCGTTCGACGCGCGGGAGCAAGAGCTCTCCAACGAGCCCAAGCACGGCCTCGCCCGTGCCCCTGTAGCGCGATTCCGCATCGGCGCCGCCGTCTCGGGCTCTCGCGGCGTCATGTCGCCGGTGGGTTTGACCCACTTTGACCACGGCAGGACCCCCTTGAGTCCCTGACAGGTGGGCCAGCCCTGTAGCTAATTAGGATTGCGCTAACCACTATTAGTTAACCCCTGACACTGACCAGGGGCCCCAGCGCCACTCATTACTAATTAGGATTAAATTAACCCTGTTAAACCCCCCTGTCACTGACGTGTGGACCCCACACGTCAGGTTTGACCTCAGCCAGCCGCAGTTGACCACTGACGTCATGCTGACGTCATGCTGGCACAATAATTATATTTCTGGATTTAAATTTAATCAGGAAATTCCAGAATATTATTTAAACTTCAAAAAATCATAACTTTTATTCTGTAACTCCAAATCAGACAAATTATATATGAAAAATGATCAGAAAAATCCAATCTATCCATCTGTACTATTTTCATGCATGATCAAACAAGTTAAATTGATGTTTTAAGCAGAACAAGGAAAAGCACTTTAAAAGGCCATGTTTGAGTTTGAAATTTGAATCCTTGATTCAAATTTGTTCAAACCCTTCTGGTTTTAGTTGCATTAGCCCAACACACTCATATTGCCATGTTTCATGCATACATCATATTGTTGCACATTGTTTGGTGATGGTTGTGTGTCGGTGTCCTTTGCGACAGGTTCTGCCTCCGAGGAGTACCGTGATTACCCTAACGAAGAACCGTATCAGTGCATCGAACCATCAGGCAAGCAACCAACCATTTGATCATATCGATACAATCCCATGTTCTCGCTCCTGCTCTCTTTTACTGCATTAAGACAACGCGTTTCAAACTGCTGTGTGCTACGGTAGTTGAACCCATTTCCTCTGCATGACCTGTCATTGCCACAGTAACTAGATGAAACCCACTAGCATGTGTAGGAGTTGATTGAGCCATATGTATGTGTTGTTCCTACCTTGCTATGCCTGCTATGCTTAGAGTCGTGTCAGGTCTGGTTCATCTGGGTGATGGGCTAGAGTGAAATGATTATGTCGGTAATGAGAGTGGTGTGGTGAACACGATTTGGTAAAGGTATCGATGAGAGGCCATGTAGGAGTACATGGTGGGTTGTTTCATTGAAGCCGACCTTAAGCACTGAGATCTGTATGTGTGATTTAAGATACAGTTACTACCATGCATTGGGCCCTGAAATATGACCCCGCTCGACTTCTTATTCACCCTAGCTCTCTGTCCAGGAGTTGCAAGTAGTTTCTGGTGTTTGTAGCCTACTGGAGGCCGTGGACAGCGCTGACCGTAGGGGTGGGCTGTGATGCGGTAGGTACGTGGCCGGGTGTACCGAATACCCGTTAGGTATCTCGGGAACCCTGTTCACATCGTTCGGGGCCGTATGGGAAACCTCGGCCGGACTCCCTGCGGATGGAACCTGAATAGGCGATAAACCTGGACTAGAGGCTTAAGTGTTTAGGTAGGTCGTGGTCTACACCCACGTCGGCTTTCGCTTGAAGTCTGCCGAGCACATATCGTGTGCAGACGCTAAGTGGTGGAAACATGTATGAAGAAGTACACCCCTGCAGGGTTATCATAATCTATTCGAATAGCCGCGTCCGCGGTAAAGGACTACTTGGTTGCCTATACAGTTCATAGACAAGTAAATGGAAACTGCTAAAAGCCTCAAGATAAGTGTGAGTGCCGAGGATGGCTCTTCCGTAGGAAGACGGAGGTGGATCCTCGGTAGTGTATTGAAGTGGTGAGTAGTGGACTCGTGTGCGCAAAACCATTTCAAGTTGGAGTATCGTAGGATAGCCTAGCCAAGAGTCAAAGCTGGCTTGCTGCAATAACTCCACCAACCCTTCTTGATAATATGCATGTATGTAGGATCTGATGTAAGTCTTGCTGAGTACCTTTGTACTCATGTTGCTATAATCTACATTTTTACAGAAGACGCTGCAACCCCTTCTGATGGGTTCTATGTAGACGTTGACATCAACGAGTAGGCTAAAGACCCAGGTGGTGACCCTGAGCTTGTGAAGGACCACGTAGTATAGCTAGGCTTTCCAAGCCTCTTTTATTTTACTAGTTGTCTGTACTCAGACAAGTTACTTCCGCTGCTGGTTTGTATGACTGTATGACTTGTATGTTGGGTCGTGAGACCCGTACCTTTGTGTATGTTATGTATGGCTCCCTGAGCCTTAAATAAAGTACTTGTGTCGTAGAGTCATGTTGTGATGCTTCGTTGTATTTGCACATATCGAGCATATTGTGTGTATGATTGAAATGCTTGGTATGTGTGGGATCTGACTATCTAGTTGTTTATCTTTAGTAGCCTCTCTTACCGGGAAATGTCTCCTAGTGTTACCGCTGAGCCATGGTAGCTTGCTACTGCTCTGGAACACTTAGGCTGGCCGGCATGTGTCCTTCTTCGTTCCTGTGTCTGTCCCTTCGGGGAAATGTCACGCTTTGAGTACCGGAGTCCTGTTAGCCCGCTACAGCCCGGTTTACCGGAGTCCTGCTAGCCCAGTGCTACAGCCCGGACCCACTTGCTGATGACCGACACGTTCGAAACTGGGTCATGGATGCCTGTCCCTGTAAGTCTGTGCCACTTTGGGTTTACGACTAGTCATGTCAGCCCGGGCTCCTTATCATATGGATGCTAGCGACACTATCATATACGTGAGCCAAAAGGCGCAAACGGTCCCGGGCAAAGGTAAGGCGACACCCGTGGGGATACCGTGCGTGAGGCCGCAAAGTGATATGAGGTGTTACCGGCTAGATCGATGTGACATCGAGTCGGGGTCCTGACATGGACGATGCCCTACAATGCCCGTATGTACGGTCTCTGGAGATGTCCCTCCTGGGCACCATCCATGGCTTCTACATCAGGGTGCTCGCCGTGCTGCCATGATACGCCGCGCATCACCACGTACGCGGTGTGCTCCTCGTCGGCCACTGCTATGCCCCAATGGACACTGTCTCCAACATCATCCTCAGCACCGTCTGGTATGATGGAAAGTTCCCGCTCCCTGTGGCTGATCGTGGGACACGGGCGCATGACATCCTTGACACCTTCACCATGCTCAGGGTGGTCACTTGCTCCTTGCACGGCCTCATAGCTCTCCTCCATGCCAACTCTGGCAACCATCTGCCATTGCACGAGATCTTGAAGTACCTCTGCTACAGGAAGTGCGATTTCGCCACCATGGCACAACCACATCTACACCGGAGCTCTCCCAACCCTTTTGCCAGCGCCGCCGCTGCCGCCCGTCACCCGCAAGCGTTCGTTTGGGCAACATTTCTTTCATCCTTGGCGTCGACGAAGCTAGAACAGATATGGTCCTTGATGATGAGTGCCACTGTCAACAACACCGCGCTCTCTCACTGGTGGAAAAACAGGCTTCCGTCCAGCCCCATAAGTCGCGAAGCTGTAGGAACCGCGACTAATGGGACCTTTAGTCGCGGTTCTGGAGGTGAACCGCGACCAAAGGCCTGGGCCCAGGGCGCTCGGTGGCCAGCTGGCGCACGTGAGGGTCTTTAGTCGCGGTTGGCCAGGACAACCGCGACTAAAGGCCTTCGGGCACCTTTAGTCACGGTTTGCCAGGCCAACCGCAACTAAAGCCCCTCCCCTATATATACCCATCCAGCAGCCAACACTTAGCCATTTGGAGCCATTCTCTTCACAAGTGGGTGTAGGTTTGCTTTTGGTTCCTCTTATGCACATAAGGTGTTTGATGAAATGCCCCAAGAGCATGAAACAAACATGACATGAAGTGTTGGAGCCACACTCCTCGATCGCGGTTAGCAACTTGATGAACCTTTGATGTGTCATTGATAAAATATGCATGTGTGCAGTTCATTGTTTAATTTATATTGTTTGTAGCTAGTTAGTTTAACAAATGCATGATGGTTAATTATATATTTTATATTATAATAATGCAGATGAATCGGCAATGGATGTACGGTAACCGACTCTCCGGCGAGTTCACTACGGGTTTGAAAGATTTCCTCGTAGTGGCTAATGCGAACAAGCAGGGGGGTTTTGTTATCTGTCCATGTGTTATCTGTAAGAATCAGAAGGGTTACTCTTCCTCAAGAGATGTTCACATGCATCTGCTTCGGCACGGTTTCATGCCAAGCTATAATTGTTGGACCAAGCATGGAGAAAGAGGGGTTATAATGGAAGAAGATGAAGAAGGGGATGATTTCATCGATGAAAGCTATCTTGCTCATTTCGGTGATACTTTCATGGAGGATGCTGAAGGTGAAGGGGAAGGTGAAGAAGAGGCACGTGATGATCCCGTTGATGATCTTGGTCGGACCATTGCTGATGCACGGAGACGCTGCGAAACTGAAAAGGAGAGGGAGAATTTGGATCGCATGTTAGAGGATCACAGAAAGGCGCTGTACCCCGGATGCGATGATGGTCTGAAAAAGCTGGGCTGCACACTGGATTTGCTGAAATGGAAGGCAGAGGCAGGTGTAGCTGACTCGGCATTTGAAAACTTGCTGAAAATGTTGAAGAATATGTTTCCAAAGGATAACGAGTTGCCCGCCAGTACGTACGAAGCAAAGAAGGTTGTCTGCCCTCTAGGTTTAGAGGTTCTGAAGATACATGCATGCATCAACGACTGCATCCTCTACCGCGGTGAATACGAGAATTTGAATGAATGCCCGGTATGCACTGCATTGCGTTATAAGATCAGAGGCGATGACCCTGGTGACGATGTTGAGGGCCAGAAACCCAGGAAGAGGGTTCCCGCCAAGGTGATGTGGTATGCTCCTATAATACCACGGTTGAAACGTCTGTTCAGGAACAAAGAGCATGCCAAGTTGTTGCGATGGCACAAAGAGGACCGTAAGTCGGACGGGGAGTTGAGACACACCGCAGATGGAACGCAATGGAGAAAGATCGACAGATGGTTCAAAGATTTTGCAGCTGACGCAAGGAACATAAGATTTGCTCTAAGTACGGATGGCATGAATCCTTTTGGCGAGCAGAGCTCCAGCCATAGCACCTGGCCCGTGACTCTATGCATCTACAACCTTCCTCCTTGGTTGTGCATGAAGCGGAAGTTCATTATGATGCCAGTGCTCATCCAAGGTCCGAAGCAACCCGGCAACGACATCGATGTGTACCTAAGGCCATTAGTTGATGAACTTTTACAGCTGTGGGGTGGTGTCCGTGTGTGGGATGAGCACAAACAAGAGGAATTTGACCTACGAGCGTTGCTTTTCGTAACCATCAACGATTGGCCTGCTCTTAGTAACCTTTCGGGACTGTCAAATAAGGGATACAATGCATGCACGCACTGCTTACATGAGACTGAAAGTGTACATTTGCCAAATTGTAAGAAGAACGTGTACCTTGGGCATCGTCGATTTCTTCCGAAAATTCATCCAGTAAGAAAGAAAGGCAAGCATTACAACGGCAAGGCAGATCACCGGCCGAAGCCTGCGGAACGCACTGGTGCTGAGGTATTTGATATGGTCAAGGATTTGAAAGTCATCTTTGGAAAGGGTCCTGGCGGACAATCAGTTCCGAAGGGAGCTGACGGGCACGCAGCCATGTGGAAGAAGAAATCTATATTCTGGGAGCTAGAATATTGGAAAGTCCTAGATGTCCGCTCTGCAATCGACGTGATGCACGTTACGAAGAATATTTGCGTGAACCTCCTAAGCTTCTTGGGCGTGTATGGGAAGACAAATGATACAAAGGAAGCACGGCAGGACCAGCAACGTTTGAAAGACCCTGATGACCGGCATCCGGAATGGTTTCAAGGTCGTGCCAGCTACGCTCTGACCAAAGAAGAGAAGGTCATCTTTTTTGAATGCCTGAGCAGTATGAAGGTCCCGTCTGGATTCTCGTCCAATATAAAGGGAATAATAAACATGGCGGAGAAAAAGTTCCAAAACCTGAAGTCTCACGACTGCCACGTGATTATGACGCAATTGCTTCCGATTGCTTTGAGGGGGCTCCTGCCGGAAAATGTTCGAGTAGCCATTGTGAAGCTATGTGCATTCCTCAATGCAATCTCTCAGAAGGTAATCAATCCAGAAGTTCTACCACGGTTACAGAACGATGTGATCCAATGTCTTGTCAGTTTCGAGTTGGTGTTCCCGCCATCCTTCTTCAATATTATGACGCACCTCCTGGTTCACCTAGTCGAAGAGATTTTCGTTCTCGGTCCTGTATTTCTACACAATATGTTCCCCTTCGAGAGGTTCATGGGAGTATTAAAGAAATATGTTCGTAACCGTGCTAGGCCAGAAGGAAGCATCGCCAAGGGCTATGGAAATGAGGAGGTAATTGAGTTTTGTGTTGACTTTGTTCCTGACCTTAAGCCGATTGGTCTTCCTCGATCGCGGCACGAGGGGAGACTAAGTGGAAAAGGCACGATCGGAAGGAAATCAACGATATGTATGGACGGCCATTCTCTGACTGAAGCACACCACACTGTACTGACCAATTCCAGCTTGGTGGCTCCGTACTTTGAGAAACACAAGAATATTTTACGTTCTGACAACCCGGGGAAGCCTGAATCCTGGATTAGGAAGGCCCACATGGAGACTTTCGGCAGTTGGTTGAGAAAACATTTAATGAATGACAATGATGTTGTAGATCAGCTGTACATGTTGGCCAAGACACCATCTTCGACTATAACGACTTTCCAAGGGTACGAGATAAATGGGAATACATTTTACACGATCGCCCAAGATAAAAAGAGCACCAACCAAAACAGTGGTGTCCGCTTTGATGCAGCAACCGAGAATGGGCAAGAGGTCACATATTATGGTTACATAGAGGAGATATGGGAACTTGACTATGGACCCTCCTTTAAGGTCCCTTTGTTCCGGTGCAAATGGTTCAAGCTAACAGGAGGTGGGGTAAAGGTGGACCAGCAATACGGAATGACAATGGTGGATTTCAACAATCTTGGTTACCTTGACGAACCATTCGTCCTAGCGAAAGATGTCGCTCAGGTTTTCTATGTGAAGGACATGAGTAGCAAACCGAGGAAACGGAAAGATAAGAAAACGATCAGTACATCATGCGATGATCCAAAGCGCCACATTGTTCTTTCAGGGAAAAGAAACATCGTGGGAGTGGAGGACAAGACAGACATGTCAGAAGATTATAATATGTTTGCTGAAATTCCGCCCTTCAAAGTGAACACCGACCCAAGCATTAAGTTAAATGATGAGGATGCTCCATGGATACGGCACAATCGTAAGCAAGCAGGGACACAAGGGAAGAAATGATGTGTAATAATTTATTGTACCAAACTTTGTTGAATGGATCATGTGAATTATATTACCCGTGATGTGTTTGGTGTCCATTTTCGAATGATTCGAGATACCACTGATGATACATGAAATTTGGAGTGATTTAGTCATACTCCTGCCTAGGCGTATAATATGCATACTCGTAGTCTTCATAGCCGCCGTCGTCGTTGTACTGGTAGTCGTCGCCTTCTAAGTTGCCGCCGTCATCTAACCTTTAGTCCCGGCTGGTTGGTGCAACCGGGACTAAAGGTTAGACAGGACGCGTGGGTAGCGCACGACGCCCTGTCGGAGGAACAAGACAAAGCAGAAGCGGCGCCGTGCCTATAAAAGGAGCATCGATACGCGCGAAGATAGAGGCGTGAAGAAATGGCGGGAAGACATAGGCGGGAAAGAACTGGCGGGAAGACTGGCCGGGAAGAACTTGTGGGAAGACAGAGGCGGCCGGGAAGAACTTCTCTGAATTTTTTGATATATTATTTGTATTTTTAGAATTTTGAAATGAATTAGTTCTATTTTTCTGAATTTTTTGATATATTATTTGTATTTTTAACATATTGAATTGAATTAGTTTTATTTTTGACATATTATTTGTATTTGCCTCGTAGGGTTTGGAGACGGTTCGTAGATACAAAGGACGTAGAACTTTATATGCATTAAATTATGTATGGAAACTTGTTCAAAATTGTATATGGTCATCCGATGATATTGAATATATATTGTATATTCCTCTTGAATTCTTTTTGGTTCTAATTTCAAATTTGTTTGAAATTGTACATTCATATGCATGTATGTAGTACCGTAGAATATGTGAAACTCCTTCAAAATTAAAATAAAGCACAAAAGAAATAAAACAATACAAATTAAACAGAAAACAATACAAATTAAAAAGAAAACAATACAAATTAAACAGAAAACAGGTTTGGGGGGGGGGCTAAAACCCTAAACCTGCGGCGGCCTTTAGTCGCGGTCGGCCAGACCAACCGCGACTAAAGGTGGGGGCGCGGGAACGCAAAAAACCCGCCAAAAACCCTTTAGTCGCGGTTGGGCAGGCGACCCGCGACTAAAGGGTACCTTTAGTCGCGGGTCTCGTCGCCAACCGCGACTAAAGGGGGGGGCTATAAATACAAGGCTCCCTCGACGCCGCCCGCCGTTTCTCGCCTGTTCGTCTCTGCCGCGCCCTCGACGCCGCCCGCCGTCGCCCTCGCCCTCGACGCCGCCCGCCGTCGCCCTCGCCCACCGCGCGCGCGCCGCCGGCCGGCCTCGGTACTGCCGCCTCGCTCGCCCGCCCTCAACCCCACGCGACCTTCCTTCCTCTCCGATCATTCCTTCCCAGTCACCGCCGCCGCCCTCCCCGTCCGTGGCCGCCGCTGGTCGGGGACAGCATGACCCTCTCCGCCGGCGACGTGCCGACCATGTACACGGTGCTCGCCAACTCGCTCAGCGTCGACGAGGCGACGCGGCAGCACCCCGCGGAGTCGGCCCTCGCGCAGTGCGAACGCCGCCCCGGGTAGATGAGCAAAATCAGGACCGGGCCGGCCTTGAACGCGTAGTTGTTTTCAAGATCCTAAAAAAAAAAGTTGTAGCCTTGAACGCACGGCGGGACGACGTGTACGCGCAGGCGTGGGAGCCCGCTGCCAGCTACGCCCGCGAGACGGAGCGCCTCTCCGCCAAGGAGTCCCTCCTCGCCGTGAGCTTCTCCCACCTCGTCCCCTGTTCCCCTTCCTTGCAGGACGAATGGATAGTTGGCTACAGCCGGCAAAAAAAATTGAAAACACAAACAATTTTCTGAAACTCCGGAACAAAATTTGAAAACACGAACAAATTTGTGAAAATCGAACATTTTTTGAAAATATGAACATTTTTGAAAAATAGAACATTTTTTAAAAGGAGAACATTTTTTAAAAAGAAAAAGAAAAAGAACAATAAACAAAAAAAGAAAAGAAAAACGAAACAGAAAAAGAAAGGAAAAGAAATGAAAATAAAAAAAGGGTTGGGAACCCTCGTAGGTGCGTTCGCTCGACAGTTTCGGCGTCGGCTACAACGGGCCGGTGCATTAGCAGCAGTACAGCCGCGGAGGCTGCAACTGCAGCCCGGCTAAGACCCAGGCTCGGCCATATCCAGCCCTGTGTGACGCTCTTTGCATCAAAAAGTCGACGCGTCTCACAGGACGTAGCTCACCTGGGCCTGCCCATTTTGGGTTCGCGACATGACAAATTGGAATTTCCTCCCTCTCCGTGACGCCGTCGTCTGCCGCCCCGTCTCGCGCTCTACCGCGACACCCTCTCCCACCCCTTCCTCGCCCCCTCCTTTTGCCACCGCCCTTTCGCCACCGCCACCGCCACCGCCCCCCTTCTTCACTTAATTAATTTGTTTTTACTACATGTTTTCAGGACTGACATAATGGCGGACGATAGAGCTGACCCGATTATGGACAACTATGATCCGGACGGTGAAGCACATATGTTCGGCATCATAAACGGCGATATTCTATATGTGCCGACCGGAGAAGAAGAAGATGATATCTCTTCTTATCTGAACCTTGACGGTGAAGATGAAGGGCGCCGTCAGCAAGATGATGCCGAACAAACGTCGATAAACGACGATCTTCAAATGGAAGTAGCAACCACCTCCGGCGCCGAGGTATATATATACATTGAGCCTCTGGTGATACAAACTAACTGATTTGAATAAATATGTGTGTACTAACGCGCGCGACTCTTTCTTATTTTAGCCCTCGGCCGGATCGTCGAAACAATCGAGTACGTCGTCAAAGCGTGGCGCAACCAAGACGATGAAACAAGGAGAAACATGCACCATCGAGGTTGTCGACAGTGCAACCGGCAGGCCGCTGGAGCCCCGCAAGAACGCCACCAAGTTTGTCAGCCAATGCGGAGCCATTGTTAGAGACAACGTCTCGATCACCGTCCAGGAGTGGAATGAGCCAAAGAAGGCACGAATTGATGGTTTCACTTTTGTCGATAAGAGAACAAAAAAAGATTGCTTCAAGAAGCTTATGGAACATTTCGTTCTACCTCCGGAATACAACAAATTCGATGAGGAGGGTAACAAGATTGAGGAAAACAAGGAGAGGAGGAGGCTAGTCAAACAGTTCGCTCTTCATAAGATGGCCGACGCATTCCGGAAATTCAAGCAAAATCTAGCCCATGACTTTGTCAAGCAGAACAAGACTCCGGATTTCAAAGGACAATATGAGAAACTGAAACATGATTGGCCAGAATTTGTGAAGCAAAAGAAATCGGAGCAGTTCATTCAAATATCGAAAAAAATAAGGAAAATGCGGCTAAGAAGGAGTACAATCATGTTATGGGGCCAGGAGGGTATCGCATTTGGGTGCCTAGGTTGGAGAAGATGGAGAACGAGCTGAGGGCGCGAGGAATCCGTCCAGGTACGGAGGGATGGGACCCAAGGGCCAAAAGCTGGTGGTACGGGCATGGGGGAACGCTGAACCCGGAGACAGGGGAGTGTGTTTACCGGGGCAAATTAATTAAACCCACCCAAGCCCTTATTAACGCAATGAGGGATGCTCAACAGGGGAAGATCAAGTTCAACAGAGAGAACGACGCGCTGACAAAAGCCCTCGGGAATCCTGAACACGGAGGACGTGTACGAGGCATGGGGCACATTCCGTGGAAAATAGGGTTCCCCCAGAACGATGACCCGTACGGTTACAGAAGCCGTAAGAGAAAGATGGATCGGGAAGCAGATGTTGTGGCGCGGTTGGCATCGGAAATGGATGTGATGAAGAAAACCATGAGTGTACTAGTAGCCGAAAGAGATGCAGCTCGGGTGCAGCATGAAGATCATCCAGCGGATCTCGGAAGCCAGCAGCGGAGAAGCAGCGCGGCTTCCACGGAGGCCCCACCGGCTGGTGCAGATGCACCGACGATCGAAATTACTGCACCGGAGCCTCTGGTGGTCGAAATTACTGCACCGGAGCCTCTGGTGGTCGAAATTACTTCACCGGAGCCTCCTCGCTACCCCGTGGACGATATAAAGGAGATGAAAGAATGTCATCTGTATTATCCTATCGGGAACATGTCCATGAAGGTAGCCATCGGCAGTGCTTTACCATGTTTACCTGGAGCACTCCACCACAACAACCCCATTCAAGATGGCTATGCTCGTGTCACGGTGGAGGACATAGTCCAAGGGTTTGAGGACCTGGAGATTGACATTGCTACACCTGAAGGGGAGAAAAGACTTGGAGATGTCAAGCGCCATTTCATTCTATGGCAAAAGAAGTTTATCAAGTTTCCAGGCGAGGCGCCAAGGACAACAAGTCCACCCCCTACGGTGGTGGTGGTGGCGGTGGCGGTGGTGGTGGTGGTGGTGGCGGTTCACCTACACCTCCGTCACGTCAGCCGACGCCGCCCCCCAGTCCACAACGTCCGGCGGGTGATCAGCCGCCGCCCCCCAGTCCTCGTCCGGTGGGTGATCAGACGCCGCCCCCCAATCCACCTCCGGCAAAGAAGCAGAAGCAGTCCTGGATTATTAACCCGGACCCTTATGTACCTAAGACCACAAAGGTACCGGAGCCATCACTGAAGCCTCTCCCCACAAGGCCTTGGGAACGTAGTGCCGAGGAAGTCGACGCGGCCGCGGCTGCTGATTTGGAGAAATGGAAGGCGGACTGCAAGAAGAAAAGAGAGCCCGAGCCCAAGCCAGTATTTTCTGATGAGCAAAAGAAGTGGGCTAAGTCATTTTTGAGCACACCGTCCCAAGCCGCGAAGAATCTGCCTAACGACTATGCACGTGAACTTCGCAGGCAGGCACTCATGTTCAAGGAGAACAAAGAGCGGGAGAAGGCCGAAAGTAAAAAAAGCGGGAAACAAGTTGCCCAGCTCGGGGAACAAAGTAAACAATCGATTGCCCCGCTTATAGTGGAAGCCTTCTGTCCGGATGCCCCCGAGATCATACAAGCTGCGGCAGCACAGGGATTGACTGTAACGAGTGCCAGAGAACAAGCGGCCAACTTAGGTATTACTCTTCGTGAACTGTTAGGCCTTGATGAGGCGCCAGTGAAGGAGGTAGTAATTACATATGTCAAGAATGGGCCTCTCGTCGAGCCTGCGCAGGAAAAGGATCTACCTCCACAAATGAAAGGTCTGCTGAAATGGTACAAGGGTTACATAAAAAATAAAAACGCCAAAGAATATATTTATGCGGAAGTTAGACATGAGCATCACTTCAAACATTACTATGTACAAATTGAACTGAGTGAATTGTTCCAGCTTTTCAATCTGCGCGAGCTCGATAAATCTATCATCAGTTGCTACGTTCTGTAAGTGATTTATTAATTTCTACCCCATCTCGTTCATATTGCCTGCACTATATATATGTCCTAACTATATTGTTGTGTCCGCTATTATACATGCAGAATGAAGATTAAGGAATGCAGAGTAAGGAACATCCATGATGTTGGGTTCATTGACCCACACATCGTTAATGGACATGTGTTGGAGCGTTACCCCGCCGACGTGGAGGCAGACCTGTGGCAGTTTCTTACAAAGCAGGAACTCAAAAGTGATATTCTATTTCCTTACCATTTTGAGTGAGTGTTTCTGTCTTGAGCACATTCTCTTTTGTTTACTCCATGCATGGTATGTGGCCGGCTAATCGATGAGTTATGCATGACGTACTGTGCATGTATCGTGTCCGCAGGTTCCACTGGATTCTGCTAGTAATTAAAGTTAACACCTCAGAATGTCTCGTCCACGACTCTGTGAATATGGATCCAAAGCTTTGGGGCGGCATGAGAAGAATGCTGCAGAAGTAATTATTTTCATTCATTTGCGCTCTATATCGATCGGCCTATTTCGTTCATTTCCTAATATCAAGTAACTAATTAATAACTCTCTTGTTCATTTAATTTTCTTTGCCTCGTAGGGTTTGGAGACGGTTCGTAGATACAAAGGTCGGTGAATTCAAAAAAGAGCTAGAATTCAAAATGTTAAAGGCTAAGAATGCTGGGGATATTCAGCCACCGGAGACCAATCTATGTGGATACTATGTCTGTGAGATGATCCGGAGATACACCTCTGAGCGGGTTCCGAGTGATACCAATGCTCAGAGGAATAACCTCCGGTGGATGCTTAGTCCAGAAGCTCGCTTCCGACCACTTCAAGAGGAACTAGCTGGATGGTTCAGCAGGGAAGTCCTCCATCCTAAAGGAGAACACTATTACGAGGACGTAGAACTTTATATGCATTAAATCATGTATGGAAACTTGTTCAAAATTGTATATGGTCATCCGATGATATTGAATATATATTGTATATTCCTCTTGAATTCTTTTTGGTTCTAATTTCAAATTTATTTGAAATTGTACATTCATATGCATGTATGTAGTACCGTAGAATATATGAAACTCCTTCAAAATTAAAATAAAGCACAAAAGAAATAAAACAATACAAATTAAACAGAAAACAGGTTTAAGGGGGGGGGGGCTAAAACCCTAAACCTGCGGCGGCCTTTAGTCGCGGTTGGCCAGAAGAACCGCGACTAAAGGTCCTCCGCCCCGACGGCCACCTGGCGCCCACGTGGACGGGCCTTTAGTCGCGGTTCTTAAGCAACCGCGACTAAAGGGGGGGGGCCTTTAGTCGCGCCCGTTCGGTCGCGGTTGCGCAACCGCGACTAATGGCAGTTGCGAACCGCGACCAAAGGCCCTTTTTCCACCAGTGTCTTACGAGTCTTTGACCCACATATACAACATCCTCAGAGAGGAAACTCAGACGGCGATGATCCTGCCGGCTCCCAGACTATGCAGGACGGCAGTGTGCATTCTCACGAGGAAGAGGGAGACCTATGCTCACCAGCAGCGCTTCATTCGCGGTAGGATTGAACAGCTACTGCTGGAATGCGTGTGTCGCCATGCTTCAGAACCAAAATATGATCTAGATTTTATATGCGGTGTAGCCATAACATTAACCGGTCACCAGGATCAATGCTACCATGTCAATTTCATGGTGGCCACCAAATCCACATCCAAGAACACGCTTTTCTTTGCCGAGTTTTGGTGGGCATATCATCAGTCAAAGCCCTCCTTATGCTACCCTCAACCCCAACCGTATAACACGGGTAAGTACTAAATAAATAGACTTTTCAACCTTATTAAGTTGAGTTCTCCAGTATTTATTAAATAGTGCTTCTTAAATTTTTGGGTGCAAACTTCTCAAAATAAATGTGCATCCATTTGGCGTCTCCGGGATGATAATGGTGTGTGGGTAGAGGATAATGAAACCATGAGGTCGCTTATAGCTGATTATTTTCAAGTTTTGTTCTCCTCTGATGTTGATGTACCGGATGTAAATGTTTTAAATAAAGTGAAACCAAAGGTGACGTGATACATAAATAATTCTCTCTTAGCCCCTTACACAGCGGAAGAGGTGAAGAAAGCCCTTTTCTCCATGGGGGATCTCAAAGCCCCAGGACCGGACGGGTTGCATGCCATTTTTTACAATTTTTTTTGGCCAGTCCTGGGTGATGATTGGGTTCGAGAGGTCTTACAGGTAGTGAATTTGGGCGTGATACCGGAGGGGTGGAATACAACTACAATAGTGCTCATTCCCAAGGTGGACAATCCAGAAAAGATCACTCAGTTCAGACCAATCAGTCTCTGCAATGTTTATAAGATAATATCAAAGATGTTGTCTTCAAGACTCAAATTGTTATTGCCTGATGTAATCAGTGAGACCCAAAGCGCCTTTGTCCCGGGTCGAATCATTACGGACAATGTCATAGTTGCGTACGAATGTTTACACACAATGAAGAAGAGGAAGAATGGAAAGGTGTGGACACATGTGCTGTTAAGCTGGACATGCACAAGGCGTACGATAGAGTTGAATGGTCTTTCTTGGAAGCAATGCTAATCAAGCTTGGTTTTGATAGCAGATGGGTGAAGCTAATAATGGCCTGTGTACCGTCAGTTGAATATAAGGTCAAGTTTAATTCCAATGAGACCAATCCCTTTATGCCAACAAGGGGATTACGCCAGGGCGACCCTCTATCTCCGTACCTATTTCTGTTATGTGCGGAGGGCCTATCCGCACTCATTTCCCATGAGGAAGCCGAGGGAAACTTAAATGGTGTTCAGGTGTGTCGTGATTCTCCTGTCATATCTTATTTGTTATTCGCTGACGACTCACTTATCTTGATGAAGGCTACTCCGCAAAATGCACATTCTTTGAGATCACTTCTGGATGATTATTGTGCAGCATCGGGACAGTTGGTGAGTGAGGCAAAGTGCTCTATTTTCTTTAGTCCGAATACAGATGTGGATGTTAAAGCAGAGGTATGCCAAATCCTCAACATAATGACAGAATCATTGTCGGAGAAATATCTGGGTCTACCTTCGATGATTGGAGTGGATAAGGTGACTTGCTTTGAGCATATCATTGAAAGATTTCAAATCATGATCAATGGATGGAAGGAACGGACCCTCTCTTTTGGTGGCAAAGAAGCTTTAATTAAAGCGGTGGCCCAAGCCATCCCAACATATGCGATGAGTGTGTTTAAATTCCCAAAGAAAATTTGTAAGGGGATCACTGACGCAATGTCGCACTATTGGTGGGGTGACGAAGAAGACCGGAGAAAATGCATTGGTTTGCATGGTGGAGAATGTGTGTGCCGAAGGAGAAGGGTGGAATGGGTTTAAGAGATATACACAGTTTTAACATGGCCCTGTTAGCTGAGCAGGTTTGGAGGCTTATTGAGAATTACGATTCTCTTTGCGCCAAAGTCCTCAGATCGAGATATTATTCAAATGGAGATATACTCAACTGTGAGCTAAATAAGGGCTCTTCATTCGTATGGCAAAGCATTTGGGCGGGGATCCAAGTTTTTAAGAAGGGTCATATTTGGAGAGTGGGGGGCGGAACAAAAACAAACATTTGGGAAGATTGTTGGATCCCCAATAGTGCCTCAAGGAAAATCCTTACTGTGCGTGGAGGTCAGATGCTCTCGAAAGTATGTGAGTTGATTGATCCACACTCGGGAGAATGGGATGAATAGTTAATCCGAGATAACTTCTGGCATATAGATGCGGAACGTATTCTCCAAGTTCCCCTATATCAGCAAGTTACAGAAGACTTTGTTGTGTGGCATCTTAGCAAGAATGCTCAGTTTTCAGTTTGCTCAGCTTATCATAAACTATGGGAAGATACTTATATTAAGGAAGATGAGAGGAATACATATCAGAGTGGCTCAAACCCACACCCAGTTTGGAAGAGAATATGGCAACTGAAACTACCAACAAAGATTAAGATATTCATCTGGAAATGCTTACACAATGCAATCCCGTGTTACAATGTTCTCGCAAACCGTCATATAGGCAGTAAGTCACACTGCCCACATTGCACAGAAGGAGCAGAAGATGTTCGTCATGCATCGTTCGCTTGCAGCAGAGTTAGAGAAGTCTGGGCTGCGTTGGGACTTGAATTCTTGGCTTCAGGAGCTAGTACCAATCAAATTTGTGTAGGTACACTTGAGTTTCTTCTTTGTGATGATGAACACCAGGTACATGGATGGAATTTACCTGCCCGAAGTTGTAGCGGCAACCTGTTGGTATCTATGGTGGCAACGCAGACAGTTTGTTCGCGGAGAAACAATCCAAAATCCTCAGCGGACGGTGATGGCGATCCAAGCTGTAACCATGAACTTCGTCCGTGCTACTGGGAAAATGGGGAGCTCTCGTAAACTGAATAAGTGGCCGGTGGTTCTTGCAAATCAGCAGGTTCTGAATGTGGATGCGGCATTTTATGTGGTCGAACACTCAGGAGGATGTCGGGCCATAGTTCGTGATAACCGCGGTAACTTCATTGGTGCAGCCACGGCAAAACTAACTCATGTAGCTGATGTGGTTTGCGCAAAGGCGGCGGCACTTAGAGAAGGCCTCAAGTTTCTCCAGAATTTGGGATGCAACAGTGTGATAGTAAGGATGGACAATATGATTGTCATAGATGCCATGAAGGAGAATGAAGGCCAAGGCATGGTGGCGGCACCTATTCTGGAGGAGTGCATGACCCTTTTGCAAGATTTTGGGAAGGTTTCCATAGAGCATTGTACCGTGAGTCAAATGTAGTTGCTCATGAGCTAGCTAGGTGGGGAAGCGTAAACAGTCCGTCTGTGTGGGTTGATGCATCACCGAATTTTATTGTAAACATTCTTGTGGATGATGTAGCAGTGATTGATAAATAAAGCTAGCCATGAAGGCCTTCCCGTCAAAAAAATTGGTTTTGCCAAATGGTCGTTGCTACTACGGCCAGGAGTCCGCATGTAAGCTGGTGTATCCGGATGATTCCATCGACTACTTCTCGTGCGACATTACTCATGGTGGACTCAATGACATGGAAGGCATACTAGACACCGACTTTGTGTACTTTGACTCTGAGAGGAACGTGGAGGTTGCCAAGGTCTTGGAGAGGATGGGAAAGAAAGAAGAGGTCATGCAAAGGTCCTCTACCGGAAGGCATGCTCAATGGACCACTGGTCCTTTGTGTTAGTTTATCCGTTCTTCGAATTAATGTAGAAATGTTTGGAGAAAGTTGGATACAGAAGTTAACGAGAAAAGTTGGGTGTGGATTAGTGTAAACCTCAAACTTGTTGATTGCTAGCTTTTTCATTATCGACGGAAGCAAAATGATCAACCATTTGCCATCTGCCTCCGCGGTGATGATAAATTGTAAACCATCACTATATGTAAAACCTGGAAAATAGGGAAGGCCCATACTAAAGCCACTCGTTGCCCTTATTTGCTATTAGTCCTGGTGTTAAACGAACTCCCGGGATTGATGTGTGATTAAGGTATTCAGAATCCCGACTCGACTCCTTGGATCCTACGGAAGCATGTCAATCCAAGTCCCACTATGAATCTGGATTGGGTAAAATCCATGTTGATACGCGATCCAAATCATTCAATCCTATACAAAACTATAGAATCCGACCATGGTATGGACTATGCCCGATTCTACTAATTTATCTAAGTCATTTGTTTAGTTCTAGCAGATTATTAATGCCATCATCCAAACCCTTTTTCACATGACTCATAGCCCTTTATTCCCTCCCAAGCCCAAATGCTCAACCACCGACATCTTTGATCTGGATCTCAGAAACCCTAGATCAAAACTGAAGATCGGGCTGGTTGACGGATGGAATTGGCGTGAGAAGGCGGATGCGTCAAGATTGATCGGAGAAGGAGAGTAAAATCCTTCAAGGTTCAGCACTGCGGGTTAGCTATACAAGTGATCGGCCATTCATGTAAAAGAAACCTTCTATGTAAATTTCGTGTGTCAAAGGTTTAAATGTTCTATATATTCCCCTCTCATATTGCCATACAAGCAAGCTAGATAGTTGGTTAGCCATGAAAAGAAGTGGAATACAGCTCGCATTGATGTGTACGGTTCTTGTTTTATATTTAGTGTTAAAAATCTATAGAACTGATATAAGTTTCTGGCGCAGATATAAAATATCTTATTTGATTAAATCTAGTAGAATCCTCGATTCCACCACTCGATATTCATCTGACTCTGAATCCCGACTCTGACTACCTTGTGTGTGACTGCTTAGGCGATTAGCGCTTCCCTAAAAAAGAATAGGCGATTAGGGCTGCCATGCTGCCTGCTGCCTTCCTGCAGTTTCTCGCTCAAATTGAGATTAGATTAGGGGCAACGCCGGCACCGCAACCCCACAATCCTACACATATCAATTTTCCAGCCTACTATGCATGGTTAGCACTAAACAATCTACAAATCTCTTTCAACTCTTACATTATAACCGTAAAAAATGATGTAATTATTTTAATTGTGTGATATTTGATGTTTATTCCAAGACTTGCAGTTAGGAATAGAACAGTGCCGCTAAACACTATCAAGATCAATCCAAATTTTACACTATATATGAATATTTGAATAGAAGTTCTGTAGTTCGAAGATAGTCGACTTGCTTGGGCATTGCAGCAAAGTTATCTTCTGATTAAATTATTAATATTTTTGATCTTTCAGCAATTGTAGACAAATCTAGGCTAATACAAACGTAACCATGTTGTTGTAGCCTCGAAGCATAGAATTATTATAACATTAGATAGTTATCACATGGGATGATTTTTCATCGAATTAGCCCCCTATACCCAAATCCTAGCTCCGCCACCGCTCACCCTTGCACCATGCTCAACATCTGCACATTGCATCATGCATGATGGACGAGCTAT
The DNA here is from genome assembly GCF_018294505.1 of Triticum aestivum. Taxonomy (NCBI): domain Eukaryota; kingdom Viridiplantae; phylum Streptophyta; class Magnoliopsida; order Poales; family Poaceae; genus Triticum; species Triticum aestivum. The sequence continues at coordinate 805,758,970 of NC_057801.1, read as the reverse complement.
GTTATGCGCTCAATAATGTTGAATCCCGATTCTTCTCTTTTCCTGAGAGTAGAAAGGTTTGGTTGCTCCATCATCATACTCAGAACATCTAACCCTTGGAAAACAACATGAAATTTAATAGTGGAACCAGCATGAAATTTTGGTAACACATTGCAAAACACTCTCTTGGAAAACAATTTGTCATGTAGTACCAACGAATTGCATAGAAATGAAATGAAGTAGTTATCTCTCTTTGTTATCATCGTTGATTGAAGAATAAAGTGTTTTTTGAGTTTCATGAAGCATCTTAAAACTATTTGCTTTAAAAAGTTTAACTACCTAATAAATCAATAGTTTGGAGATCAATTTACTGGTGAAATAAAAGATCTCTTCATACAACAAAGCTCTAACTAGAAAACTTGAACACTATCACTAGTCCTATTTGTACAATGTCAAGGAAATAAACACTTGTTTACAAGACATATTTGAATTTAGGAAGAGAGGACCAACATGTAGCGCCCTTTCATTGGAACTAGTGAACAAACACATTCAATGAACAACAGGATATCATGCTTGTAGAGTTACGGGAATTCGCCGGGGAGTATATGGGCCTTATTGGGCTTTAGGGGAAAGAGAGAGGGGAGGCTGCCCCCCCCCCCCCCCAAGGCCTAGTCCGAATTGGACTAGGGGGGGGGACTTGTCGGTAACGAGATTGAACTAGGTATGATGATACCGACGATTGAACCTCGGGCAAGTAACATACCGATGACAAAGGGAACAATGATTGTTGTTATGCGGTTTGACCGATAAAGATCTTTGTAGAATATGTGGGAGCCCGTATGAGGATTCAGGTTCTGCTATTGGTTATTGACCGGGGACGAGTCTCGGTCATGTCTACTACATGGAAGGGCATAGTCCAATTCAGACTAGGCCTTGGGGGGGGGGGGGCAGCCTCCCCTCTCTCTTTCCCCTAAAGCCCAATAAGGCTCATATACTCCTCGGCGAATTCCCGTAACTCTTCGGTACTCCGATAAATACCCGAATCACTCGGCATCTTTCCGATGTCGGAATATAGTCGTCCAATATATCGATCTTTACATCTCGACCATTTCAAGACTCCTCGTTATGTCCCCGATCTCATCCGGGACTCCGAACTACCTTCGGTACATCAAAACACATAAACTCATAATACCGATCGTCACCGAACGTTAAGCGTGCGGACCCTACGGGTTTGAAAACTATGTAGACATGACCGAGACTCGTCTCCGGTCAATAACCAATAGCGGAACCTGGATGCTCATATTGGCTCCCACATATTCTACGAAGATCTTTATCGGTCAAACCGCATAACAACAAGCGTTGTTCCCTTTGTCATCGGTATGTTACTTGCCCGATATTCGATCATCGGTATCATCATACCTAGTTCAATCTCGTTACCGGCAAGTCTCTTTACTCGTTCCGTAATGCATCATACCGCAACTAACTCATTAGTCACATTGCTTGCAAGGCTTATAGTGATGTGCATTACCGAGAGGGCCCAGAGATACCTCTCCGACAATTGGAGTGACAAATCCTAATCTCGATCTATGCCAACCCAACAAACACCATCAGATACCATGTAGAGCACCTTTATAATCACCCAGTTACGTTGTGACGTTTGGTAGCACACAAAGTGTTCCTCCGGTATTCGGGAGTTGCATAATCTCATAGTCATAGGAACATGTATAAGTCATGAAGAAAGCAATAGCAATATACTAAACGATCAAGTGCTAAGCTAACAGAATGGGTCAAGTCAATCACATCATTCTCTAATGATGTGATCCCGTTAATCAAATGACAACTGATGTCTATGGCTAGGAAACTTAACCATCTTTGATTTAACGAGCTAGTCAAGTAGATGCATACTAGTGACACTCTGTTTGTCTATGTATTCACACATGAATCAAGTTTCTGGTTAATACAATTCTAGCATGAATAATAAACATTTATCTTGATATAAGGGAATATAAATAACAACTTTATTATTGCCTTTAGGGCATATTTCCTTTAGTAACATGCGATAGCTCACCATGTGTGGCGACGAGATCGTCGGTAGCCATCCTCTCTCATTGTCCTTGAACCATTGGCCACCCTCGTGGGTTGAGGTCGCAGTGGATCCCACTGTTGCAGGCTTGTGAGGTGGTAGTGGTGATGTTGTTGGGTTTGTAGCCCTCCCGAACCCCGCTTGTTCGGACAAGGCACGATACGGCAACCACTGCATTGGTTCTCCCAAACCCTAAGTAGTTACCGACAACCGCGACAAAGGAGGAGGGCTCGGTGGGCTTGGCGGGCCGAGGAGGAAGGCGAGGAGGACCGCATGGGAGGTGGTGAAAGGCAAGGAGGACCCAGTGGGGGTGACGAAGGCAAGGTCTGGGAGGATGACATTGGGATTCAGAAAATAGGTGAGTGGCGGTGGAGGAGTAAGTCACACTAGAGTTAGCAGCATGGCACGAGCAATGTAGGGTTTTTGCCCGTGTATGATGTGATGTTTTCTGCTAGTGCAACTTTATTCAGTTGCTACATCTGCCTATGGTGGGCTTATTTAAGCTTGAATTACTATGGAAATGATTGGATAACAATAGGTACAATAGTTAACATATAGAGTATAGTTTGGATTAGTGTAAACCTTAGACACCACTATGAATACATTTTTATTTACAACTGAAATAAAGTGATACTATCTACCATCTGGCTCCTCGGTGATGGTTACATCATTATTACTACATGGGACAAAAAATTCATGTGTCTTAGATACCGTTAGGTTGAAGTATCCTGGATGATTTGGATCTGGAAGAATAACACTCTCGCTGTTTAACATTGCACCGACATCTGACATGGTGGGTCGATCATCTGCACTTTCTTGTACACACGTCAGTGCAATGTTAATGTACCGCCTAGCATCTGATGTACAGATCTCCTTTACAATTGATGCATCTAGAAGCTCAACCCATGTTCCTCCTTCCCATAGTTGCCATGACTACAGAAAGCGAGAAAGTATCTTCATCACATGCATATACATGATACAAGCTATAAGTCCACTGGAAAAATAACATGACCGTGCACACGAGGGTATAGAAAAGACTCACATATCCAATAAGGTTAAGAAAGTCTCCATACTGATAGAAACCAGAATTCCCTTTTCCGCTAAGGATCTCAAGGAGTAACACACCAAAGATGAACACATCTGATTTGATTGAGTAAATGCCTTCAGATGCATACTCCGGAGACATATAACCACTGAAATGAGTTAGAAGCACAAGAAAATATCATATCAAAATATACAATTCGGTTCGTCAACTAATAAAAGGTATTCTAGGCACTACTTATGTTGTAATTAGTAAATAAGAAATATGCTTACTATGTTCCTACTACCCTCTTTGTGCTTCCTTGGATATCATTGGAGCTGAATATTTTTGCTAGGCCAAAATCAGAAAATTTTGGATTCATGTCCTTGTCCAAAAGAATGTTACTGGCCTTAAGGTCTCTGTGTATGATGTGTAACCGAGAGTGCTTGTGGAGATACAGAAGACCTTGGGCTATCCCTTCGATTATCGCACGTCTATTGTTCCAATCAATAAAAGCTGTCCTGTTTCTTTCTGCACATTAGAGAGTGCATTTTATAGAATGTATGGACCACAATACAAAATATGGTTAAAAATACAATGTGCATACCAAATATAAAGAAGTCCAAGCTCTTATTTGGCAAATACTCGTACACCAATAGTTTTTCCTCTCCCTGAATGCAGCATCCCAAGAGCTTGACAAGATTATTGTGCTGTAATTTTGCAATAAGTTCAACTTCATTTTTGAATTCTGTAAAACCCTGTCCTGAATGTGAGGCAAGCCTTTTGACTGCAATTTGCATTCCATCTGGTAATTGGCCCTACAAATATGTATACAAAACAAAATTGGAGGCATCATTTTTTACTGAAATGACAAAACATGGATTACAAGTCATCCATTGGAAAATATGACAAAATAATCAAGTTATCAAGATTTTCTTTATTTGCATTTCCGCAAAGTTCTATGTTTTTTAGCGCACACGCAAGAATGTCTTGATTAATGGCCAGTCAATCTTAGATTTATCTAAGCTAATCTTTATATATTTTTAGAATGAACTCAGGATTGAATCTTTTCAAGACAATGCATTTACCTTGTAGACAGGGCCAAAACCACCTTGTCCAAGTAGATTTTCTTTGGAGAAGTTATGTGTAGCATGTAATATCTCAGAAAAGTCAAAGAGAGTGAACTCTGAACTCTTCTCCTCTAATCTCCAGACCAGTTCATCTTCTTCCAGTCTATTGGTGGCAGCCTGGTCGTTTAAGTTTACCTTTCCTAAATTGAGAGAACATACAAATATACATCATTAATCTCGGACTGAAACTTAACCTGGCTGGCTACATCAATAATTTTCAGTTTTCGGGGAACATTGTTGTGAATGAACCATCATTAGAACAAACCTTGTCTTCGTCTTCTCATCCATACAACAGAACAGATAAAGCATAGAAGTATTGACAGTAGTGAAGCCACCACAGCAATAATCAGCAACACCCTCTTGCGTGAGTTGTGTCCTAAAGAAAAAAAGAGACTAATTCATGTATAGTTCTCATATATAAACAAAAACGGATTCATTTAGTGATAGAAAAATAAATATATCTTTTTACCAAGTGGTAGACAATAATGACAAATCAGCCTGACAAATTAAACATGGATCGGCCATATATTTGACAAAGGAAATTTCACCCATTTTTCAGTGACCTTTGAACCGTTCCGATTCTAACGGTTTACCCCAATGTCAGTGAACCTCCTTTTCTTTTTGATTCACTTAGCTTAGTTTCTAAAAACTTAGTTTTTCTACTTATTTATTTTTATTCATCTGTTCTAAGCTCAGGTCTACTAGTACTTAAGAAGCTACTTATCATAAAGATCTAATAAGAGATTTTTGAAAGTGGAGATTACCATATTGTGCAAAAGTAAATCAGCTGCCATGAAAGAAAATTTAGTATAGATTATACTCCCTCCTTTTCAAAGTACTTGTCACGGTTTTAGTTCAAATTTGAACTAAAACCATGACATATATTTTGAATGGAGAGAGTATATATCAGTACATATAAGTTCTTTTTACTAGCTGCATGCATCTCGACGCAAAGGGAATTCCCTCATTTAAAAAGCTTTTCTCCACAATTTTTCTGAATCAATTAATCAAATAGAAGCCATGTCGCCAGGATGACCTGGACAGGGTGAGAAGTTTGCATACCCTGCTGTTCTTGGACGGTCGCCTGCACCAGCCGGGGAGGCGCCGCAGCTGGTGGATACGACTGGGAATGTGGGTACCTGGTAGGCGGCATGGTGCCGTTGACGGCCGGAATTGCAAGCATGGGGACCCCTTCGTAGAAGTGGTATAGCTCGTACCTCATGCTACACCATGTCCCGAGAATTCGACCACCTTCCGCTCCATCTAGGGACTTGATCGTATGCTTCAAAACAAGCTGTAAACAAGCCGTGCAGTCGTCGGGCGTGAGGTCGGGACGTGGATTTTTAGAGCATATGCATCCAGGCCCTGCTATCCTAGCTCTCCAATATCGCTTTAAGATCCGTGCGGTACAACTAAGTTTCTATACAAAATTTTCTCTTTTTTGCTTCTCCCACATAGAACATATCTTGAAGTTGGAACCTATGCAGGATGGCAAAGCTTTCTAACTAGAATCTAGGATAAATCTTTCAGATTTTTTTGTCCGACGTAAATACTTAAAATATGATTTTTTAATCAAAAAAAACGTATTTTGTATATTTATGTTTGACAAAAAAATCTGTACGATTTATCCTAGATTCTACTCAGAAAGCTTTGTCACGCCGCATAGGTTTGAACTTCTAGATATGTTCTATGTGGGAGAAACAAAAAAGAGAAATGTACTTGCACAGATCTTAAAGCAAAAAATGGATGGCTGGATAGAGAGGGCCTGGGTGCATATGCTCTAAAATATATTTTCGCGTGAGGTCGGGCGTGCACTGCATGAGGCAGTACACCGTGGGGATGAGGTTGATGCCTAAGCGCGAGGTGGTGAACCTCCTCGAGCTGTTTGCAGCCGCTTGGGCCGTGCTGTTGAGACGCATCAACAGCAGGTGCTTGGCGGAGTCGCCGCCTGTGGTGAAGTTGAGGTTGTTCCGGAGGGTGATCCAGCTCATCTGATCTTGGGTGCTGTTGGCAACAAGAAAATTATGGTTGGAGAACCTGAGCATGGAGGCATCATAGTACAAGGTGGCGTCCTTATTGTATGGGCAGATCTGCTGGGCATCAGGGAAGGCGGCAGCCACGCAGGTCTCGCAGTCGGAGGCATCGGTGGTGTCCCCGCGGCAAAGCGCGAGGGCGTAGACGATGTCCGGATCATGGCCAGCCGTGGCGGTGGCGAAGAGTGTGGTGTTGGACACGGCCTTGTTGGGAAGGGTGGAGGAGAGGAGCAGGAGGTTGGCTTGGTAGGTGTTGTTTGATGTGTAGTTGCCGCTGCTGCCGCCGCAGACTTGCCATTCGGCACCAACAAAAGGAAGGAGAAGAAGGAGGAGGACGATAGCCATGTCCATCGACTAGCTAAGCTTATACCGGGCAGTGGCAAAAGATCGTTGATGGTTTTCTATTTATGACGATGCGAAATACTAATGCAACACCGATCAAGTTGCTCCTATGTCAGCATCACATTCATGGTGATGTATTGGGACGGGACGTACTGACCTACGTTTGAGTGGGGTGAGCATGATTCTTGCAAAGACCCAAGACCCAAGACCGAACCCAAAAGACCGAACCTAACCGAAAGCTGCCCATCTTCTACCCTCTCGTCGACTTTGGTCTTGGTCTTGCTGTCGCCGTCGTGGGTTCACCGTCTTCTATTCATCTTCATACGTAGCCAGCCGAGTCGGAGTCGCCGGGTCGTGGACGTGATGGGTGATCACGATAACACCAACGCCCGTTTGGGAGCCTGCATTAGTCTCAGCCAGAACCGGGCAGAATGTTTTTAGCTTGTTTGGTTGCCTGGGTCGCATCAAAAAGTTGCCCACATGAAACTTAAAAGGGGGGCGTTGGTTCCCTGCTTTGCCTCACATCAATCGTGCAAAATTTAAGTTGTTTGGTACCCTGCATGGGCTCTTCAACCAGCTGGCCCGTGAATGCAAAAAGGGGCCTCTCAGCCAGGCCGAGGGAAATGCAGGAATCAAGCGTATCAGCACGCGTGCAAGCTTGTTCGTTTGCTGCTTTTTTCATCCCTTTTGTCTTCACCGCATCAATCAAGCACCGCAGCCAGGGCATCTCCTCCTCGTAACCTGTCGCCGCCGTCCTCAAGCAAGCAACAACGTTGCCGCCGCCTCCCTGGACCAAAGGTCGCCGCAAGGCTCCTTTCCATAGCCTGTCCCCGTAGCCCTCGACCAAGGATGGTCACCACATTCATCAAATGCCACTACCACCGTCCTCGCCAAGCGTCGTCGCCTCCCTCGACCAAGCATCTCCGCCGTCCCCAGATCCCTGGTCAAGTGTCGCCGCCGTCCTTGTCAAGCGCTGCCAGATCCCTCATCAAGCGCCGCCACCGTCCCCGGATCCCTTGTGAAGCGCCACCGCTATCCTAGGCAAAGTGCCGCTGCCGTCCCTGGATCTCGTCGCCCTGCGCTGCCGTGTGATCCCTATTCCTCACTGATTTTAGCCACATTCATCACCTCGTATAGGTATATCACATACAAGTTCACCAAACACCCATCCCGACTCGTCCTTGCATCATCTCGACCAGTCCACACTCACCCAAGATCCTCCATGCAATGCAGCCCAAAGCAACCCAGGGAACCAACCCAAAGAGTCTCTAGGCTTCCATCTAGGAGATTGGCTGGCTCGGCCATTTTTCTAGAGCCAGGCCTGAGCGCTGCAACACGAGGCACGTGGGCATGGGTGGTTGCAGGCATCGATGCGACCTCGAGGCATCGCGTTGTTTCCCAAAGCCGCGACATAAATTATCCCCACCTCTCTCTCTCTCTCTCGTCTTCCCCACTCACACCGGTGGCAGCGAGCACCGGGGCGAGTGACTGCAAGGCGATCCTAGGCGGCCGCGAGCACTGGATTGACAAGCGCATCGGCAATAGCAGTAAGCCCTTACCCTGTCTCTCGATTTACTGCTTCCGAGTCGCGGTAGATTTGATTTTAGGACATGATGGGAGCGTTAGGGAGGGGATTGAACACATCGGGGGGTGGGTGAGGATTGGTTTGGGGGAAACACGGCCGATGAACCCTAGAATCCATCGGTGCACCGATAGACCGATGGATTGTAGGGTCAATGCGAAGGCAGTATGAGTCATGGAAATGATGATAAGGATGACTACATTGGAAATGAGGGAGATGATAAAAATGGCTAGCGTGATCTCTATGGTGATGAGCCATATGATAACTATGGCCATGGGCGGTATGGTAACTATGGTGATGATGGTGATGATTAGCTATAAAAGTTTAATGATCTTTAAGTCATGCCAAAATGAAATTATGCTTATGGAAAAAATTATCTTGGTGGAATATTTATCTTATGCAAAATGTGATATATCTCAGTTACTATTTTGTTCTGCATTCGACACTTGGTAATTAGTGTTGCAATTTGGATGCAACTCAATACTTTCAGGATACGCTATTATAATGTATGTTCTTTGGTATGGGCTTGTGTATGAGATGTATTTGAAATGCCAATAGTTTGAAATATTGCTACCGTGTGCAACACCCCTTGGAGAAAGCGACATATGAGGGGGCCTATGATGGAATAAACATCTTGGGTATATAATTTTCCAACGGGGATGTTGGTGAATTTATAAATTGACGATGTTCACTCACCTCTCAACTAAATGGATCCCTGATGGGTTGTATACACTTTCGGCCATCTAAATAGCCGATGGTTTAGTCCTCCCCATGATTATAGCTATGTCCGAAACGGTCAAACATACCATTGACTATTATAAAATCCGCCAGGAAGCAATAACCCTCGGAAAACACTCACCAGAGGAGGAACCTTCAACTATAATGTCACTGGGCTATTGTGAGCCTGCTGGTGGCAACAATAAGCCCCATGGCTCACTGTCGAATTACTACCACAGGGAAAGATATTATCTGACTATACCGTCGGCTATTAGAGTAATGGCCGGCAAAGCATAGCCGGTAGGAGATTACAGGTGGTGCACCGTCAGTTACAGTGGTAGTTGATGGTGAATACAAGTATCTGGCAATGATTTCACCATCGAAAATAAGGGGATTTCTAGTAGTGTACATTTTTTAGGGGTGCTTCTTTACTTACTTGTTCAAAACAGAAGTAAGTAATGCATACAAAATAAAATAGAAGAAGAAATCTAAGAAAATACAAGAAGAAAGCGAAGGAAAGCAAAGAGAATAGAAAAAGAAATCAAAGCAAAGAAACAGAAATAGAAAAAGAAAGCAACACAAAGAAAAGAAAAGAAATAAAGAAAATACATAGAAGAAAGAAAGAAAAATAGGCAACGTGAGAAAGAAAAAGAAAAACACATTTGCCTAGTGTTGGATGTCGGACACTTGATGAAGGGTCCACTGTCGGTCCGTCGTCCACAAAACCGTCGGTGGCACGACGTTGCCGAGTGTTTTTTCCATGACACTCAGCAAAGGTTTTGCTTCGCAGAGTTTTGTTATTTTGCTGAGTATTTTTCCCATTACAGTTGGCAAAGGGTTTACTTTGTTGAGTTTTGTTCTTTTGCTGAGTGTTTTTTATATGACACTCGTCAAAGGACCTTTTGCCGAGTACCCGACAAATTACACCTGCCAAAAGGCCGAACATTCAGCAAAGATAATTTTTCCAGTAGTGAACAAAGAATTGAGACTGCAGTGTCCTAGTATGCTGGACAGGGAGGCTAACAACATGTGCTCCTTTTTATCTTTGCCATCTGAGCTCAATAGTTTTCGTAAACGGCAAAACTTTGAATAACATGTACGAGTTTATTTTCACCTAGCTTGTTTTTACGTCACTGTTTTGCTCACATATGTCACTGTTTTGTTTACATATGTTGATGCAAATATATACAAGTAAACTTGACTGTATGCAGCGACCACTACCTCACATTTAATATTATATTATTATTGTAAAAATATTTTTTTTTAAATAGTTTTTAAAAAATTCAACTCAAAATTTAGTCTGGCCAAAATCATTCAAGTTATTTAAAATTCAATGAATTTTCTCTTGAATTTTTCAAATTCAGGAAGTTTCATAAACAATTTTGGCTACATAATTAGAGGCTCATCAACTTCCGGGTATTTCGCAAAATTGGCTTGGAAAAAAGAGTTGTCAGTGAAATGCGCACACATGCAGCGAATTGGGCTGGCCTATTTTTTTTAAAAAAAAGCTTTGTCATTCCGGTTTTAAAAAACTTCTAGAAAGTTGAAGTCGATATTTATCAGTTTTAGAAATCTTCTAGAAGGTTTCAAGAAAAAGTTTTTTCTTTTTGTCTGGATTTTTAATTTTATTTTCTATTTCTGCTCCTTTTTTTTCTTCTTTAGGTTTTTTCCATTTGCTTAAAGTCATAATTTACAAAAATGTTCAAATCTTAAAATTTCTACATAATTTCAAATATTGTTCCCTTTACTCAAAAATTGTTCAGAAATTTAAATTTGTTGCATTTTTTTAAAGAACGTTCAGAAATTCGGAAATTATTCAACTATTTTTTATAGAAGTGTTGAAATCTTCAAATTTTGTTTATATATCCAAATGTTATTTGAAAACTTTCAAAAAAAGTTTGGAATTTCAGGAAACTTTCATGGTTACATTTTTTTGATATGTTCACAAATTTCCAAAATATGTTTGAAATTCCAAATGTTGTTTGTGTTTTCCAAACATTGTTGAACTTCAGATTTGTTTCAAATCCCGCCTTGCAGTAAGTTCATTAATGGTTGCATGCTTGTGTTAGGGATTTTTTTGAGGAAGTATGCTTCTATTCAACTCATAAAGTAATACAAAGTTCTTGATCCATACAAGCACACCCTAACACACGCACAAATAACTAAAATAACAAAGAGCAACGTAAAACAAACAGTAAAACATGAAGATCTCCGGAGCTCTATGTCATAATCCCTAACCCTTGCTAGAAGACTCCTGCAACACAAGCATCTGCAACTAGATCTAAGTAGGTCATCATCTTCAACCACGGTATAATCGGCATCATGTTGCTCCCCTTTTTCTTCGCTTTCGCGCCGAAAAGACAAGGACACACATATGCATCCAACACACTTGCACTAGCCTTCGCCATCTGTGGCTTCGAGTACCGATGTATCTGCCCCTTCCAGATGAAAGAGAACTAGGATCCGGTTCCGACGCCGCGGTCGGGCCAACTACCCGGGAAAAGCAGGATATTCCTCTAGCGGCAGCATAAAGGAGGAAGAAACGCATCATGAAATCATACCGACACCGAGGAAGGAGAATCTCTATCTCCACACAACCACCACCCATCTGAGGAACGACCTGACCAGTGTCGGTCGACCTCCATACACCATAGCCCGCGATCTCGATGAGATTCGGGGATCCCCCACCCCGCTGGCTCCTAGACGAAGGCAAGAGCCCCGCCTGACCGTGAACGAAACCCGAGGAAACTTATTCAGACGCAACGCTGCCGCGATGGCCTGATCCGAGGTTCCCTCTCCCTCCAGCCATTGGAGCGGCCGGCAGAGGGAGAGGGAACTAGCAGTCTGAGCCGGTCACCCATCCTCTCACTACTCCAGCCTGAGCATGCTTAACTTTCGAGTTCTATTCTCCCTAGTTTCCAAGTCTGCAGTTGTTCTTTACCTGACAATAGTAAGCTGTCAATCCTATTAACCATCAGCAGTTTAGCTTGAGCATGAAGTCACACGTTTCACCGTTTGAGTTTGAAACTATTATTCTAAATAATAATAATAATTTAGTAACACTAATACTTCTTGAATAAGTAGTTTGACTATAGTTTGACCACAGTTTGACCAGATTTGACAATAGTTTGACCACAGTTTGACCAAAATTCAAAAAAACTAAAATAATTATTTAGTAACACTAATATTTCTTGAATAAATAGTTTGGCCATAGTTTGACTAGATTTAACAAAAATTCAAAAAAACTGAAATTTGAGCATATATTTTTTTCCTTTCAAAATTTGAGGATTCTAAAAATTTGCAAATAGGCCTACGTGGCAGAGTTTGAAAATTGCCCTTTAGTCCCGGTTTGTGTCTCCAACCGGGACTAAAGGTTAGACCCCATTGACCCCTTTAGTCCCGGTTTGTGTCACAAACCGTAAACTGGGACTAAAGGGGCTCGTGGGGCCCCGGCCTGCCGCCAGCCTACCATCATCCCTTTAGTCCCGGTTTGTGATACAAACCGGGACTATAGGTCAGAAATGAGCGGCACTAATGCATAGCCATTCGAACCGGCACTAATGGTCACATTAGTGCCGGTTCATTTACAAACTAGGACTAAAGGGTTGAACATTAGGCCCTTTTTCTACCAGTGGATGTTGACCAAGCTTTGACATTTTAACCATCCAAGCCAGCGGTTCACTTCGCTTTGTCGAGCAGCCCTAATACGAATATTAACTTGTACGAAAAAAGTTTAGATAAATATTTAGGGAGCGCAGGTCATGTTTAGAAAAGAATAGAGATAAACAGAAATAAAACTCCCCTCCCCACACTACTAGGGAAAACTTATACACAAAACTTTAGCAGTAGTGCTTGTTAAAAAAACTCGCTACTGCTAGACAGCAGTAGCACATGCAAAATAAGCGCGCTGCAGATACATGTATAGCAGTAGTGCTACTCGTTGCAAAAGCGCTACTACTAAAATTCCAACCACTAAGCCGATAGGCTACACATAGTAGTAGCGATCTTTCAAGAACCTCGCTACCGCTAAGATTGTTATAGCAGCGCGTTTAGATGTAAGGCGCTACTGCTAACGAAAATAAAATAAAATGAAAAAAAATAGAAAAGTAAATGAAAATGAAAGAAATAGAAAAAGGAAAAAGGAAAAAAATAAAATGTAAAGAAAAATAAACGGAAAAGGAAAAAAAAGGTCGAAGGCATAGCAGTAGCGCGTTTGCTAAAACGTGCTATAGCTAACTTAGCTATAGCGCGTTTTGACTAACGCGCTACCGTTATGTTTCACTTAACCAGCGGTTTCCCTACCCCCGGACACCACTTCTCCGCCGTCTCCCCAATTCGCCGTTGCCCCACTTCGCCGTCGTCTCCTGCCGGCGTTGATGCCCGCAACCTCACCGTCTCCCCCCGAGGCCACGCTCATCCTCACCGTCGCCGCCCGAGGCCGCCCAGCCTCACCGTCGCCGCCTCTCGAGCCGCCTTCGACCTCCCCGTCGCCGCCCTCGACCTCACCGCCGCCGCCCGAGCCCGCCCAGGACCGCCACTGCCTGAGCCCGAGCCCGCCCTCCCCGCCCCTGCCTCCGTCGCCGAGCACCTCTCGCCCACAGTCTCTCCCCTCTCTGTAAGCCCCCACCCCTCCTCTCTCTCTGCATTTTAATTAGTAGATGTTATAGCAAAAATTAGTTAGGGCAAAAAGATGTTAAGTAGTAGATGTTAGAGCAAAAATTAGTTTAGAGCAAAAAATTAGTTTAGAACAAAAAATTTAGTTTTGAGCAAAAGATGTTAAGTAGTAGATGTTAAGAGCAAAAATTAGTTTAGAGCGAAAAATTTGGTTTACAAAAAAAGTTAGTTAGGGCAGTAGGGTTTAATTAGGGTTTTTGTTTTCTTAGATTTTTTAAAGAAAAAAATGAAGAAAATATTGTAGCAGTGCTGCTAGTAGTATATAGTGATACTAGTAGATGTTAATTAGGTTAGGGAAGTAGTGGTACTAGTAGATGTTAATTAGATGCTTTTTAGTTAGGGCAGTAGGGTTTTGCTAGATTAATTAGGTTAGAAGTGCTGCTAGTAGTTGTGGTACAGTAGGTTGATTAGGTGAAGTTAAATGAATAACCTAAATGAATGAAATTAGTAGTTATCTATTTTTTTTCTATCATCATTATAGAGCACTAAAGTAAACTGAATTTTGTTCTATTAGTAGTTAAATGAATTTTCTTCTACACTTAGTTTTTGAATTAGCTTGTGAAATTTGGACATGTGGTTGCTCGTGTATATTTGGACATGTGTTGGGGTGTCGAAGATGGATATTTGAACACTGTTTCCAGGGAATGAAGCCGAGTGGCATATGTTTTGCCAGAATATTGATTCATTTCTGTTCCGGCAAATTTCAGGTTCTCGATTTGTCCACTTTTTAGCAAAAGTCATGCCGAAATTTTCCACGAATTTTGGCATGACTTATGCTACAAACTAGGACATATCAAGTGCCCGGGATTTGCCGCACTAGGAAGGAGTCAATGTTCCTGCAAAGCATAGGCCTTTTTTATGTCATTAATCATTTTATTAGGTCTAGAATTAATTGACTAGATTTAATCGTAAGAAGACAAGGGACAGCAGGCCCGCCTTCAGCCATAAGACCGACTTCTGCTGCATCCAGCAACCGAGTGATTCTCTTAATGATGGATTCTATGTCCTACACCACATGCTGGAGTACAGACAGGATCATCAGAATCATCGCATGTCACCTAGATCCGGTGATGCCCATATTCTGCAATGGGCAAAGGACTTAGGAGATATCGAGGATCATCGACTTCGAGCTGAGTTCTATCACATCCAATGCGAACTTTCCCAAATCATCATGAAGAAAAGGTCATCAAAAAACAGGGATGTTCTACGAAGAAGGACAAATGTCGCAGGATGACGTCCGTACACGCGTAGCCTCTCAGCGTCTCGAGCTGCAGCCTTTCACTAAGCTCGGGGACTATCTTCCTGACATGGATGGATGGCACAACATGTAGTGATTGTCGATATATGATAATGTGACTGTTTAGTCCATACTTTCTGTATGACAAAACTTTGAGTTATGCACGACGAAACTTTATTTGTGATGTAATTAAACCGTCCTCCTCGACTAGTGAAGATCACTCTAGTTAGGGCATTTTGGGTACGATAAACTTTGTTATTTATGCTTATGATATGTTGCTTCTATTTTTGCCAAGTCTGTCTCTTTCTGTTGCTCAACTATATATATTGCATATCAACGACTCATGTGATGATGCAGGTGCATAGATCATCAATGGCGAAGAAGTGCTACGCTAGGAGTATACAACGAGTGGCCGGAGTGTCAGGCCCAGGTGTACCGGTTTCCGGTTTCCGAGCGACAGCTAGTAGTTGGTTTAGGTTCACGCTAATGCGAGAGAGGGATACGAACTCATGTACTGCATAGTTCCGCTCTCACTCATAATGATAGCTCTTCTCGCGTATATCATTGTTTAGATGGATGACGATGTAGTTGCAAGTAATCAAGACTTGTATCGCTATTTTTGAGATGATGACGAGAGACCACTTTGTGTTGGATGATGATTATGGTGATGACATGATTTGATGAGACTATTTGTATGTATATGCTATGATTATATTTGTATGTGTATGATATGCTAAAGATTATTGTATAAAGCCTATTCAAATATGATATTAGGAGCAGCGCTCTGCACTAAAACCTCGCTACTGCTAGCCATGTATAGCAGTATCGTAGGATGACAGACGCTACTGCTATACGTTAGCTGTAGCGCCTTATCAGTAGCGCGTCATCCTGAGCTACTGATAGGCAAAATACCCACGCTATTGCTAGGGTTTTCCATAGTAGTGGCACCAGCCTCCTATTGCTACGCAAGCACAAACCTAAGCACCGCCACCGCCTAGGTTTATATCTGTGTTGCCAATGCTGAAGCTGCTGCTCCGCCGGCCCCGGCGGTCTCCGCCTCTCCCTGTGGTATTCACAGTTCAAACCGCTGTTTGGTCCCCTCTTAGTTCAAATTTCCTTACTCTGCGGCTGTTCCTGGTGCATACGGTGGATGCTTGCTAGTACATACTACTTGGTGTAGATTCTGGTACTAATTGGACCGACTATTGGAAGTTATTGAACTTGATGGCTAACCATTTTGAAGAGCCGGTTGATCTATATGATTTTCTAGACATACGAACCGTTGGGAATTTCAAGTCCCATCCATGCTAATCATAGTAGTACATGTTAGTCTGTTCACAGCAAGCTGCGGATGCTGTCCAGGCTTTTTTTTCTTTTCTCCTGTAACGAACACAGGCAGGTGCTGAGATAAGGCTGAGTTATATTAAGATTGGTACCTACTAGGTAGCAGAATTGAGCAGTAAGTTTGTTTCAAAATCTGGGCATAATCCGTGCGGAATATCAGTGTACTCCTAAAATAATAGTTGTAGCTCTTGTTTTTATGTTTCCATTGACGCTGGTTTCGCTCAAATCTGATTATTAGTTTAGGAGTTAAACCCAAAACGTTGCTACTGTTCAGTAATAGCGAGGCTGCCAGAAATCTGTTTATATATGTGCAACCAAGTTAGTGCCAGTTTTGGTCCTTGTCACCTTAACTAAACTTGTAAAGAATTCACTGTAAGTCGGTGGAGATGTTTCACGGTACATCATACTCCTCCTAGGACCCAGTAGTATTAAATAATCTCAGCCGTTGAATTAGATGGGTAATTTTGTCAATTTTTGATTGGTAGTTTATATAACCCCTTGCCGCCGCGGTCATCAATGCCATCCGTCTATACGGCAGTCTGCCATGTACTCCTTGTGTGTTCGCTCATCCGGCCACGATCTTGCGGTGTTGCAACCGTTGTTCTTCCATCCTGTGTTCTAGCGAGATTCGATTGTATTGTATGCATGTGTTGCTTCTGTGCAGCCCCCGACTTGTGTACGTATACCATTCATGATCACCGGGATCTGTTTGCTGCTAGTAATATCGTACTATTGCATCTGGACATGATCGATCTAAACAGGGAGGCGTACGTGGTGTCTTCCTCGGCAAAAGGCACCGACCGGCAACGATCGATTGACGCCTGCATCTCTGCTGGAAAGTAATCGATGAATCGGGCCTCCACCAACAGTCCCAGAATGGATGGGCTGCATCATGAAGACAACATATGCTTTTGATTTTGCCTCATTGCCTGTATAGTTTTAGTATTTGTTTTGTTTGGCTTTCGATTTTACCCTTTTGATAGAAAATACTACTGGTATTGTTCAGTAGTATTGATGGATCTAGCCCATTGAGTGGCCAAGAATGGACGGCTCGTAGTAATTAGATGTACTGTAAAAGATCTCCGGAACAATGAGTGACACAGCAACTCAGTCGAAGTATCAGCTAAACTGAGAACTAGGTATTTAGGCATTTCTTGGGGGAAATATCCGGGTACTAATGAAGTAGAGTTGTAATCAGTGTGGATTAGTTCCTAAGTGTAGTTTTACTCCACAATTTTGGAAAGTGCCGGTTCCAAGGTGCAACTCGGTTCTCGTTCAGGTTAAGGCAAGTGCATCACGACCTTGTTCAATGGTACGTCATTGTTGGATTTATTTGGTGTTATTCGATCCTTGTGTTCTGATTGCTGTTCGGTTTCTGGTATTTTTTTTGTACTCTCGTGTGTTTTGAGTTTTCTAAACTTATACTTCCATTATTTCATCCTAGAGTTTTCAGTTGTGCGTGTGTCAACTTTTCCGTTAACGCCAATCGTTAAAAGTCCGCTCTGTCATTCAGTGTTCAGTTCAGACATTGGCTGACTTTTCCGGTAACTCGTGTTGTGGAATGTCCGCTATGTCATAAAACATTCAGTTCAGACATTTGTTGATATATCCGGCAACCACCGTGAAAGTCCGCTATGTCGTTCAATGTTATTATGGATGTTCATTATGCTTGTGCTTGTAAATGCTGGTGTTGATCCAATACTGGGTTATTTCATGATTATGTTTGTGTTCATATATTATTATAGATGTTTTACAGTTATGTGAAAATTACAGTTGTGCCACTTCTTGGGAGATACTTGATTACTTTGATTCCATTGCATAGCAAGTTGGATATTTTATTTATATCATGCATTGATATCCTGTTGTTCGTTGAATGTGTTTGTTCACTAGTTCCATTGAAAGGGCATAGATACAGGGGTAGTGCTACATGTTCGTTCTCTCTTCCTAAATTCAAATATGTCTTGTAGACAAGAGTTTATTTCGGTGACATTGTACAAATTTCACTAGTGATAGTGTTCAAGTTTTCCAGTAGAGCTTTGTTGTATGATGAGATCTTTTATTTCACCAGCAAATTGATTTCCAAACTGTTGATTTATAGGTAGTTAAACGTTCTAAAGCAAATAGTTATAATAATTCTATGCTTCAAGGCTATAACAACGTAGTTACGTTTGTACTCCCTCCGTTTCCAAATTACTCGTCGTGGTTTTAGTTCCAAATTACACGACGAGTAATTTGGAACGGATGGAGTATTAGCCTAGATTTGTCTACAATTGCTGAAAGGTCCAAAATATTAATAATTTAATCAGAAGATAACTTTGTTGCTAATACCTTTCAATATAGCTTATCCTGTAATGCCCGAGCAAAAAGACTATCTTCGAACTACAAAACGTCTATTCAAATATTCATATAGAGCGTAAAATCCGGGTTGATATTTATAGTGTTTAGTGACACTCTTCTATTTATAACTGCAGGTCTTGGAATAAACATCAAATATCACCTAATTACATAATTACATCAATTATATATTTTTAAGGGGCATAATGTAAGAGTTGAAAGAGATTAGTTAATTGCTTAGTGCTAACCGCATAAGCATTAGTCTTGATCACGGCCGGTTGGTCTTGGCCGAGCCGTCCGCGGGAGCTGGCAACAAACAAACAGTTGCACGACACGTATGGGTCGTGTGGCCGTTCAGTCAATGCGTACATGTAGTTAACTGGTTAGTGGCTGGAGTTAAGTCTCTAGGGCCGGGTATGTGCCCGTGAAAGAAATCGATGTTCGTGCGTCGTGGCGTTCATGTGCCGGGAAAACAGTGTGTTTCTTCTTCCACCTTCATATATGCGAGTGAGAGAGAGAGGGTCCGGAGTTATCCCAACAAACCGCTCATAGTTGGCTGGAAAATTGATAAGTTTAGGATCGTGGGGTTGCCGCGCCTGCATTGCACCTAATTTAATCGCAATTTGAGCGAGAAATTGCAGGAAGGCAGCATGGCAGCCCTAATCGCCTATTCGTTTTTAGGGAAGCGCTAATCGGCTAATCAATCACACATCAATGACAGGAGTTCAGGCCACGGGAGTTCAGGCCAGGACTAATAGCAAATGAGGGCAACGAATGGCTTTAGTATGGGCCTTCCTTGTTTGCAAGGTTTTACGTATGGTGGTGGTTTACCATTTACCATCACCGCGGAGGAGGCAGATGGCAAATGGTTGATCACTTTGCTTCCGTCGTTAACGAAAGAGCTAGCAATTAACAAGTTCAAGGTTCACACTAATCCACACCCAACTATTCTCGTTAACTACTGTATCCAGCTTTCTCCAAACATTTCTACATAATAATTCAAAGCATGAATAAACCTAGCTAGCACAGAGGAACACCGGCGGTCCATTCAGCACGCCTTCCAGTAGAGGACCTTTGCATGACCTCTTCTTTCTTGCCCATCCTCTGCAAGACCTTGGCAAGCTCGACGTCCCTCTCGGAGTCGAAGTACAAAAAGTCCGTGTTTAGTATGCCTTCTGTGTCATCTAGTCCGCCATGAGTAATGTCGCGTGAGAAATAGTCGATGGAGTCATCCGGATAGGCGAGCTTACGTGCGGACTCCTGGCCGTAGTAGCAACGACCTGTTGGGAGAGCCAAATTTGCACCAAATGAACACACATTTATTTTGAGAAGTTTGCACTCCTTAAATACTTGAGAACTCAACATATTAAGGTTGAAAAGCCTACTTATTTCATACTTACCCATGGTATACGGTTGGGGCAGAGGGCAGCATACGGAAGGCTTTGACTGATCTTGATATGCCCACCAAAACTCGGCAAAGAAAAGTGTGTTCTTGGATGTCGATTTGGTAGCTGCCATGAAATTGACGTGGTAGCATTGATCCTGGTGACCGGTTAATGTTACGGCTACACCGCATATAAAATCCAAATCATATTTTGTTTCTGAAGGATGGCGACGCGCGTATTCCAGCAGTAGCTGTTCAATCCTACCGCGAATGAAGCTCTGCTGGTGAGCATAGGCCTCCCTCTTTCTTGTGAGAATGCTCACCGCCATCCGACAGAGTTTGGGAGCCGGCAGTGTCACCGCCTTCCGGGTTTCCTCTCTGAGGATGTTGTATATCTCGGTCAAAGACTCATAAGAAAGCGCGGTGTTGTTGGCAGTGGCACTAATCATCAAGGACCGTATCTGGTCTAGCTTCGTCGGCGCCAATGATGAAAGAAATGTTGCCCAAGCGGACGCTTGCGGGTGACGAGCAGCAGCGGCGGCGCTGGCAAAAGGGTTGGGAGAGTTCCGGTGTAGATATGGCTGTAACATGGTGGCCAAGTCGCACTTCCTGTAGCAGAGGTACTTCAAGATCTCGTGCAACGGCAGATGCTTGCCGGAGTTGGCGTGCAGGAGAGCTACGAGGCCGTGCAGGGAGCTAGTGACCACCCTGAGCATGGTGAGGGTGTCAAGGATGTCGTGCGCCTGCGTCCCACGATCAGCCACGGGGAGCGGGAAGTTGGCGTCATACCAGACGGTACTGAGGATGATGTTGGAGACAGGGTCCATTGGGCCGTAGCAGTGGCCGGCTAGGAGGATGCCGCGTACATGGTGGCGCGCGGCGTAGCTTGGCAGCATGGCGAGCGCCTTGAGGTAGAATCCATGGATGGTGCCCAGGAGGGACATCTCCAGAGACCGTACGTACGGGCATTGTCGGGCCTCGTCCATGTCGAGAGACCCCACGTATGCGCAAGGGGAGTCGTGCGGCTCCGCCGTCGTGTCTGTCGCCGACGGTGCTGCGGTGGAGTAAGAGATTAGCGTGGACTGCGTGTCTTGAGGACGCCGTAGAGATGCGATGTGGTCGCCGGCTCGCTGGACAATGGTGGTGTACGCGATCCGGCCATCTCCAAGGTAGATGCAGCTCGTAGTGCCTTCTTCAAGCGGCGGCGGTGACTGCAATGTAGCCATGGCGGATATGTCGTCTTGGTGGCGCAGCACGTGGAGGATGTTCTTTACGTCTTGGACAGCCAGCCTATTCCGACCGCCATCGTGTCGTAGGATGGGGGCAAGTATCTCGAGCTTCTGCGGTGGAAGCCACGCCGTAGCGAGCGACACGAGGCTGTCCGGCGAAGGGTGTTGCATGTGCATAGCAGCGAGCCTGAGAGACTGCCGCGTCCTGCTGGAGCGAGGGTCCGGCGGTGCAGGACGGGCGTCGTAGAGCTCGTGCTCGACGAGCAGAACCGCCATGGCGATGTCGGCACGCGCCCAGATGAGGTACCGCCGGGCTTGCTCCTCGCTGAGCAGCCCGAAGTAGGCCCGCATGAACTCGAGGAGGCACCCGCTGGACCTGCACGCGACGCCGTGCCATGCATCCCTGCTCGAGTTTCGGCGGCGCGACGGCATCCTGAGTCCTGGAGCGGACGGCGCCGGGCTAGGGTTTGCGTCAAACTCGAATCCGTGTGGGAGGAGGGAGATTGTGTTGAGGACGATGTTGGTAACGGGATCGAGGAGGCCGAGGCAGAAGCCGCCGCGGTGGGCGAGCTGGGCCAGGTCGAGACCGTCCGGCATGTCCTCGACGGGCAGCCGCCGGAACGCCTCCTCGTAGTGGCCGACGAGGATGACGCGGAGGGCCTCGAGCGCGGCGGGCGAGACGGGGTCGTCGGCGAGGCCATGGTCCGTGAAGCAGGCGATGGTGCCCCTCGTGGGGTCGTACTCGTCGGGCGGCGGCGGCGGCATACGCATCGGATGGACCATGTATGGATGATCTGGTGGGTTCGCTGGAGTCTTGCAGGTGACGCACGATGGGTTCGTTCCGCTCGATTCTCTCGATCGCAGGTTTTGTATAGGGTAGGCTCGTTTGTTTCCTTTTCTAAGCGAAACGGGCCGGGCGTGTTGGGTTTGAGCCCATCTCATGCCAAAAATATATATGGACGCCACAAACACATGTATTTTCCTATTTGATCTCGAACGCAACCGAATCTGATTATCTGTCGTACCGGCCCGAGTCCAGACCGACAGAAGTCATCCACAGGTCTAAACATTTTTCGGTGTAAGAAAGCGGAAGGGCCCAAGGCTGCAACGTGAGAGCAGACCGGATTCCCCTGCATCTGCATCCATGGCGAAGCGACGGCGTGCCGAGGATGTCGACCGGCTGAGCGACCTGCCGGACTACCATGTTTGTCGATGGACGGCCACATCTGAATCTGCACCACCACGATACTGGCGTTGCATGTGAGCAACCGTCTGGCAGCCTACATCACAATGCGTACACGCATGGCGCATGGCTTATACGCCCTCCGTGACCGGCGACGAGCATAGCCACGTGAGGTGACCGTTCGCCGTGTGGGCACACTTGGCTTTGACCAGTATGCACTGAGTTTTTAGTACGTCACGGATTTTTTGGGCCGTGTCAACGCTTTGTCATGCGCCCCGTCATCGACACATGGCTTACAGAGTCATATAAACCCAGAGGCCGATATAAAACTCTTGGCGGCAAAATGTGTTTTTTCTGTAGTGAACTGTGGGGAGCGAAACCCGGTACACACTATTGAAGACCACGAGATATGGGCGTCGGCGTTATCTTGATCAGCCATCACGTCCACGACCAGGTGACTGTGCGTCCGCTGGCTACGTACGAAGATGAATAAAAAATGTGACCCCACGACGGCCACAACAAGGCCAAGACGGCGACGTAACCAAAGTCGCCGACAGGGTAGAAGATGGGCAGCTTTCGGTAAGGTTCGGTCTTTTGGGTTCGGTCTTGTGGCTTTGCAAGAATCATGCTCGGTCAAACAACAAATCTTGATAACAAAATACATATATACGTCCCAGCAGAGCATCACCATGATTTTTTTTTTGATAAAAAGATGTTTCTTCCCCTATTTTATTTTTCCAAGAGTATGTCAATGACGTATCTTAATTTTATAGAAGAGAGCACAGGTCAATATAGAAGAAGCCTATTGATGAAAACGCTCTAAAACTCTAAAGATTAACCTATGCCTACACTCTCACAAAACGCTCTAAAACCTACACCACCCAAGCCCGCCGACCTCCACTCCTTCAATACTGCAACGATGGCGAGGGCCAGATCTTTCGCAATTATCTGCTGATTCGTCCGATGGAACACTCTGGCGTTTCATCCCCGCCCTATTTTAGACTACCTACAGTGAGGAGTAACTATAAATAGTATGGAGTAACATATGTATAGTGTCATGCAAGATTTTATGGCCAGCGGTCTGCGCTGGCGCACCGGCCCAACTGTTGGGCGGGTCGAGCCCCAGCCATCCGATGCAGTTAGCGTGAACCGTCAGATCTACGCGTGAGTATGTACCTAACGAAACGTTGCAGCAAAAAAGAACATATTTGTTGCAACCGTGATAAGACCCGCCACAACGAGGAACACAAGGGAGCTGGACCCCCCCCCCCCCCCCGCCCCCACGCGTCTGCCCGTCCCCGACCTGCGGCGGCGGCGGCCGGATCCGCCGGTTTTTTGTACCTCGCGACCTAATCACCTCGAGGAGGGGCTCCCCCATCTATCAAGGGGCCTTGGACTTGCTTCAACCATGTCTTACATCCGTAATTACCTCCTTGCCGCCATGGATTTGTGCTCGAGCTCCGCTGCTGTTCATGGCCGAAGTCCCCTGAGGCGGCAAGACCCTGGTGGTAGTGGACCGGTTCTGGAACGGTACTACAACCCTGGTGTGGTCTTTCAAGATGCAACACGACATGGCCAGGATGAAATTGATCTGGTATGAATTCCAATTGCAAACCCTAGATCCTTTTGTTCACAAAAAATGTTGCAACCTTTGATGTCAATTGATGAGCATGAGATTGAAAAGAGATGTTGTCAACATACTTGTGCTTGATTTTTGTGTAATATTTCTAAGATGTTGTCAATTAATGGTAGTAAAATGTTTCTTCCTGCTGTCTACTAGTAAAATGTTACAAGTATGTGTTGCACTTGCTACATGCTACTTTTTGAATGTTACATGCTACATCCTAAAATGTTGCATGTAGGAATTGTTTTTGGAATTGTGATTGACATGGTGTGTCCTCTTTTTTTGTTCGCACTTTTTGCATGGTTTTTCACGCAGCAAAACAAAAAATGACTTGGGCGCTCATTTTGTTGCAGAATGTTGCTGTGGAGCCATCGATTTTCCTTGATAATGATCTGCAAAATGCTGCGCACCAAGAAGAAGAGGATGGCATTGATCTGAATGATACTCCGGAAACTAACAGTGACGATTCCTTGCAGCTGAACACGGATGGTGCAGCTCCAAATCATGGAAATGCCCATGTGGCGCATGACAATGCCAATGGAAATGTTGCAACACTTGTTGATGAAACAGATGAAGATATATCATGACAACCAATTGTCCCTTTTGTTGGAATGGTTTTTGACAATGTTGAAGAAGCTCAGCGTGTTTGCAATGAATATGCCTCGAAGATGGGCTTTGGAACTCGAATTGTGACATCAAAGCATACTAGGAAACAAAACTCGGAGCAGAAGCGCATTCTAATCTATATCGTTTTTGAGTGCATACACTCACGGAAAGATCCTTCGAAGAATGTCGGTGGAAGCATTTCTGACGGTGCTGCAACAAATCAATTTGATGATGTTGATATGAGATATGCTAGTAATAAAAAATCAGCAAGCAAACAAGCTGGCATCTATATGGATGTGAGTGACAAGAGGCGAAGAAACTGGTTGGAGCGGTATGATTGCAATGCTCGTATGCGTGTTAACCTCAAAGACGGTAGCTGGGTTGTGATAGTTTTTGAGGTAGATCACACACACCAACTTATGTTGCAAAGGGGGCGTCAGAGATTTTGCCGCTCTCATAGAAAAATCCCGGATGCAGACATGCAGTACATCACATCACTGCACTATCGCAACATATCAACGGCTAATATGATAGGCTTGCTTGGAGATGCACGGTGTTGCGATCCAAGGAGTTTGCCGTATGTGAAGACTGATGTGACAAATGCAAGAGCTAAGCTGCGAAGGGGCCTGTCAGAGAGTGATTTGGAGCTGACAATCAAGTACTTTGAGAGAAAACAAGTGGAGAATCCCAACTTCTTTTTCTCGAAGCTAGAAGAAGATGGAGCTATTTGGGCGCTTTTCTGGGTTGATGGGAGAAAAAGGGCCTTCTGTCCAAAGTATAAAAGATTGTGTGTTTTTCGATACCACATTCTACACAAATCGCTACAACTTGCCCTTTGCTCCGATTGTTGGCAATAACAACCACACACACACTGTTTGCTTGGGATGTGCTTTGTGGCCTGATGAGACCATCAAAATGAATAACGAGCATCCGTTGAACATTATGACTGATCAAGACTAGGCAATAGCTACAGCCATCTCAGTGGTATTTCCAGATTCAACACACAGATGTTGCAAGTGGCACGTCTTCCGGGTTGCAAGGAAAAAACTAGGGAAGATGCTGACAAGGATGAGCCTTTTGCCGAAGCACTTTATGGTTGCATTAATGCTTCATATACCATTGAGGCATTTGAAGAACGGTGGAAGCAGATGGTCAAAGTAATTTGGTGTGGCTGATAAGAAACACCTCAAAAACATGTGGAACAGTAGCGAGATTTGGGATCCTGTGTACTTTAGGAATAAGTTCTTCCGATTCACAGGAACAACCGGGCGCTCCGAGGGCCTGAATTCCTACTTCAAGACTTTAAGTCATCATGGAGACTAGGTTTGGACATTTGTGCAGCTGTTTGAGCTTTGCCAGGAGCTAATGCGTGATCGTGAAGACAATGTTGGCTTCATTAGTGAAGCGACTAAGCCGCCACTCTGGGGCAAGTAAGTCCAAAGTCATGTAGCATTTTTTTTAGTTTTCCTGTATAGTTTGGTTGCAGCATTTCTTTGAAACATATGTAGCACTTCTTATTGATGTTGGAAGATTTTTTGTTTGCAGTTACAACATTGAAAAGCATGCTGCAGATTTCTATACCAGAGAGGTATTTTCCAAGTTTCAAAAACTATTGGCTATATCAATAGGCTATGGGCTGGAATATCAGCTGCAAGGGAATGTCATCTGGTTTTGCCTTGTTGCAAATGATGGGATCAACCCTAAAGTGTACACAATGCGTGTTGACCCTGAAGATCAGACATACATGTGCAGCTGCAACATGTTTGAGATGTGTGGGCTGATCTGCCCACATATCATCCGTGTCATGGTGCACCTGAATGTGCAAACGATACCTATGACTTACATGCTTCCAAGATGGTCTAAGAGAGCAACCGACCTTGTGACTGAACCAGGCGATGGGCATAGAGCTATGCATTTCGGCGTCCCCACGACAAACACCCTAAAGTTTAACTCTCTCTGCCGGAAGTTTGGGAAACTCGCTTCTGATGCATGCTTCAATGATGAAGCTTATAGTTTTGTCTCTGGTCTAATTGATCAGGGTAGTGTTGGAGTTGCTGCAATAAAAGCTAGAGCAACTGATGGGGTAGTAGGAGAAGAGGAAGCCCAAGGTCATGCAACAAATAAACAAGTCTCAGGGGGCCAAGTACAGGGCAGCGGGATCCACCCCCCATAGGACTGCGGAACCCACCAAAGTCAGCAAAGAAGGGGCGGCCAAAGGAAAAAGAGAAGCGAAGGAAGCCACTAATTGAGCTTCGAGAAGATGAAATGAAGAAGAAAGCAAAGAAGGACACAGCGAAAATGAAGAAAGCTACAAAGCCAAGGGAAAAGAATACTCCATGCAAATATTGTGAAGATGAGAATCACAACGTGAAGAACTGCCAACTCCTTGCCGCTTTTCTTGCTGCGAGTGCGAGCGCGAAAGTTCCGGGTGTCGAAACAATCCTTAGACTTTAGGATGTTTCATGAGGTAAAAAAGGATGAATTACCTTGTAACACCCCAAGACTTATGATAAAAAGTTGTGTTGACTAGTTGTGAATGTTTGTGTTGTGGGATTGCAACATATTACTACATGTGTGGTTTGAAAAAGCAGAATGTTGATTTTTGAAGTATTATGGTGCCAACTTTTTTTTTAAAATAGTACTTGATGGTTGTTGTAACCACAGCTTGATCCATTTTTAAAAAGAACATGATTTAAGCTTTTGGAAGCATGGTTGCAGCTTTTGGAAAACATGGTTGAATCTTCTTGAAAACATGTTTGAAGCTTTAAGGAAATATGGTTGCAGCTTTTGAAAAACATGGTTGAATCTTCTTGAAAACATGCTTTGAAGCTTTCTGAAAAGCATGGTTGCAGCTTTTTAAAAACATGGTTGAAGCTTCTGTAAACATGGTTGAAGCTTGTAGTAATCATGGTTGAAGCTTTTGAAAAAATATGGTTGAATCTTTTTGAAAATATGGTTGCAGCTTTTAGGAAACATGGTTGAAGCTTTTTAAAACCATGGTTGAAGCTTTTTTAAACATGGGTGAAGCAAGATAACAAGTTTGAAAAGGAAAAGCCTTGAATGATTTAAAGTGTTGATTTGGCTATGCAGCAAAAGTTGGGAAATGAAGCTTATTTACATTATGCTTCCAGCAAAAATATTGTAGGGACGTAGCTAATTTCCAGGTAAAATGTATATTTTGGCTCTGCGACAAATCTAACAGAAGGTTGTATCTATTTTCTGTGAGCTTCCAGCAATTTAAGTGTGACAATGTAGCATTCACATATTATTTTCAGGAAAAATGTTTTGACGGGAAAAATGCACAGAGATTCCATTGAAACTTTGATGGATGAAGCTCAGAACCAGGGAAACAAAAAAAAATTGCCGATGCATGATCATGTTGGCAAAAACAGAAGAACACATCCATTAAAAACGAAAGAAGTGCTTCATCCAAAGATCAAGTTATCATCGGTTTACATACCAAAAGAACACATATGTTTACCGAGGGTATCATCAGTTTACATACGAATGCACTACTCTAATCCTATCAGAACGCTAGCACCTCAAACATGATCTAGACCTAACGAAGAAACGAGCTTGTTCATCTTGAACCCTCCAGAAAATTAAGCCGCCAACTCTTCCCTGAATGACCGCTCCATTGGGGCATTGTTCATTGGCTGAATGAAGAGGTTGTGCTCCACATCCATGTGATATTGCGCCATGTCTTCCTGTAAAAATGAATGCAAAAAGTAGGCAAATATGATACTAGTTATTCTTGTGTTGCATGAGTATTGAAAACAAAGAAAGTAGATTGCAACAAAATGACAAGACAAAAAAATAAAAATGTGTACCTGCTTGAACTCTCTCATTGAATTCCCATCACAGTTCTCCACATATTTGAGCCCAAAAAAAGCCACAATCACATCGGTGAGATAAAAAAAGTTCTCCATCATACTTTACATGCATAGTTGAAACAAGAAAATGTTGAAATGGAACACATGGTTATCTTGCTTTGGGTAATCCTCTAGGTTAACACGGGTGAAGGATCCAACACTGAAGCAAATATGCCCTAGAGGCAATAATAAATTTATTATTTATTTCCTTAATTGATGATAATTGTTTATTATTCATGCTAGAATTGTATTAACCGGAATCTTAGTACATGTGTGAATACATAGACAAAACACATAGTCCCTAGTATGCCTCTACTTGACTAGCTCGTTAATCAAAGATAGTTATGTTTCCTAACCATGGACATGTGTTGTCATTTGATGAATAGGATCACATCATTAGGAGAATGATGTGATGGACATGACCCATCCGTTAGCTTAGCATTATGATTGTGTCAATTTCATTGCTACTGCTTTCTTCATGACTTATACAAGTTCCTCAGACTATGAGATTATGCAACTTCTGAATACCGGAGAAACACTTTGTGTGCTACCAAACGTAACAACGTAAATGGGTGATTATAAAGGTGCTCTACAGGTGTCTCCTAAGGTATTTGTTCGGTTGGCATAGATTGAGATTAGGATTTGTCACTCCGTGTTTCTGAGAGGTATCTCTGGGCCCTCTCGGTAATACTCATCACTATAAGCCTTGCAAGCATTGTGACTAATGAGTTAGTTGCGGGATGAAGTATTACGGTAACAAGATTGAACTAGGTAATGAGATACCGACGATCTAATCTCGGGCAAGTAACATACCGATGACAAAGGGAACAACGTATGTTGTTATGCGGTTTGACCGATAAAGATCTTCATAGAATATGTAGGAACCAATATGAGCATCCAGGTTCTGCTATTGGTTATTGACCGGAGATGTGTCTCGGTCATGTCTACATAATTGTCAAACCCGTAGGCTCCGCACGCTTAACGTTCGATGATGATTGGTATTATGAGTTTATGTGATATGATGTACCGAAGATTCTTTGGAGTCCCGGATGTGATCAGGGACATGACGAGCAGTCTCAAAATGGTCGAGACATAAAGATTGATACATTGGACGATTATATTTGGACACCGGAAGTGTTTCAGAAAAGTTTCGGATAAAACCGGAGTGCCGAAGGGTTACCGGAACCCCCCGGGGAAACTAATGGGCCTCGATGGGCCCTAGTGGAGAGAGAGAGGGGCCGGCCAGGGCAGGCCGTGTTTCCCTCCCCTTGAATTCGAATAGCACAAGGAGGGGGGGGGGGCGCCCCCTTGCCTTCCCCCTCTCCCTATCCTTCCTCCCCCTCTCCCTTTAGGGGGAAACCTACTATGACTTGTAGTCCTAGTAGGATTTCCCTACTGGGGAGCGCCCTAGTAGGGCCAGCCGGCCTTCCCTTGCACCTTTATATACGGGGGCAGGGGGCACCCTAAGACACACAAGTTGACAATTGTTTTAGCCGTGTGCGGTGCCCCCTTCATAGTTACACACCTCGATCATATCGTCGTAGTGCTTAGGCGAAGCCCTGCGCCGATAACTTCATCATCATCGTCACCACGCCATTATGCTGACAAAACTCTCCCTCGACCTTAGATGGATCTAGAGTTCGTGGGACGTCACCGAGCTGAACATGTGCAGATCGCGGAGGTGTCGTACCTTCGGTGAAGACATACGACTACATCAACCGCGTTGTCATAACGCTTCCGCCTTCAGTCTACAAGGGTACGTAGACAACACTCTCCCATCTCATTGCTATGCATTTGCTAGAAATAGATCTTGTGTGATAGTAGTTTTTTTTTTGAAATTACCGTGTTCCGCAACAGTGGTATCAGAGCCAGGTCTATGCGTAGATGTTATATGCACGAGTAAAACACAAAGTGTTGTGGGCGATAATAGTCATACTGCTTACCAGCATGTGATACTTTGATTCGGCGGTATTGTTGGATGAAGCGGCTCAGACCGACATTACACGTACGCTTACGCGAGACTGGTTCTACCGACCTGCTTTGCACATAGGTGGCTGGTGAGTGTCTGTCTCTCCAACTTTAGTTGAATCGAGTGTGGCTACGTCCGATCCTTGTTGAAGGTTAAAAAAGCACACTTGACGAAAAATCATTGTGGTTCTGATGCGTAGGTAAGAACAGTTCTTGCTAGAAGCCCGTAGCGGCCACGTAAAACTTGCAACAACAAAGTAGAGGACGTCTAACTTATTTTTGCAGAGCTTGTTGTGATGTGATATGGTCAAGGCGTGATGTGATATAAATTGTTGTATGAGATCATCATGTTTTGTAACAAAGTTATCGGCAGCTGGCAGGAGCCATATGGTTGTCGCTTTATTGTATGCAATGCAATCGCCATGTAATTGTTTTACTTTATCACTAAGCGGTAGTGATAGTCATGGTAACAATAGTTAGCGAGATGACAACGATGCTACGATGGAGATCAAGGTGTCACGCCGGTGAAGTTGGAGATCATAACGATGCTTCGGTGATGGAGATCATGAGCAAAAGATTATGATGGCCATATCATGTCACATATTTTGATTGCACGTGATGTTTATCCTTCATGCATCTTATTTAGCTTAGAACATCGGTAGCATTATAAGATGATCCCTTACTAAATTTCAAGGTACAAGTGTTCTCCCTGAGTATGCACCTTCGCTACAGTTCGTCATGCCGAGACACCACGTGATGATCGGGTGTGATACGCTCTAAGTTCACATACAACGGGTGCAAGCCAGTTTTGCACACGCAGAATACTCGGGTTAAACTTGACGAGCCTAGCGTATGCAGATATGGCCTCGGAACACTGAGACCGAAAGGTCGAGCGTGAATCATATAGTAGATATGATCAACATAGTGTTGTTCACCATTGAAAACTACTCCATCTCACGTGATGATCGGACATGGTTTAGTTGATTTGGATCACATGATCACTTAGATGATTAGAGGAATGTCTATCTACGTGGGAGTTCTTAAGTAATATGATTAATTGAACTTTAATTTATCCTGAACTTAGTAGCTGATAGTATTTTTCATGTCTATGCTATTGTAGATAAATTGCGCGTGCTACAGTTCCTTTGAATTTTATTGTGTTCCTAGAGAAAGCTAAGTTGAAAGATGATGGCAGCAACTACACGGACTGGGTCCGTAACTTGAGGATTATCCTCATTGATGCACAGAAGAATTACGTCCTGGAAGCACCTCTAGGTGCCAGGCCTGCTGCAAATGCTACTAATGGCGTTAAGAATGTCTGGTAGAGCAAAGCTGATGACTACTCGATAGTTTAGTGTGCCATGCTCTATGGCTTAGAATCGGGACTTCAAAGACGTTTTGAACGTCATGAAGCATATGAGATGTTCCAAGAGTTGAAGTTAATATTTCAAGCAAATGCCCGAATTGAGAGATATGAAGTCTCCAACAAGTTCTACAACTGCAAAATGGAGGAGAATAGTTCTGTCAGTGAACACATACTCAAAATGTCTGGGTATCATAATCACTTGACTTGGCTCGGAGTTGATCTTCCAATTGATTGTGACATTGACAGAGTTCTTCAATCACTGCCACCAAGCTATAAAGGCTTCGTGATGAACTATAATATGCAAGGGATGAACACGACTATTCCCGAGCTCTTCGCGACACTAAAGGTCGCGGAGGTAGAAATCAAAAAGGAGCATCAAGTGTTGATGGTCAATAAGACCACTAGTTTCAAGAAAAAGGGCAAAGGGAAGAAAGGGAACTTCAAGAAGAGCGGCAAAAAGGTTGCTGCTCAAGAGAAGAAACCCAAGTCTGGACCTAAGCCTGAAATTGAGTGCTTCTACTGCAAAGGGACTGGTCACTGGAAGTGGAACTGCCCCAAGTATTTGGCGGATAAGAAGGATGGAAAAGTGAAATGTATATTTGATATACATGTTATTGATGTGTACTTAACTAATGCTCGCAGTAGCGCCTTGGTATTTGATACTGGTTCTATTGCTCATATTTGCAACTCGAATCAGGGGCTACGGATTAAGCAAAGATTGGCTAATGACGAGGTGAAGATGCATGTGGGAAATGGTTCCAAAGTCGATGTGATCGCGGTCGACACGCTACCTCTACATCTACTACCAGGATGTGATCGCGGTCGACACGCTACCTCTACATCTACCATCGGGATTAGTTTTAGACCTTGTTATTTGGTGCCAACGTTGAGCATGAACAGTATATCTGGATCTTGTTTAATGCGAGATGGTTATTCATTTAAATTAGAGAATAATGGTTGTTCTATTGATATGAGTAATATCTTTTATGGTCATGCACCATTAATTCAAATAGTTCAATTAAGCACTTACTAAAAATAAACTAGTTTTATTAACTTTCTTACTAAAAATAAACAAGTTCGATATTAAAATTTTCAT
The DNA here is from genome assembly GCF_018294505.1 of Triticum aestivum. NCBI lineage: Eukaryota > Viridiplantae > Streptophyta > Magnoliopsida > Poales > Poaceae > Triticum > Triticum aestivum. The sequence goes on along the minus strand of NC_057801.1, from coordinate 805,726,166 downwards.
TAGATCATCAAATCTCATATACCTGAATTTTCTTACTAAAAATAAACTAGTTCTATTAATTCAACTGTTCAACTAAGAACTTACTATAAATAAAAAGAAATAATTTTCATACTAATTCAACTAGTTCTATTAAGAAATTTTCATACTAATTCAACTAGTTATATTAAGAAATTCCTAAAAATTAGTAAAAGACAGTAAAAACAGAGAGGAGGAGGGGGAGAAGGGCGGTGTGAGGAGGGAGGAGGAGGAGGAGGAGTGAGGAGGGGGTGGGAGGAGGGAGGAGGGCTGCCGGCGGAGGAGGCAGGAGGGAGAAGGGGGCGGCCAGGGAGGGAGGGGCGCAGTAGGGAGGAGGGAGGAGGGGAGCAGGGGAGGAGGGATGAGGGAGGGACTACCTCAGTTCCGTAGGAGCAGAAGCGTCTGGGAACGATGGTCGGGCGGCAGCGGCGGCGGTGGACGACGGGGCGGGTGCGAGGAAGAGTGAATGAGTGGGAGAGTGAGAGGGTCGGCTGCGCGGGGACAATAAGTTAGGGTTCGTAGTAGCGCTAGTCGAATAAAAGCGCTACTACTACGGAGAGTAGCAGTAGCGCTGGGTGAGGTTACGCCCTGCTGCTAAGTGGGGCTGGCCATGTGCGCCTGATAACCCACAAGTATAGGGGATCAATTGTAGTCTCTTTCAATAAGTAAGAGTGTCGAACCCAACTAGGAGCTAAGGGTAGAACAAATATTCCCTCAAGTTCTATCGACCACCAATACAACTTTACGCATGCTTGACGTTCGCTTTACCTAAAACAAGTATGAAACTAGAAGTACTTTGTAGTTGTAACGGGATAGGTTTGCAAGAATATAAAGAGCACGTAAATATAAACTAGGGGATGTTTAGATAAAGAAGCAATAAAGTTAGTATAGCGAGTGCCGAAAAGTGGTGGTAGGAGTTGCGAAATTGTCCCTAAGAAATTGACTACTTTACTAGACCGATAGCAAGTTTTATGTGGGAGAGGCCACTGCTAGCATGTCATCCCTCACATGGAATTATATGCACTTATGATTGGAACTATTGTCAAGCATCCGCAACTAATAACGTTCATTAAGGTAAAACCCAACCATAGCATTAAGATATATTGGTCCCCTTCAATCCCGTATGCATCAATTTCTATGCTAGGTTGAAGCTTCTGTCACTCTTACCCTCCAATACACAGTCTTATCAACATACAACTAACCCTATGGTGTGATCCACGCGCGCGCTCATATGATGGGCACCAAAGGGCAGCACCATAACCACAAGCAAATTGAACCAATCATAGCAATTCACCAATTGACGATAGGACAACAAAAATCTACTCAGACATCATAGGATGGCAACACATCATTGGATAATAATATGAAGCATAAATCACCATGTTCAAGTAGAGGGTACAGTGGGTTGATGGAGAGTGGTCCTTTGTAGATAGATGGGGGAAGGTGATGAAGATGTTGGTGAAGATGACGGAGGTGTTGGTGTAGATTGCGGTGATGATGATGGCGCCGGCGGCGTTCCAGTGCCACCAGGAGAGAGGGGGAGAGAGCCCCCCTTCTTATTCTTCTTCCTTGACCTTCTCCCTAGATGGGACAAGGGTTTCCCCTCTGGTCCATGGTGTCCATGGTGTGGGAGGGGCGAGAGCCCCTCTGAGATTGGATCAATCTCTCTGTCTCTCTCTGTTTCTGCGTTACTGATTCTGCCCTTTCACCTTTCTTATATTCCCGGAGATCCGTAACTCCGATTGGATTGAAATTTTGAACATGATTTTTTCCGGATATTAGCTTTCTTGCAGCGAAAGAAGGGCACCAACCGCCTTACAGGGTGTCCACGAGGGTCAGGGGCGCTCCCCCTGCCTCGTGGGCCCCTCGAGCGTCATCTCGCGTTGATACCACTTCCAAAAATTCACATATATTCCATTTGGACTCCGTTTTATATGGGTTTTCTGCGAAACAAAAAACATGCAACAAACATGAACTGGCACTGGGCACTGGATCAATATGTTAGTCCCAAAAATAGTTTAAAAAGTTGCCAAAAGTATATGAAAGTTGTATAATATTGGCATGGAACAATAAAAAATTGTAGATATGACGGAGATGTATCAGCATCCCCAAGCTTAATTCATGCTCGTCCTCGAGTAGGTGAATGATAAAAAAGATAATTTTTGATGTGGAATGCTACCTAGCATAACCTTGATCATGTAATCTAATCATGGCATGACTATTAAGACACGAATGATTCAAAGAAATAGTCTATTATTTGACATTAAGACAATAATACTTCAAGCATACTAATAAAGCAATCATGTCTTTTAAAAGTAACATGGCCAAAGAAAGTGATCCCTACAAAATCATATGGTCTGGCTATGCTCCATCTTCACCACAAAAAATATTCAAATCATGCACAACCCCGATGACAAGCCAAGCAATTGGTTCATACTTTTGATGTTCTCAAAACTTTTCAACTTTCAGGCAATACATGAGCGTGAGCCATGGACATAGCACTATAGGTGGAATAGCATATGATGATGGATGTTGTGTCGGGAAGACAAAAAGGAAGACAGTCTCACATCGACGCAGCTAATCAATGGGCAATGGACATGCCCATCAATTGATGTCAATGCGAGGAGTAGGGATTGCCATGCAACGGATGCACTAGAGCTATAAGTGTATGAAAGCTCAAACTGAAACTAAGTGGGTGTGCATCCAACTTGCTTGCTAATGAAGACCTCGGGCATTTGAGGAAGCCCATCATCGGAATATACAAGCCAAGTTCTATAATGAAAATTCCCACTAGTATATGAAAGTGATAACTCAAGAGACTGCATATATGAAGAACATGGTGCTACTCTGAAGCACAAGTGTGGTAAAAGGATAGTAACATTGTCCCTTCCTGTTTTTTTGTAGGCTTCTTTGGCCTCTATCTATTTTTTTGGGGGCTTCTTTGGCCACTTTTATTTTGATCATGGGACAATGTTCTAATAATGATGATCATCACACTTTTACTTACTTACAACTCAATATTACAACTCGATACTAGAACAAAGATATGACTCTATATGAATGCTTCCGGTGGTGTACCGGGATGTGCAATGATCTAGCATAGCAATGACATAAAAACCGACAAACCATGAAAACATCATGCTAGCTATCTTACGATCATGAAAAGCCATATGACAATGAATGCTCAAGTCATGTATATGATGATGATGGAAGTTGCATGGCAATATATCTCGGAATGGCTATGGAAATGCCATGGTAGGTAGGTATGATGGCTGTTTTGAGGAAGATATAAGGAGGCTTATGTGTGATAGAGCGTATCGTATGACGCGGTTTGGATGCACCGGCGAAGTTTGCACCAACTCTCGAGTTGAGAAATGGCAATGAACGGTACCGAAGAGGCTAGCAATGATGGAAGGGTGAGAGTGCGTATAATCCATGGATTCAACATTAGTCATAAAGAACTCACATACTTATTGCAAAAAAATATTAGTCATCGAAACAAAGTACTACATGCATTCTCCTAAGGGGATAGATTGGTAGGAAAATACCATCGCTCGTCCCCGACCGCCACTCATAAGGAAGAAATCTAGGTAAAAACTCAGCCCCAAATCAGATTAGCCAATGAAGAAAACTGCCATTGTTTTGACCACCAAATTAGACCAGAGACAAGAGGGGAATCAACAGAGAACAAATCACACGGGTTGCCCTCTTCTATACCTTGCGCTGCCGCCTGCTTCTTTGGCAAGAACCACCTCGGCCAGGTCCTGGAGTCCAGCCACCGCCGCCGCCCCGGATGCCTGTCCCGTCGCCTTTCCCTCCTTCGCAACCAGGCAAGCGACCTCGCCGGCACAGGCCGACGCCAGCCGGTGACCCTCTGTCCCTCTCCCATCTGTTGTCAGGCCTCACTTTCCAATTTTCTCTCTCTTTCTCCCTCGCAGCCTGGTGCCGCGCCGGTCGGGCACGAACTCCGTCGCGCCGCCCTGACCACGTCATCCTCTTCCTCATGCATCTGCCATCACCGCAGCCACTCACCTCCGCCTCGACGAAGAGCGCCGCAGCCTTGTGCCGCACGCCGGACGGGCACGACCTCCGTCGCGCCACCATGACCGCGGCCTCCTCCTCCTCACGCATCTTCCATCACATCAGCCACTCCTTCTGCCGAGCACAGGCAGATGCGGCCATGCCCGTGAGGAGGAGCGCCGCCGCCGCAGCCGCACCTCGAGCGCCGGAGAAGAGGGCCAGAAGAACGTGCCAGGAGGGTGGCCGATGATGAGGTGTGTGGAGGCAGGACGAGGCGGAGGGGAAAAAGAAGGCGTGGGGCTCTGGTGCGCTAGGTTTTTGGCAGTAGATTGGCTCGACGCGGTGCGGGCCACAGGTCCATCCCTCTTTTTATTGCCAACCTGTTTTTTCCACCCGAACACAACCACGCGCTGTGATTGCGAGATGGGCCCGTGCAAAAGAGAGGCCCAGTCGTCATCCGCTCTAACCCAAGCACATAGCGTTTTCGACAGTAGAATGAATGACCAGATGTTTACCACGCAGTTAGAAGGTACACTGTCAGGGGACAGCAGCGCACATCGTGCGGGCTGGATGGATCGAAATCGCGAAGCCCCCAGGTATGCGGGTAGTCTAGCGTCATTTATATGTTTCATTATTATAATGATATCGGTAAAGCTCAACACTAAAATAATATCCAGAAAGGTAATAAACTCCTCCCTCCGTAGTGATTTAAATGCTCTTATATTTATTTACAGAGGGAGTAAGAAACTAAAGTCAAAAGCAACTGAAGGGGGGATTATATTAATTTTCAACTTTGGTAACATGGATCTTGGCAGACACCGGTAAGCCCCTTTGTACCATGGACACGATCTTCTCCATTTGTGCAGTATCTTGGCCTTCATGGTCATCTCTTGGGTTGTACTTGATTTCTACCAACTTAAGGTTGGAGATTGTGCAACCCATCTCAAAAATGTTAGAAGCAGCAGCAACATATGGGAACTCTTGGCACTGCACAAATGAACAAAGAAAGTAATTTAGGACCTATGACATATATATATATACTAAGATAGAAAAATTAACCGATTGAGGTTAAAAGTTTGTACCCCACAGTTGTTGAGAGTAAGCTTCTCAAGGGCGGGCGTATTATGCAAAAAGGACCACAACGTCTGAATGTTGTCACCTATCTCACACTTGTCAAGGACCAAGGTCTTTAGGTTGCGGAGTTGTGGAAATTTGTTTTGCTTCTCATGAAGTATTGCCTGCAACATAGGACGGGGAAGCAAATCATCTCCAATTGTTGGCGCCGTAGTTTGATAGAATCCTGCTGGAATTGGAGTACCCGGTGATGGATAATTCGGAATATGTTGCTCTGCTACTGCCTGTATATATACATTGTAGAGAAGAAAAGAGGGTTAAGTATACATGCATTCTCGAGAATAAATAAATGTGCGTATGGAAATTGAAATGATGTGCACACCATATCTTGGAAGCCTGACAACTCCAAGCAAGTGACGTTGGATAGTGATCGGAGAAGTTTGCAGAGCGCTGTGAGCAAATCTTTGTCATCTTGCCAATAGTAGCAACCCCCATGAACCTGTTGGAGTTTAGGCCTGTCCAGAAAGTGGATGGATGCTTGGATAGGGGAAGCCGCCTCACATACGGTGACAGAAAAAACTCCGAGGCGACGAAACTGAACGACGAGGTGCAGCGAGGCGAGGCGAGGGGCGTCGATGAGGAATCCCAACCGTGTTCCTTCGTTGGATGTGGGGGAGTTATCAACGATGAGGTTCTTGAGCGTCTCAGACGCGATTCTTGAGATTTTGGACATCTCCGTGCTCCTGATCTCGAGGTCTTGTAGGATGGGGAGCCCGGAGCTGAGGTTCTTCTCAAAATCCTTGTGGAGACAGACGTTATGGAGGCGCAGCTTGGTGAGGCGGTGGGTGCCAGGGCCAGACGCCAGAGGAGGCAGCTTGATGCCGGAGACCTCGAGCGTCGCTGGGGAGCACCGGAGGCCACGTCGAATCCACCTGGTGTGCGATCTGCAGTAGGAACGGTCGTGGAGGAGGCGCATCCATATGGGCCAGGATGAGGGCACGCTCAACCGCAGGGTGCCCAGCGGCGAGGCACACGCGCCGCGACGGAGCAAGAGACTGTCGACAAAATCGTCGAATTTGTCGAGCTCCTTGTCCTCCTCCTCGTCGTCGTCCTCGCTAAACCGGGGTTTGAAGCTCACCTTGTCCTGTCGGTGAGCCACGGATGCCCACTCCCTTGCGTCGATGTCGAGACACGGCGCCGTGAGCCAGAGGCGGCGCCATGTCGACGACAGCGCGCAGGTCTGCACGAGCTGTCACATGATGTCGTGGAGGAGGCCGTCCGGCAGCTCGCTCAGCCGGTCGACATCCTCGGCACGCCGTCACTTGGCCATGGATGCAGATGCAGGGGAATCCGGTCTGTTCTCACGTTGCAGGGCCCTTCCGATTTATTGACGCCAAAATTTGTTGGACGAGTCTACGTAGCGGCCGGCTGCTCGCTGGCATGCGCGAGCGGCCGGCTTAAAATAGAAATTCTTTTATATGCTAGCGTCTGCTCTGCATAGACATGCATGTGTGTAATTTTTGTCCGCTAGCGCATGTATCTTTTAGCATTTAATACATTCATATCGGTCACAATCAGTTGGAAAAAACAGATCACATATGCATTTGTTTCGGTTTTCAAATTTTCAAAAAGCTATATCTTCCAAACCGCGCGTCGGAATTAAGATCCGTTTTCACCGCTGGAATCCTCGCAACGTGCTCTTCAAAACTATATCCCGCATGGGGATGTTTCGACGAACTAGTCTTCCTGCCAACTAAACATCAATGTGTGTGCAACTAGACTAGATTGCCGCGCCAACTGAGCATATGTGTGTGTGCCAAAAAAGTCCTGCCAACTAAACATCAATGTGTGTGCAACTAGACTAGATTGCCACGCCAACTGAGCATATGTGTGTGCAAATAGTGTCCTGCCAACTAAACATCAGTGTGTGTGCAACTAGACTAAATTACAAGCCAACTAAGCATATGCGTGTGCAATTAGTCTTTCTGCCAACTAAACATCAATGTGTGTGCAACTAGACTACATTACAAGCCAACTAAATATCAATGTATGTGCAACTAGACTACATTACAAGCCAACTAAACATCAATGTGTGTGCAACTAGACTACATTACAAGAGGAGGTTGCACATCGACTTTCGTCGAGGCAATAGACTAGTCGCACATCAAAATTGTCGTGGTTGCTAGGTTGTAACCTCATACGAAGGCGCAGCTCCAAACATTAGTTTTGGAAAAAAGTTGCACGATGTAGTAATAAAGTTGCACAATGCAATAATAGAGTTGCACTATATAGCTCCAAAGTTGGCATTGAAAAAAATTCGTCAAAATATACCCATACGGGATCTAGTTTCAAAGATCTCGTTGCGAGGATTTCAATGGTGAAAACAGATTTGAATTTCGACGCGCGGTTTGAAAGATATAGCTTTTTGAATTTTTAAAAACCCGAAATAAATGCAGATGGATCTGTCTTTCTTAAACAAAAGGAGCAGTGTGAACGTATTTAATGCCACATCTACATGCACTAGCAGACAAATAAATTATCACATGCATGCGCTGTGAGAGCCGGCCGCTCGGTTCGACCAAAAAGTGCGCGGCCACTTTTTAGATTTCAGGAAATTTGTTTAGATACGATTCTCCGGGACCCTAATAACTTCCGCCGGTCGGGACTCCGTTACGACAGACAATCAGATTCGGTTGCGTTCGAGATCAAATTGGAAATCCATTGTGTTTGTGGCGTCTATATTTTTTGGCCTGATCATTGACATGAGATGGGCTCAAACCCAAGACCATCGATCATTGACATGACATGAGATGGCCCGTGCGCTTTGAAAAAGAAACGAACCTGCGATCGATCGAGAGAATCGAGCGCAAGGAACCCGTCGTACCTCATCTCCAACCCATCCACCAGATCATGGGTCGTTCTCGACACATGGTCCATCCGATGCGTATACCGCCGCCGCCGCCCTACGAGTGCGACCCAACGAGGGGCACGGTCTCCTGCTTCACGGACCACAGCCTCGCCCTTGACCCGTCTCGGCCGCCACGCTCGAGGCCCTCCGCGTCATCCTCGTCGGCCACAAGGCGTTCCGGTGGCTGCCCGTTGACGACATGCCGGACGGTCTCGACCTTGCCCAGCTCGCCAACCGCGGCGGCTTCTGCCTCGGCCTCCTCGACCCCGTTACCAACATCATCCTCAACACCATCTCACTCCTCCGACACGGCGCCGTCCGGTCCAGGACGCAGGATGCCTTCGCGCGCCGCCGAAACGCGAGCAGGCATGCATGGCACGGCGTCGCGTGCAGGTCCAGCGGGTGCCTCCTCGAGTTCATGCGGGCCTACTTCGCGCTGCTCAGCCAGGAGCTGCAGGCCGGGCGGTACCTCGTCTGAGCGCATGCCAACCTCGCCATGGCGGTCCAGCTCGTCGAGCACGAGCTCTACATCGCCCGGCCCGCGCCGCCGGACCCTCGCTCCGGGAGGACCCGGCAGTCTCTCAGTCTCCCACGGCCTAAAAATCGCCGGATGAATGCCCGAAAATGCGCCGGCCTATGCACTGGGGAGCCAAACGAGTGGAGATGCTCTTACCCCCATCCTACGACACGGCGGGGTCGGAATAGGCTCGCTGTCCAAGACGTAAAGACCATACTCCACGTGTTGCGCCACCAAGACGACATCTCTGCCATGGCGACATTGCGGTAACTGCCGCCACTTGAAGAAGGCACTACGAGCTACATCTACCTTGGAGACGACCGGATCGCATACGCCACCATTGTCCAGCGAGCCGACGACCACCTCACATCTCTACGGCATCCTCAAGACATGCAGTCCATGCTAATCTCTTACTCCATGGCACCACCGCGGGCGACAGACATGACAGCAGGGCCTTACGACTCCCCTTCCGTGTACGTGGGTCTCTTGACGTGGACGATGCCCTACAATGCCCGTATGTACGGTCTCTGGAGATGTCCCTCCTGGGCACCATCCATGGCTTCTACATCAGGGTGCTCGCCGTGCTGCCATGATACGCCGCGCATCACCACGTACGCGGTGTGCTCCTCGTCGGCCACTGCTATGCCCCAATGGACACTGTCTCCAACATCATCCTCAGCACCGTCTGGTATGATGGAAAGTTCCCGCTCCCTGTGGCTGATCGTGGGACACGGGCGCATGACATCCTTGACACCTTCACCATGCTCAGGGTGGTCACTTGCTCCTTGCACGGCCTCATAGCTCTCCTCCATGCCAACTCTGGCAACCATCTGCCATTGCACGAGATCTTGAAGTACCTCTGCTACAGGAAGTGCGACTTCGCCACCATGGCACAACCACATCTACACCGGAGCTCTCCCAACCCTTTTGCCAGCGCCGCCGCTGCCGCCCGTCACCCGCAAGCGTTCGTATGGGCAACATTTCTTTCATCCTTGGCGTCCACGAAGCTAGAACAGATATGGTCCTTGATGATGAGTGCCACTGTCAACAACACCGCGCTCTCTTACGAGTCTTTGACCCACATATACAACATCCTCAGAGAGGAAACTCAGACGGCGATGATCCTGCCGGCTCCCAGACTATGCAGGACGGCAGTGTGCATTCTCACGAGGAAGAGGGAGACCTATGCTCACCAGCAGCGCTTCATTCGCGGTAGGATTGAACAGCTACTGCTGGAATGCGTGTGTCGCCATGCTTCAGAACCAAAATATGATCTAGATTTTATATGCGGTGTAGCCATAACATTAACCGGTCACCAGGATCAATGCTACCATGTCAATTTCATGGTGGCCACCAAATCCACATCCAAGAACACGCTTTTCTTTGCCGAGTTTTGGTGGGCATATCATCAGTCAAAGCCCTCCTTATGCTACCCTCAACCCCAACCGTATAACACGGGTAAGTACTAAATAAATAGACTTTTCAACCTTATTAAGTTGAGTTCTCCAGTATTTATTAAATAGTGCTTCTTAAATTTTTGGGTGCAAACTTCTCAAAATAAATGTGCATCCATTTGGCGTCTCCGGGACGATAATGGTGTGTGGGTAGAGGATAATGAAACCATGAGGTCGCTTATAGCTGATTATTTTCAAGTTTTGTTCTCCTCTGATGTTGATGTACCGGATGTAAATGTTTTAAATAAAGTGAAACCAAAGGTGACGTGATACATGAATAAGTCTCTCTTAGCCCCTTACACAGCGGAAGAGGTGAAGAAAGCCCTTTTCTCCATGGGGGATCTCAAAGCCCCAGGACCGGACGGGTTGCATGCCATTTTTTACAAATTTTTTTGGCCAGTCCTGGGTGATGATTGGGTTCGAGAGGTCTTACAGGTAGTGAATTTGGGCGTGATACCGGAGGGGTGGAATACAACTACAATAGTGCTCATTCCCAAGGTGGACAATCCAGAAAAGATCACTCAGTTCAGACCAATCAGTCTCTGCAATGTTTATAAGATAATATCAAAGATGTTGTCTTCAAGACTCAAATTGTTATTGCCTGATGTAATCAGTGAGACCCAAAGCGCCTTTGTCCCGGGTCGAATCATTACGGACAATGTCATAGTTGCGTACGAATGTTTACACACAATGAAGAAGAGGAAGAATGGAAAGGTGTGGACACATGTGCTGTTAAGCTGGACATGCACAAGGCGTACGATAGAGTTGAATGGTCTTTCTTGGAAGCAATGCTAATCAAGCTTGGTTTTGATAGCAGATGGGTGAAGCTAATAATGGCCTGTGTACCATCAGTTGAATATAAGGTCAAGTTTAATTCCAATGAGACCAATCCATTTATGCCAACAAGGGGATTACGCCAGGGCGACCCTCTATCTCCGTACCTATTTCTGTTATGTGAGGAGGGCCTATCCGCACTCATTTCCCATGAGGAAGCCGAGGGAAACTTAAATGGTGTTCAGGTGTGTCGTGATTCTCCTGTCATATCTCATTTGTTATTCGCTGACGACTCACTTATCTTGATGAAGGCTACTCCGCAAAATGCACATTCTTTGAGATCACTTCTGGATGATTATTGTGCAGCATCGGGACAGTTGGTGAGTGAGGCAAAGTGCTCTATTTTCTTTAGTCCGAATACAGATGTGGATGTTAAAGCAGAGGTATGCCAAATCCTCAACATAATGACAGAATCATTGTCGGAGAAATATCTGGGTCTACCTTCGATGATTGGAGTGGATAAGGTGACTTGCTTTGAGCATATCATTGAAAGATTTCAAATCATGATCAATGGATGGAAGGAACGGACCCTCTCTTTTGGTGGCAAAGAAGCTTTAATTAAAGCGGTGGCCCAAGCCATCCCAACATATGCGATGAGTGTGTTTAAATTCCCAAAGAAAATTTGTAAGGGGATCACTGACGCAATGTCGCACTATTGGTGGGGTGACGAAGAAGACCGGAGGAAAATGCATTGGTTTGCATGGTGGAAATGTGTGTGCCGAAGGAGAAGGGTGGAATGGGTTTAAGAGATATACACAGTTTTAACATGGCCCTGTTAGCTGAGCAGGTTTGGAGGCTTATTGAGAATTACGATTCTCTTTGCGCCAAAGTCCTCAGATCGAGATATTATTCAATTGGAGATATACTCAACTGTGAGCTAAATAAGGGCTCTTCATTCGTATGGCAAAGCATTTGGGCGGGGATCCAAGTTTTTAAGAAGGGTCATATTTGGAGAGTGGGGGGCGGAACAAAAACAAACATTTGGGAAGATTGTTGGATCCCCAATAGTGCCTCAAGGAAAATCCTTACTGTGCGTGGAGGTCAGATGCTCTCGAAAGTATGTGAGTTGATTGATCCACACTCGGGAGAATGGGATGAATAGTTAATCCGAGATAACTTCTGGCATATAGATGCGGAACGTATTCTCCAAGTTCCCCTATATCAGCAAGTTACAGAAGACTTTGTTGTGTGGCATCTTAGCAAGAATGCTCAGTTTTCAGTTTGCTCAGCTTATCATAAACTATGGGAAGATACTTATATTAAGGAAGATGAGAGGAATACATATCAGAGTGGCTCAAACCCACACCCAGTTTGGAAGAGAATATGGCAACTGAAACTACCAACAAAGATTAAGATATTCATCTGGAAATGCTTACACAATGCAATCCCGTGTTACAATGTTCTCGCAAACCGTCATATAGGCAGTAAGTCACACTGCCCACATTGCACAGAAGGAGCAGAAGATGTTCGTCATGCATCGTTCGCTTGCAGCAGAGTTAGAGAAGTCTGGGCTGCGTTGGGACTTGAATTCTTGGCTTCAGGAGCTAGTACCAATCAAATTTGTGTAGGTACACTTGAGTTTCTTCTTTGTGATGATGAACACCAGGTACATGGATGGAATTTACCTGCCCGAAGTTGTAGCGGCAACCTGTTGGTATCTATGGTGGCAACGCAGACAGTTTGTTCGCGGAGAAACAATCCAAAATCCTCAGCGGACGGTGATGGCGATCCAAGCTGTAACCATGAACTTCGTCCGTGCTACTGGGAAAATGGGGAGCTCTCGTAAACTGAATAAGTGGCCGGTGGTTCTTGCAAATCAGCAGGTTCTGAATGTGGATGCGGCATTTTATGTGGTCGAACACTCAGGAGGATGTCGGGCCATAGTTCGTGATAACCGCGGTAACTTCATTGGTGCAGCCACGGCAAAACTAACTCATGTAGCTGATGTGGTTTGCGCAGAGGCGGCGGCACTTAGAGAAGGCCTCAAGTTTCTCCAGAATTTGGGATGCAACAGTGTGATAGTAAGGATGGACAATATGATTGTCATAGATGCCATGAAGGAGAATGAAGGCCAAGGCATGGTGGCGGCACCTATTCTGGAGGAGTGCATGACCCTTTTGCAAGATTTTGGGAAGGTTTCCATAGAGCATTGTACCGTGAGTCAAATGTAGTTGCTCATGAGCTAGCTAGGTGGGGAAGCGTAAACAATCCGTCTGTGTGGGTTGATGCATCACCGAATTTTATTGTAAACATTCTTGTGGATGATGTAGCAGTGATTGATAAATAAAGCTAGCCATGAAGGCCTTCCCGTAAAAAAAAATTGGTTTTGCCAAATGGTCGTTGCTACTACGGCCAGGAGTCCGCATGTAAGCTGGTGTATCCGGATGATTCCATCGACTACTTCTCGTGCGACATTACTCATGGTGGACTCAATGACATGGAAGGCATACTAGACACCGACTTTGTGTACTTTGACTCTGAGAGGAACGTGGAGGTTGCCAAGGTCTTGGAGAGGATGGGAAAGAAAGAAGAGGTCATGCAAAGGTCCTCTACCGGAAGGCATGCTCAATGGACCACTGGTCCTTTGTGTTAGTTTATCCGTTCTTCGAATTAATGTAGAAATGTTTGGAGAAAGTTGGATACAGAAGTTAACGAGAAAAGTTGGGTGTGGATTAGTGTAAACCTCAAACTTGTTGATTGCTAGCTTTTTCATTATCGACCGAAGCAAAATGATCAACCATTTGCCATCTGCCTCCGCGGTGATGATAAATTGTAAACCATCACTATATGTAAAACCTGGAAAATAGGGAAGGCCCATACTAAAGCCACTCGTTGCCCTTATTTGCTATTAGTCCTGGTGTTAAACGAACTCCCGGGCTTGATGTGTGATTAAGGTATTCAGAATCCCGACTCGACTCCTTGGATCCTACGGAAGCATGTCGATCCAAGTCCCACTATGAATCTGGATTGGGTAAAATCCATGTTGATACGTGATCCAAATCATTCAATCCTATACAAAACTATAGAATCCGACCATGGTATGGACTATGCCCGATTCTACTAATTTATCTAAGTCATTTGTTTAGTTCTAGCAGAATATTAATGCCATCATCCAAACCCTTTTTCACATGACTCATAGCCCTTTATTCCCTCCCAAGCCCAAATGCTCAACCACCGACATCTTTGATCTGGATCTCAGAAACCCTTCAAGGTTCTGATCGGAGAAGGAGAGTAAAATCCTTCAAGGTTCAGCACTGCGGGTTAGCTATACAAGTGATCGGCTATTCATGTAAAAGAAACCTTCTATGTAAATTTCGTGTGTCAAAGATTTAAATGTTCTATATATTCCCCTCTCATATTGCCATACAAGCAAGCTAGATAGTTGGTTAGCCATGAAAAGAAGTGGAATACAGCTCGCATTGATGTGTACGGTTCTTGTTTTATATTTAGTGTTAAAAATCTATAGAACTGATATAAGTTTCTGGCGCAGATATAAAATATCTTATTTGATTAAATCTAGTAGAATCCTCGATTCCACCACTCGATATTCATCTGACTCTGAATCCCGACTCTGACTACCTTGTGTGTGACTGCTTAGGCGATTAGCGCTTCCCTAAAAAAGAATAGGCGATTAGGGCTGCCATGCTGCCTGCTGCCTTCCTGCAGTTTCTCGCTCAAATTGAGATTAGATTAGGGGCAACGCCGGCACCGCAACCCCACAATCCTACACATATCAATTTTCCAGCCTACTATGCATGGTTAGCACTAAACAATCTACAAATCTCTTTCAACTCTTACATTATAACCGTAAAAAATGATGTAATTATTTTAATTGTGTGATATTTGATGTTTATTCCAAGACTTGCAGTTAGGAATAGAACAGTGCCGCTAAACACTATCAAGATCAATCCAAATTTTACACTATATATGAATATTTGAATAGAAGTTCTGTAGTTCGAAGATAGTCGACTTGCTTGGGCATTGCAGCAAAGTTATCTTCTGATTAAATTATTAATATTTTTGATCTTTCAGCAATTGTAGACAAATCTAGGCTAATACAAACGTAACCATGTTGTTGTAGCCTCGAAGCATAGAATTATTATAACATTAGATAGTTATCACATGGGATGATTTTTCATCGAATTAGCCCCCTATACCCAAATCCTAGCTCCGCCACCGCTCACCCTTGCACCATGCTCAACATCTGCACATTGCATCATGCATGATGGACGAGCTATGTTATGCGCTCAATAATGTTGAATCCCGATTCTTCTCTTTTCCTGAGAGTAGAAAGGTTTGGTTGCTCCATCATCATACTCAGAACATCTAACCCTTGGAAAACAACATGAAATTTAATAGTGGAACCAGCATGAAATTTTGGTAACACATTGCAAAACACTCTCTTGGAAAACAATTTGTCATGTAGTACCAACGAATTGCATAGAAATGAAATGAAGTAGTTATCTCTCTTTGTTATCATCGTTGATTGAAGAATAAAGTGTTTTTTGAGTTTCATGAAGCATCTTAAAACTATTTGCTTTAAAAAGTTTAACTACCTAATAAATCAACAGTTTGGAGATCAATTTACTGGTGAAATAAAAGATCTCTTCATACAACAAAGCTCTAACTAGAAAACTTGAACACTATCACTAGTCCTATTTGTACAATGTCAAGGAAATAAACACTTGTTTACAAGACATATTTGAATTTAGGAAGAGAGGACCAACATGTAGTGCCCTTTCATTGGAACTAGTGAACAAACACATTCAATGAACAACAGGATATCATGCTTGTAGAGTTACGGGAATTCGCCGGGGAGTATATGGGCCTTATTGGGCTTTAGGGGAAAGAGAGAGGGGAGGCTGCCCCCCCCCCCCCAAGGCCTAGTCCGAATTGGACTAGGGGGGGAGGGGGACTTGTCGGTAACGAGATTGAACTAGGTATGATGATACCGACGATTGAACCTCGGGCAAGTAACATACCGATGACAAAGGGAACAACGATTGTTGTTATGCGGTTTGACCGATAAAGATCTTTGTAGAATATGTGGGAGCCCGTATGAGGATTCAGATTCTGCTATTGGTTATTGACCGGGGACGAGTCTCGGTCATGTCTACTACATGGAAGGGCATAGTCCAATTCAGACTAGGCCTTGGGGGGGGGGCAGCCTCCCCTCTCTCTTTCCCCTAAAGCCCAATAAGGCTCATATACTCCTCGGCGAATTCCCGTAACTCTCCGGTACTCCGATAAATACCCGAATCACTCGGCATCTTTCTGATGTCGGAATATAGTCGTCCAATATATCGATCTTTACATCTCGACCATTTCAAGACTCCTCGTTATGTCCCCGATCTCATCCGGGACTCCGAACTACCTTCGGTACATCAAAACACATAAACTCATAATACCGATCGTCACCGAACGTTAAGCGTGCGGACCCTACGGGTTTGAAAACTATGTAGACATGACCGAGACTCGTCTCCGGTCAATAACCAATAGCGGAACCTGGATGCTCATATTGGCTCCCACATATTCTACGAAGATCTTTATCGGTCAAACCGCATAACAACAAGCGTTGTTCCCTTTGTCATCGGTATGTTACTTGCCCGATATTCGATCATCGGTATCATCATACCTAGTTCAATCTCGTTACCGGCAAGTCTCTTTACTCGTTCCGTAATGCATCATACCGCAACTAACTCATTAGTCACATTGCTTGCAAGGCTTATAGTGATGTGCATTACCGAGAGGGCCCAGAGATACCTCTCCGACAATCGAAGTGACAAATCCTAATCTCGATCTATGCCAACCCAACAAACACCATCAGATACACATGTAGAGCACCTTTATAATCACCCAGTTACGTTGTGACGTTTGGTAGCACACAAAGTGTTCCTCCGGTATTCGGGAGTTGCATAATCTCATAGTCATAGGAACATGTATAAGTCATGAAGAAAGCAATAGCAATATACTAAACGATCAAGTGCTAAGCTAACAGAATGGGTCAAGTCAATCACATCATTCTCTAATGATGTGATCCCGTTAATCAAATGACAACTGATGTCTATGGCTAGGAAACTTAACCATCTTTGATTTAACGAGCTAGTCAAGTAGATGCATACTAGTGACACTCTGTTTGTCTATGTATTCACACATGAATCAAGTTTCTCGTTAATACAATTCTAGCATGAATAATAAACATTTATCATGATATAAGGGAATATAAATAACAACTTTATTATTGCCTTTAGGGCATATTTCCTTTAGTAACATGCGATAGCTCACCATGTGTGGCGACGAGATCGTCGGTAGCCATCCTCTCTCATTGTCCTTGAACCATTGGCCACCCTCGTGGGTTGAGGCCGCAGTGGATCCCACTGTTGCAGGCTTGTGAGGTGGTAGTGGTGATGTTGTTGGGTTTGTAGCCCTCCCGAACCCCGCTTGTTCGGACAAGGCACGATACGGCAACCACTGCATTGGTTCTCCCAAACCCTAAGTAGTTACCGACAACCGCGACAAAGGAGGAGGGCTCGGTGGGCTTGGCGGGCCGAGGAGGAAGGCGAGGAGGACCGCATGGGAGGTGGTGAAAGGCAAGGAGGACCCAGTGGGGGTGACGAAGGCAAGGTCTGGGAGGATGACATTGGGATTCAGAAAATAGGTGAGTGGCGGTGGAGGAGTAAGTCACACTAGAGTTAGCAGCATGGCACGAGCAATGTAGGGTTTTTGCCCGTGTATGATGTGATGTTTTCTGCTAGTGTAACTTTATTCAGTTGCTACATCTGCCTATGGTGGGCTTATTTAAGCTTGAATTACTATGGAAATGATTGGATAACAATAGGTACAATAGTTAACATATAGAGTATAGTTTGGATTAGTGTAAACCTTAGACACCACTATGAATACATTTTTATTTACAACTGAAATAAAGTGATACTATCTACCATCTGGCTCCTCGGTGATGGTTACATCATTATTACTACATGGGACAAAAAATTCATGTGTCTTAGATACCGTTAGGTTGATTTGGATCTGGAAGAATAACACTCTCGCTGTTTAACATTGCAACGACATCTGACATGGTGGGTCGATCATCTGCACTTTCTTGTACACACGTCAGTGCAATGTTAATGTACCGCCTAGCATCTGATGTACAGATCTCCTTTACAATTGATGCATCTAGAAGCTCAACCCATGTTCCTCCTTCCCATAGTTGCCATGACTACAGAAAGCGAGAAAGTATCTTCATCACATGCATATACATGATACAAGCTATAAGTCCACTGGAAAAATAACATGACCGTGCACACGAGGGTATAGAAAAGACTCACATATCCAATAAGGTTAAGAAAGTCTCCATACTGATAGAAACCAGAATTCCCTTTTCCGCTAAGGATCTCAAGGAGTAACACACCAAAGATGAACACATCTGATTTGATTGAGTAAATGCCTTCAGATGCATACTCCGGAGACATATAACCACTGAAATGAGTTAGAAGCACAAGAAAATATCATATCAAAATATACAATTCGGTTCGTCAACTAATAAAAGGTATTCTAAGCACTACTTATGTTGTAATTAGTAAATAAGAAATATGCTTACTATGTTCCTACTACCCTCTTTGTGCTTCCTTGGATATCATTGGAGCTGAATATTTTTGCTAGGCCAAAATCAGAAAATTTTGGATTCATGTCCTTGTCCAAAAGAATGTTACTGGCCTTAAGGTCTCTGTGTATGATGCGTAACCGAGAGTGCTTGTGGAGATACAGAAGACCTTGGGCTATCCCTTCGATTATCGCACGTCTATTGTTCCAATCAATAAAAGCTGTCCTGTTTCTTTCTGCACATTAGAGAGTGCATTTTATAGAATGTATGGACCACAATACAAAATATGGTTAAAAATACAATGTGCATACCAAATATAAAGAAGTCCAAGCTCTTATTTGGCAAATACTCGTACACCAATAGTTTTTCCTCTCCCTGAATGCAGCATCCCAAGAGCTTGACAAGATTATTGTGCTGTAATTTTGCAATAAGTTCAACTTCATTTTTGAATTCTATAAAACCCTGTCCTGAATGTGAGGCAAGCCTTTTGACTGCAATTTGCATTCCATCTGGTAATTGGCCCTACAAATATGTATACAAAACAAAATTGGAGGCATCATTTTTTACTGAAATGACAAAACATGGATTACAAGTCATCCATTGGAAAATATGACAAAATAATCAAGTTATCAAGATTTTCTTTATTTGCATTTCCGCAAAGTTCTATGTTTTTTAGCGCACACGCAAGAATGTCTTGATTAATGGCCAGTCAATCTTAGATTTATCTAAGCTAATCTTTATATATTTTTAGAATGAACTCAGGATTGAATCTTTTCAAGACAATGCATTTACCTTGTAGACAGGGCCAAAACCACCTTGTCCAAGTAGATTTTCTTTGGAGAAGTTATGTGTAGCATGTAATATCTCAGAAAAGTCAAAGAGAGTGAACTCTGAACTCTTCTCCTCTAATCTCCAGACCAGTTCATCTTCTTCCAGTCTATTGGTGGCAGCCTGGTCGTTTAAGTTTACCTTTCCTAAATTGAGAGAACATACAAATATACATCATTAATCTCGGACTGAAACTTAACCTGGCTGGCTACATCAATAATTTTCAGTTTTCGGGGAACATTGTTGTGAATGAACCATCATTAGAACAAACCTTGTCTTCGTCTTCTCATCCATACAACGGAACAGATAAAGCATAGAAGTATTGACAGTAGTGAAGCCACCACAGCAATAATCAGCAACACCCTCTTGCGTGAGTTGTGTCCTAAAGAAAAAAAGAGACTAATTCATGTATAGTTCTCATATATAAACAAAAACGGATTCATTTAGTGATAGAAAAATAAATATATCTTTTTACCAAGTGGTAGACAATAATGACAAATCAGCCTGACAAATTAAACATGGATCGGCCATATATTTGACAAAGGAAATTTCACCCATTTTCCAGTGACCTTTGAACCGTTCCGATTCTAACGGTTTACCCCAATGTCAGTGAACCTCCTTTTCTTTTTGATTCACTTAGCTTAGTTTCTAAAAACTTAGTTTTTCTACTTATTTATTTTTATTCATCTGTTCTAAGCTCAGGTCTACTAGTACTTAAGAAGCTACTTATCATAAAGATCTAATAAGAGATTTTTGAAAGTGGAGATTACCATATTGTGCAAAAGTAAATCAGCTGCCATGAAAGAAAATTTAGTATAGATTATACTCCCTCCTTTTCAAAGTACTTGTCACGGTTTTAGTTCAAATTTGAACTAAAACCATGACATATATTTTGAATGGAGAGAGTATATATCAGTACATATAAGTTCTTTTTACTAGCTGTATGCATCTCGACGCAAAGGGAATTCCCTCATTTAAAAAGCTTTTCTCCACAATTTTTCTGAATCAATTAATCAAATAGAAGCCATGTCGCCAGCACTGATAGAAAAAGAGGCTTCCGTCCAGCCCCATTAGTCGCGAAACTGTAGGAACCGCGACTAATGAAGTCTTTAGTCGCGGTTCGGCAGATGAACCGCGACCAAATGCCTGGGCCCAGGGCGCTCGCGGGCTTTAGTCGCGGTTGGCCAGGCCAACCGCGACTAAAGGTGCCCAAAGGCCTTTAGTCGCGGTTGGCCAGGCCAACCGCGACTAAAGCTCCTCCCTTTTAGTCCCGGTTTGTGGCACGAACCGGAACTAATGGGGTTGAGACCTTTAGTCGCGGTTCGTGCCACGAACCGGTACTAAAGGTCCCATTTTCAAACTCTAACCCCCCCGGGATCGCCTTTTCAGTTTTAAAAAAAATAAAAGAAAATAATGGAAATGTCAAAAAAATAAAAGAAAATAAGTTTCTCATGTGATATGTGGTCTAGTTGTTGGGAAAATTTGCAAATGTGAATTTTGACTTTATTTGCAAAATCTCTCTGAAATTTGTAAAAATGGGCATAACTTTTGCATACTAACTCGGATGAAAAAGTTTTTTATATGAAAAATCATCTACTCGAAAAGTTACATCCAAATTTAACCGGGGGAACCCCGTTAAACATTTTCAAAATCCTCAAAAACCTAATAGAAAAAAAGTTACGGGGCTTGTAAGATCTAGAGTGGAAAAAATAGAAAAATATTCAAACAGTGGGCAAACTATGGTCAAACAATGGTCAAACTAATTATTCTAGAATATTAGTGTTACTAAATAATTATTTTAATTATTTCAATTTTGGTCAAATCTGGTCAAACTGTGGTCAACTGTGGTCAAACTGTGGTCAAACAATGGTCAAACTAATTATTCAAGAAATATTAGTGTTACTAAATAATTATTGTTTTTAAAACAATAGTTTCAAACTCAAACAGTGAAATGTGTCACTTCATGCTCAAGCAAAATTCCTGAAGGTTAATAGGATTGACATCTTGTTATTGTCAGGAAAACAACAAGTGCAGACTTGGAGCGTGGGAGAATAGAACCCGGAAGTTAAGCGTGCTTGGGCTGGAGTAGTGAGAGGGATGGGTGACCGGTTGGGAAGTTAGATGATTTGGAATGATGAGGGGTGATAAAAGAATAAATTGAGAAGTGATGAGGGGTGGTGATTAGAGACTAGAGGTTAAAATAATTCAGAAATTTGAAAAAAAAAATCAATTTTTTTTTCAAAAACCTGTGGCGGCCTTTAGTCGCGGTTAGCCACAAGAACCGCGACTAAAGGTCCTCCGCCCCGACGGCCACCTGGCGCCCACGTGGACGGGCCTTTAGTCGCGGTTCTTAAGCAACCGCGACTAAAGGGGGGGGGGGGGCTTTAGTCGCGCCCGGTCGGTCGCGGTTGCGCAACCGCGACTAATGGCAGTTGCGAACCGCGACCAAAGGCCCTTTTTCCACCAGTGCAGGATGACCTGGACAGGGTGAGAAGTTTGCATACCCTGCTGTTCTTGGACGGTCGCCTGCACCAGCCGGGGAGGCGCCGCAGCTGGTGGATACGACTGGGAATGTGGGTACCTGGTAGGCGGCATGGTGCCGTTGACGGCCGGAATTGCAAGCATGGGGACCCCTTCGTAGAAGTGGTATAGCTCGTACCTCATGCTACACCATGTCCCGAGAATTCGACCACCTTGCGCTCCATCTAGGGACTTGATCGTATGCTTCAAAACAAGCTGTAAACAAGCCGTGCAGTCGTCGGGCGTGAGGTCGGGCGTGCACTGCATGAGGCAGTACACCGTGGGGATGAGGTTGATGCCTAAGCGCGAGGTGGTGAACCTCCTGGAGCTGTTTGCAGCCGCTTGGGCCGTGCTGTTGAGACGCATCAACAGCAGGTGCTTGGCGGAGTCGCCGCCTGTGGTGAAGTTGAGGTTGTTCCGGAGGGTGATCCAGCTCATCTGATCTTGGGTGCTGTTGGCAACAAGAAAATTATGGTTGGAGAACCTGAGCATGCAGGCATCATAGTACAAGGTGGCGTCCTTATTGTATGGGCAGATCTGCTGGGCATCAGGGAAGGCGGCAGCCACGCAGGTCTCGCAGTCGGAGGCATCGATGGTGTCCCCGCGGCAAAGCGCGAGGGCGTAGACGATGTCCGGATCATGGCCGGCCGTGGCGGTGGCGAAGAGTGTGGTGTTGGACACGGCCTTGTTGGGAAGGGTGGAGGAGAGGAGCAGGAGGTTGGCTTGGTAGGTGCTGTTTGATGTGTAGTTGCCGCTGCTGCCGCCGCAGACTTGCCATTCGGCACCAACAAAAGGAAGGAGAAGAAGGAGGAGGACGATAGCCATGTCCATCGACTAGCTAAGCTTATACCGGGCAGTGGCAAAAGATCGTTGATGGTTTTCTATTTATGACGATGCGAAATACTAATGCAACACCGATCAAGTTGCTCCGATGTCAGCATCACATTCATGGTGATGTATTGGGACGGGACGTACTGACCTACGTTTGAGTGGGGTGAGCATGATTCTTGCAAAGACCCAAGACCCAAGACCGAACCCAAAAGACCGAACCTAACCGAAAGCTGCCCATCTTCTACCCTCTCGTCGACTTTGGTCTTGGTCTTGCTGTCGCCGTCGTGGGTTCACCGTCTTCTATTCATCTTCGTACGTAGCCAGCCGAGTCGGAGTCGCCGGGTCGTGGACGTGATGGGTGATCACGATAACACCAACGCCCGTTTGGGAGCCTGCATTAGTCTCAGCCAGAACCGGGCAGAATGTTTTTAGCTTGTTTGGTTGCCTGGGTCGCATCAAAAAGTTGCCCACATGAAACTAAAAAGGGGGGCGTTGGTTCCCTGCTTTGCCTCACATCAATCGTGCAAAATTTAAGTTGTTTGGTACCCTGCATGGGCTCTTCAACCAGCTGGCCCGTGAATGCAAAAAGGGGCCTCTCAGCCAGGCCGAGGGAAATGCAGGAATCAAGCGTATCAGCACGCGTGCAAGCTTGTTCGTTTGCTGCTTTTTTCATCCCTTTTGTCTTCACCGCATCAATCAAGCACCGCAGCCAGGGCATCTCCTCCTCGTAACCTGTCGCCGCCGTCCTCAAGCAAGCAACAACGTTGCCGCCGCCTCCCTGGACCAAAGGTCGCAGCAAGGCTCCTTTCCATAGCCTGTCCCCGTAGCCCTCGACCAAGGATGGTCACCACATTCATCAAATGCCACTACCGCCGTCCTCGCCAAGCGTCGTCGCCTCCCTCGACCAAGCATCTCCGCCGTCCCCAGATCCCTGGTCAAGTGTCGCCGCCGTCCTTGTCAAGCGCTGCCAGATCCCTCATCAAGCGCCGCCACCGTCCCCGGATCCCTTGTGAAGCACCGCCGCTATCCTAGGCAAAGTGCCGCTGCCGTCCCTGGATCTCGTCGCCCTGCGCTGCCGTGTGATCCCTATTCCTCACTGATTTTAGCCACATTCATCACCTCGTATAGGTATATCACATACAAGTTCACCAAACACCCATCCCGACTCGTCCTTGCATCATCTCGACCAGTCCACACTCACCCAAGATCCTCCATGCAATGCAGCCCAAAGCAACCCAGGGAACCAACCCAAAGCGTCTCTGGGCTTCCATCTAGGAGATTGGCTGGCTCGACCATTTTTCTAGAGCCAGGCCTGAGCGCTGCAACACGAGGCACGTGGGCATGGGTGGTTGCAGGCATCGATGCGACCTCGAGGCATCGCGTTGTTTCCCAAAGCCGCGACATAAATTATCCCCACCTCTCTCTCTCTCTCTCGTCTTCCCCACTCACACCGGTGGCAGCGAGCAACGGGGCGAGTGACTGCAAGGCGATCCTAGGCGGCCGCGAGCACTGGATTGACAAGCGCATCGGCAATAGCAGTAAGCCCTTACCCTGTCTCTCGATTTACTGCTTCCGAGTCGCGGTAGATTTGATTTTAGGACATGATGGGAGTGTTAGGGAGGGGATTGAACACATCGGAGGGTGGGTGAGGATTGGTTTGGGGGAAACACGGCCGATGAACCCTAGAATCCATCGGTGCACCGATAGGCCGATGGATTGTAGGGTCAATGCGAAGGCAGTATGAGTCATGGAAATGATGATAAGGATGACTACATTGGAAATGAGGGAGATGATAAAAATGGCTAGCGTGATCTCTATGGTGATGAGCCATATGATAACTATGGCCATGGGCGGTATGGTAACTATGGTGATGATGGTGATGATTAGCTATAAAAGTTTAATGATCTTTAAGTCATGCCAAAATGAAATTATGCTTATGGAAAAAATTATCTTGGTGGAATATTTATCTTATGCAAAATGTGATATATCTCAGTTACTATTTTGTTCTGCATTCGACACTTGGTAATTAGTGTTGCAATTTGGATGCAACTCAATACTTTCAGGATACGCTATTATAATGTATGTTCTTTGGTATGGGCTTGTGTATGAGATGTATTTGAAATGCCAATAGTTTGAAATATTGCTACCGTGTGCAACACCCCTTGGAGAAAGCGACATATGAGGGGCCCTATGATGGAATAAACATCTTGGGTATATAATTTTCCAACGGGGATGTTGGTGAATTTATAAATTGACGATGTTCACTCACCTCTCAACTAAATGGATCCCTGATGGGTTGTATACACTTTCGGCCATCTAAATAGCCGATGGTTTAGTCCTCCCCATGATTATAGCTATGTCCGAAACGGTCAAACATACCATTGACTATTATAAAATCCGCCAGGAAGCAATAACCCTCGGAAAACACTCACCAGAGGAGGAACCTTCAACTATAATGTCACTGGGCTATTGTGAGCCTGCTGGTGGCAACAATAAGCCCCACGGCTCACTGTCGAATTACTACCACAGGGAAAGATATTATCTGACTATACCGTCGGCTATTAGAGTAATGGCCGGCAAAGCATAGCCGGTAGGAGATTACAGGTGGTGCACCGTCAGTTATAGTGGTAGTTGATGGTGAATACAAGTATCTGGCAATGATTTCACCATCGAAAATAAGGGGATTTCTAGTAGTGTACATTTTTTAGGGGTGCTTCTTTACTTACTTGTTCAAAACAGAAGTAAGTAATGCATACAAAATAAAATAGAAGAAGAAATCTAAGAAAATACAAGAAGAAAGCGAAGGAAAGCAAAGAGAATAGAAAAAGAAATCAAAGCAAAGAAACAGAAATAGAAAAAGAAAGCAACACAAAGAAAAGAAAAGAAATAAAGAAAATACATAGAAGAAAGAAAGAAAAATAGGCAACGTGAGAAAGAAAAAGAAAAACACATTTGCCTAGTGTTGGATGTCGGACACTTGATGAAGGGTCCACTGTCGGTCCGTCGTCCACAAAACCGTCGGTGGCACGACGTTGCCGAGTGTTTTTTCCATGACACTCAGCAAAGGTTTTGCTTCGCAGAGTTTTGTTATTTTGCTGAGTATTTTTCCCATTACAGTTGGCAAAGGGTTTACTTTGTTGAGTTTTGTTCTTTTGCTGAGTGTTTTTTATATGACACTCGTCAAAGGACCTTTTGCCGAGTACCCGACAAATTACACCTGCCAAAAGGCCGAACATTCAGCAAAGATAATTTTTCCAGTAGTGAACAAAGAATTGAGACTGCAGTGTCCTAGTATGCTGGACAGGGAGGCTAACAACATGTGCTCCTTTTTATCTTTGCCATCTGAGCTCAATAGTTTTCGTAAACGGCAAAACTTTGAATAACATGTACGAGTTTATTTTCACCTAGCTTGTTTTTACGTCACTGTTTTGCTCACATATGTCACTGTTTTGTTTACATATGTTGATGCAAATATATACAAGTAAACTTGACTGTATGCAGCGACCACTACCTCACATTTAATATTATATTATTATTGTAAAAATATTTTTTTGAAATAGTTTTTAAAAAATTCAACTCAAAATTTAGTTTGGCCAAAATCATTCAAGTTATTTAAAATTCAATGAATTTTCTCTTGAATTTTTCAAATTCAGGAAGTTTCATAAACAATTTTGGCTACATAATTAGAGGCTCATCAACTTCCGGGTATTTCGCAAAATTGGCTTGGGAAAAAGCGTTGTCAGTGAAATGCGCACACATGCAGCGAATTGGGCTGGCCTATTTTTTTTAAAAAAAAGCTTTGTCATTCCGGTTTTAAAAAACTTCTAGAAAGTTGAAGTCGATATTTATCAGTTTTAAAAATCTTCTAGAAGGTTTCAAGAAAAAGTTTTTTCTTTTTGTCTGGATTTTTAATTTTATTTTCTATTTCTGCTCCTTTTTTTTCTTCTTTAGGTTTTTTCCATTTGCTTAAAGTCATAATTTACAAAAATGTTCAAATCTTAAAATTTCTACATAATTTCAAATATTGTTCCCTTTACTCAAAAATTGTTCAGAAATTTAAATTTGTTGCATTTTTTTAAAGAATGTTCAGAAATTCAGAAATTATTCAACTATTTTTTATAGAAGTGTTGAAATCTTCAAATTTTGTTTCAAAATGAGAAAAAATATTTTGGAAAAGTAGAAAATGTTTATATATCCAAATGTTATTTGAAAACTTTCAAAAAAAGTTTGGAATTTCAGGAAACTTTCATGGTTACATTTTTTTGATATGTTCACAAATTTCCAAAATATGTTTGAAATTCCAAATGTTGTTTGTGTTTTCCAAACATTGTTGAACTTCAGATTTGTTTCAAATCCCGCCTTGCAGTAAGTTCATTAATGGTTGCATGCTTGTGTTAGGGATTTTTTTGAGGAAGTATGCTTCTATTCAACTCATAAAGTAATACAAAGTTCTTGATCCATACAAGCACACCCTAACACACGCACAAATAACTAAAATAACAAAGAGCAACGTAAAACAAACAGTAAAACATGAAGATCTCCGGAGCTCTATGTCATAATCCCTAACCCTTGCTAGAAGACTCCTGCAGCACAAGCATCTGCAACTAGATCTAAGTAGGTCATCATCTTCAACCACGGTATAATCGGCATCATGTTGCTCCCCTTTTTCTTCGCTTTCGCGCCGAAAAGACAAGGACACACATATGCATCCAACACACTTGCACTAGCCTTCGCCATCTGTGGCTTCGAGTACCGATGTATCTGCCCCTTCCAGATGAAAGAGAACTAGGATCCGGTTCCGACGCCGCGGTCGGGCCAACTACCCGGGAAAAGCAGGATATTCCTCTAGCGGCAGCATAAAGGAGGAAGAAACGCATCATGAAATCATACCGACATCGAGGAAGGAGAATCTCTATCTCCACACAACCACCACCCATCTGAGGAACGACCTGACCAGTGTCGGTCGACCTCCATACACCATAGCCCGCGATCTCGATGAGATTCGGGGATCCCCCACCCCGCTGGCTCCTAGACGAAGGCAAGAGCCCCGCCTGACCGTGAACGAAACCCGAGGAAACTTATTCAGACGCAACGCTGCCGCGACGGCCTGATCCGAGGTTCCCTCTCCCTCCAGCCATTGGAGCGGCCGGCAGAGGGAGAGGGAACTAGCAGTCTGAGCCGGTCACCCATCCTCTCACTACTCCAGCCTGAGCATGCTTAACTTTCGAGTTCTATTCTCCCTAGTTTCCAAGTCTGCAATTGTTCTTTACCTGACAATAGTAAGCTGTCAATCCTATTAACCATCAGCAGTTTAGCTTGAGCATGAAGTCACACGTTTCACCGTTTGAGTTTGAAACTATTATTATAAATAATAATAATAATTTAGTAACACTAATACTTCTTGAATAAGTAGTTTGACTATAGTTTGACCACAGTTTGACCAGATTTGACAATAGTTTGACCACAGTTTGACCAAAATTCAAAAAAACTAAAATAATTATTTAGTAACACTAATATTTCTTGAATAAATAGTTTGGCCATAGTTTGACTAGATTTAACAAAAATTCAAAAAAACTGAAATTTGAGCATATATTTTTTTCCTTTCAAAATTTGAGGATTCTAAAAATTTGCAAATAGGCCTACGTGGCAGAGTTTGAAAATTGCCCTTTAGTCCCGGTTTGTGTCTCCAACCGGGACTAAAGGTTAGACCCCATTGACCCCTTTAGTCCCGGTTTGTGTCACAAACCGCAAACTGGGACTGAAGGGGCTCGTGGGGCCCCGGCCTGCCGCCAGCCTACCATCATCCCTTTAGTCCCGGTTTGTGATACAAATCGGGACTATAGGTCAGAAATGAGCGGCACTAATGCATAGCCATTCGAACCGGCACTAATGGTCACATTAGTGCCGGTTCATTTACAAACTAGGACTAAAGGGTTGAACATTAGGCCCTTTTTCTACCAGTGGATGTTGACCAAGCTTTGACATTTTAACCATCCAAGCCAGCGGTTCACTTCGCTTTGTCGAGCAGCCCTAATACGAATATTAACTTGTACGAAAAAAGTTTAGATAAATATTTAGGGAGCGCAGGTCATGTTTAGAAAAGAATAGAGATAAACAGAAATAAAACTCCCCTCCCCACACTACTAGGGAAAACCTTATACACAAAACTTTAGCAGTAGTGCTTGTTAAAAAAACTCGCTACTGCTAGACAGCAGTAGCACATGCAAAATAAGCGCGTTGCAGATACATGTATAGCAGTAGTGCTACTCGTTGCAAAAGCGCTACTACTAAAATTCCAACCACTAAGCCGATAGGCTACACATAGTAGTAGCGATCTTTCAAGAACCTCGCTACCGCTAAGATTGTTATAGCAGCGCGTTTAGATGTAAGGCGCTACTGCTAACGAAAATAAAATAAAATGAAAAAAAATAGAAAAGTAAATGAAAATGAAAGAAATAGAAAAAGGAAAAAGGAAAAAATAAAATGTAAAGAAAAATAAACGGAAAAGGAAAAAAAAGGTCGAAGGCATAGCAGTAGCGCGTTTGCTAAAACGTGCTATAGCTAACTTAGCTATAGCGCGTTTTGAGTAACGCGCTACCGTTATGTTTCACTTAACCAGCGGTTTCCCTACCCCCGGACACCACTTCTCCGCCGTCTCCCCAATTCGCCGTTGCCCCACTTCACCGTCGTCTCCTGCCGGCGTTGATGCCCGCAACCTCACCGTCTCCCCCCGAGGCCACGCTCATCCTCACCGTCGCCGCCCGAGGCCGCCCAGCCTCACCGTCGCCGCCTCTCGAGCCGCCTTCGACCTCACCGTCGCCGCCCTCGACCTCACCGCCGCCGCCCGAGCCCGCCCAGGACCGCCACTGCCTGAGCCCGAGCCCGCCCTCCCCGCCCCTGCCTCCGTCGCCGAGCACCTCTCGCCCACAGTCTCTCCCCTCTCTGTAAGCCCCCCACCCCTCCTCTCTCTCTGCATTTTAATTAGTAGATGTTATAGCAAAAATTAGTTAGGGCAAAAAGATGTTAAGTAGTAGATGTTAGAGCAAAAATTAGTTTAGAGCAAAAAATTAGTTTAGAACAAAAAATTTAGTTTTGAGCAAAAGATGTTAAGTAGTAGATGTTAAGAGCAAAAATTAGTTTAGAGCGAAAAATTTGGTTTACAAAAAAAGTTAGTTAGGGCAGTAGGGTTTAATTAGGGTTTTTGTTTTCTTAGATTTTTTAAAGAAAAAAATGAAGAAAATGTTGTAGCAGTGCTGCTAGTAGTATATAGTGATACTAGTAGATGTTAATTAGGTTAGGGAAGTAGTGGTACTAGTAGATGTTAATTAGATGCTTTTTAGTTAGGGCAGTAGGGTTTTGCTAGATTAATTAGGTTAGAAGTGCTGCTAGTAGTTGTGGTACAGTAGGTTGATTAGGTGAAGTTAAATGAATAACCTAAATGAATGAAATTAGTAGTTATCTATTTTTTTTCTATCATCATTATAGAGCACTAAAGTAAACTGAATTTTGTTCTATTAGTAGTTAAATGAATTTTCTTCTACACTTAGTTTTTGAATTAGCTTGTGAAATTTGAACATGTGGTTGCTCGTGTATATTTGGACATGTGTTGGGGTGTCGAAGATGGATATTTGAACACTGTTTCCAGGGAATGAAGCCGAGTGGCATATGTTTTGCCAGAATATTGATTCATTTCTGTTCCGGTAAATTTCAGGTTCTCGATTTGTCCACTTTTTAGCAAAAGTCATGCCGAAATTTTCCACGAATTTTGGCATGACTTATGCTACAAACTAGGACATATCAAGTGCCCGGGATTTGCCGCACCAGGAAGGAGTCAATGTTCCTGCAAAGCATAGGCCTTTTTTATGTCATTAATCATTTTATTAGGTCTAGAATTAATTGACTAGATTTAATCGTAAGAAGACAAGGGACGGCAGGCCCGCCTTCAGCCATAAGACCGACTTCTGCTGCATCCAGCAACCGAGTGATTCTCTTAATGATGGATTCTATGTCCTACACCACATGCTGGAGTACAGACAGGATCATCAGAATCATCGCATGTCACCTAGATCCGGTGATGCCCATATTCTGCAATGGGCAAAGGACTTAGGAGATATCGAGGATCATCGACTTCGAGCTGAGTTCTATCACATCCAATGCGAACTTTCCCAAATCATCATGAAGAAAAGGTCATCAAAAAAACAGGGATGTTCTACGAAGAAGGACAAATGTCGCAGGATGACGTCCGTACACGCGTAGCCTCTCAGCGTCTCGAGCTGCAGCCTTTCACTAAGCTCGGGGACTATCTTCCTGACATGGATGGATGGCACAACATGTAGTGATTGTCGATATATGATAATGTGACTGTTTAGTCCATACTTTCTGTATGACAAAACTTTGAGTTATGCACGACGAAACTTTATTTGTGATGTAATTAAACCGTCCTCCTCGACTAGTGAAGATCACTCTAGTTAGGGCATTTTGGGTACGATAAACTTTGTTATTTATGCTTATGATATGTTGCTTCTATTTTTGCCAAGTCTGTCTCTTTCTGTTGCTCAACTATATATATTGCATATCAACGACTCATGTGATGATGCAGGTGCATAGATCATCAATGGCGAAGAAGTGCTACGCTAGGAGTATACAACGAGTGGCCGGAGTGTCAGGCCCAGGTGTACCGGTTTCCGGTTTCCGAGCGACAGCTAGTAGTTGGTTTAGGTTCACGCTAATGCGAGAGAGGGATACGAACTCATGTACTGCATAGTTCCGCTCTCACTCATAATGATAGCTCTTCTCGCGTATATCATTGTTTAGATGGATGACGATGTAGTTGCAAGTAATCAAGACTTGTATCGCTATTTTTGAGATGATGACGAGAGACCACTTTGTGTTGGATGATGATTATGATGATGACATGATTTGATGAGACTATTTGTATGTATATGTTATGATTATATTTGTATGTGTATGATATGCTAAAGATTATTGTATACAGCCTATTCAAATATGATATTAGGAGCAGCGCTCTGCACTAAAACCTCGCTACTGCTAGCCATGTATAGCAGTATCGTAGGATGACAGACGCTACTGCTATACGTTAGCTGTAGCGCCTTATCAGTAGCGCGTCATCCTGAGCTACTGATAGGCAAAATACCCACGCTATTGCTAGGGTTTTCCATAGTAGTGGCACCAGCCTCCTATTGCTACGCAAGCACAAACCTAAGCACCGCCACCGCCTAGGTTTATATCTGTGTTGCCAATGCTGAAGCTGCTGCTCCGCCGGCCCCGGCGGTCTCCGCCTCTCCCTGTGGTATTCACAGTTCAAACCGCTGTTTGGTCCCCTCTTAGTTCAAATTTCCTTACTCTGCGGCTGTTCCTGGTGCATACGGTGGATGCTTGCTAGTACATACTACTTGGTGTAGATTCTGGTACTAATTGGACCGACTATTGGAAGTTATTGAACTTGATGGCTAACCATTTTGAAGAGCCGGTTGATCTATATGATTTTCTAGACATACGAACCGTTGGGAATTTCAAGTCCCATCCATGCTAATCATAGTAGTACATGTTAGTCTGTTCACAGCAAGCTGCGGATGCTGTCCAGGCTTTTTTTTCTTTTCTCCTGTAACGAACACAGGCAGGTGCTGAGATAAGGCTGAGTTATATTAAGATTGGTACCTACTAGGTAGCAGAATTGAGCAGTAAGTTTGTTTCCCAAAGCCGCGACATAAATTATCCCCACCTCTCTCTCTCTCTCTCTCGTCTTCCCCACTCACACCGGTGGCAGCGAGCACCGGGGCGAGTGACTGCAAGGCGATCCTAGGCGGCCGCGAGCACTGGATTGACAAGCGCATCAACAATAGCAGTAAGCCCTTACCCTGTCTCTCGATTTACTGCTTCCGAGTCGCGGTAGATTTGATTTTAGGACATGATGGGAGCGTTAGGGAGGGGATTGAACACATCGGGGGGTGGGTGAGGATTGGTTTGGGGGAAACACGGCCGATGAACCCTAGAATCCATCGGTGCACCGATAGACCGATGGATTGTAGGGTCAATGCGAAGGCAGTATGAGTCATGGAAATGATGATAAGGATGACTACATTGGAAATGAGGGAGATGATAAAAATGGCTAGCGTGATCTCTATGGTGATGAGCCATATGATAACTATGGCCATGGGCGGTATGGTAACTATGGTGATGATGGTGATGATTAGCTATAAAAGTTTAATGATCTTTAAGTCATGCCAAAATGAAATTATGCTTATGGAAAAAATTATCTTGGTGGAATATTTCTCTTATGCAAAATGTGATATATCTCAGTTACTATTTTGTTCTGCATTCGACACTTGGTAATTAGTGTTGCAATTTGGATGCAACTCAATACTTTCAGGATACGCTATTATAATGTATGTTCTTTGGTATGGGCTTGTGTATGAGATGTATTTGAAATGCCAATAGTTTGAAATATTGCTACCGTGTGCAACACCCCTTGGAGAAAGCGACATATGAGGGGCCCTATGATGGAATAAACATCTTGGGTATATAATTTTCCAACGGGGATGTTGGTGAATTTATAAATTGACGATGTTCACTCACCTCTCAACTAAATGGATCCCTGATGGGTTGTATACACTTTCGGCCATCTAAATAGCCGATGGTTTAGTCCTCCCCATGATTATAGCTATGTCCGAAACGGTCAAACATACCATTGACTATTATAAAATCCGCCAGGAAGCAATAACCCTCGGAAAACACTCACCAGAGGAGGAACCTTCAACTATAATGTCACTGGGCTATTGTGAGCCTGCTGGTGGCAACAATAAGCCCCACGGCTCACTGTCGAATTACTACCACAGGGAAAGATATTATCTGACTATACCGTCGGCTATTAGAGTAATGGCCGGCAAAGCATAGCCGGTAGGAGATTACAGGTGGTGCACCGTCAGTTATAGTGGTAGTTGATGGTGAATACAAGTATCTGGCAATGATTTCACCATCGAAAATAAGGGGATTTCTAGTAGTGTACATTTTTTAGGGGTGCTTCTTTACTTACTTGTTCAAAACAGAAGTAAGTAATGCATACAAAATAAAATAGAAGAAGAAATCTAAGAAAATACAAGAAGAAAGCGAAGGAAAGCAAAGAGAATAGAAAAAGAAATCAAAGCAAAGAAACAGAAATAGAAAAAGAAAGCAACACAAAGAAAAGAAAAGAAATAAAGAAAATACATAGAAGAAAGAAAGAAAAATAGGCAACGTGAGAAAGAAAAAGAAAAACACATTTGCCAAGTGTTGGATGTCGGACACTTGATGAAGGGTCCACTGTCGGTCCGTCGTCCACAAAACCGTCGGTGGCACGACGTTGCCGAGTGTTTTTTCCATGACACTCAGCAAAGGTTTTGCTTCGCAGAGTTTTGTTATTTTGCTGAGTATTTTTCCCATTACAGTTGGCAAAGGGTTTACTTTGTTGAGTTTTGTTCTTTTGCTGAGTGTTTTTTATATGACACTCGTCAAAGGACCTTTTGCCGAGTACCCGACAAATTACACCTGCCAAAAGGCCGAACATTCAGCAAAGATAATTTTTCCAGTAGTGAACAAAGAATTGAGACTGCAGTGTCCTAGTATGCTGGACAGGGAGGCTAACAACATGTGCTCCTTTTTATCTTTGCCATCTGAGCTCAATAGTTTTCGTAAACGGCAAAACTTTGAATAACATGTACGAGTTTATTTTCACCTAGCTTGTTTTTACGTCACTATTTTGCTCACATATGTCACTGTTTTGTTTACATATGTTGATGCAAATATATACAAGTAAACTTGACTGTATGCAGCGACCACTACCTCACATTTAATATTATATTATTATTGTAAAAATATTTTTTTGAAATAGTTTTTAAAAAATTCAACTCAAAATTTAGTTTGGCCAAAATCATTCAAGTTATTTAAAATTCAATGAATTTTCTCTTGAATTTTTCAAATTCAGGAAGTTTCATAAACAATTTTGGCTACATAATTAGAGGCTCATCAACTTCCGGGTATTTCGCAAAATTGGCTTGGGAAAAAGAGTTGTCAGTGAAATGCGCACACATGCAGCGAATTGGGCTGGCCTATTTTTTTTAAAAAAAAGCTTTGTCATTCCGGTTTTAAAAAACTTCTAGAAAGTTGAAGTCGATATTTATCAGTTTTAGAAATCTTCTAGAAGGTTTCAAGAAAAAGTTTTTTCTTTTTGTCTGGATTTTTAATTTTATTTTCTATTTCTGCTCCTTTTTTTTCTTCTTTAGGTTTTTTCCATTTGCTTAAAGTCATAATTTACAAAAATGTTCAAATCTTAAAATTTCTACATAATTTCAAATATTGTTCCCTTTACTCAAAAATTGTTCAGAAATTTAAATTTGTTGCATTTTTTTAAAGAATGTTCAGAAATTCGGAAATTATTCAACTATTTTTTATAGAAGTGTTGAAATCTTCAAATTTTGTTTCAAAATGAGAAAAAATATTTTGGAAAAGTAGAAAATGTTTATATATCCAAATGTTATTTGAAAACTTTCAAAAAAAGTTTGGAATTTCAGGAAACTTTCATGGTTACATTTTTTTGATATGTTCACAAATTTCCAAAATATGTTTGAAATTCCAAATGTTGTTTGTGTTTTCCAAACATTGTTGAACTTCAGATTTGTTTCAAATCCCGCCTTGCAGTAAGTTCATTAATGGTTGCATGCTTGTGTTAGGGATTTTTTTGAGGAAGTATGCTTCTATTCAACTCATAAAGTAATACAAAGTTCTTGATCCATACAAGCACACCCTAACACACGCACAAATAACTAAAATAACAAAGAGCAACGTAAAACAAACAGTAAAACATGAAGATCTCCGGAGCTCTATGTCATAATCCCTAACCCTTGCTAGAAGACTCCTGCAGCACAAGCATCTGCAACTAGATCTAAGTAGGTCATCATCTTCAACCACGGTATAATCGGCATCATGTTGCTCCCCTTTTTCTTCGCTTTCGCGCCGAAAAGACAAGGACACACATATGCATCCAACACACTTGCACTAGCCTTCGCCATCTGTGGCTTCGAGTACCGATGTATCTGCCCCTTCCAGATGAAAGAGAACTAGGATCCGGTTCCGACGCCGCGGTCGGGCCAACTACCCGGGAAAAGCAGGATATTCCTCTAGCGGCAGCATAAAGGAGGAAGAAACGCATCATGAAATCATACCGACACCGAGGAAGGAGAATCTCTATCTCCACACAACCACCACCCATCTGAGGAACGACCTGACCAGTGTCGGTCGACCTCCATACACCATAGCCCGCGATCTCGATGAGATTCGGGGATCCCCCACCCCGCTGGCTCCTAGACGAAGGCAAGAGCCCCGCCTGACCGTGAACGAAACCCGAGGAAACTTATTCAGACGCAACGCTGCCGCGACGGCCTGATCCGAGGTTCCCTCTCCCTCCAGCCATTGGAGCGGCCGGCAGAGGGAGAGGGAACTAGCAGTCTGAGCCGGTCACCCATCCTCTCACTACTCCAGCCTGAGCATGCTTAACTTTCGAGTTCTATTCTCCCTAGTTTCCAAGTCTGCAATTGTTCTTTACCTGACAATAGTAAGCTGTCAATCCTATTAACCATCAGCAGTTTAGCTTGAGCATGAAGTCACACGTTTCACCGTTTGAGTTTGAAACTATTATTATAAATAATAATAATAATTTAGTAACACTAATACTTCTTGAATAAGTAGTTTGACTATAGTTTGACCACAGTTTGACCAGATTTGACAATAGTTTGACCACAGTTTGACCAAAATTCAAAAAAACTAAAATAATTATTTAGTAACACTAATATTTCTTGAATAAATAGTTTGGCCATAGTTTGACTAGATTTAACAAAAATTCAAAAAAACTGAAATTTGAGCATATATTTTTTTCCTTTCAAAATTTGAGGATTCTAAAAATTTGCAAATAGGCCTACGTGGCAGAGTTTGAAAATTGCCCTTTAGTCCCGGTTTGTGTCTCCAACCGGGACTAAAGGTTAGACCCCATTGACCCCTTTAGTCCCGGTTTGTGTCACAAACCGCAAACTGGGACTGAAGGGGCTCGTGGGGCCCCGGCCTGCCGCCAGCCTACCATCATCCCTTTAGTCCCGGTTTGTGATACAAATCGGGACTATAGGTCAGAAATGAGCGGCACTAATGCATAGCCATTCGAACCGGCACTAATGGTCACATTAGTGCCGGTTCATTTACAAACTAGGACTAAAGGGTTGAACATTAGGCCCTTTTTCTACCAGTGGATGTTGACCAAGCTTTGACATTTTAACCATCCAAGCCAGCGGTTCACTTCGCTTTGTCGAGCAGCCCTAATACGAATATTAACTTGTACGAAAAAAGTTTAGATAAATATTTAGGGAGCGCAGGTCATGTTTAGAAAAGAATAGAGATAAACAGAAATAAAACTCCCCTCCCCACACTACTAGGGAAAACCTTATACACAAAACTTTAGCAGTAGTGCTTGTTAAAAAAACTCGCTACTGCTAGACAGCAGTAGCACATGCAAAATAAGCGCGTTGCAGATACATGTATAGCAGTAGTGCTACTCGTTGCAAAAGCGCTACTACTAAAATTCCAACCACTAAGCCGATAGGCTACACATAGTAGTAGCGATCTTTCAAGAACCTCGCTACCGCTAAGATTGTTATAGCAGCGCGTTTAGATGTAAGGCGCTACTGCTAACGAAAATAAAATAAAATGAAAAAAAATAGAAAAGTAAATGAAAATGAAAGAAATAGAAAAAGGAAAAAGGAAAAAAATAAAATGTAAAGAAAAATAAACGGAAAAGGAAAAAAAAGGTCGAAGGCATAGCAGTAGCGCGTTTGCTAAAACGTGCTATAGCTAACTTAGCTATAGCGCGTTTTGAGTAACGCGCTACCGTTATGTTTCACTTAACCAGCGGTTTCCCTACCCCCGGACACCACTTCTCCGCCGTCTCCCCAATTCGCCGTTGCCCCACTTCACCGTCGTCTCCTGCCGGCGTTGATGCCCGCAACCTCACCGTCTCCCCCCGAGGCCACGCTCATCCTCACCGTCGCCGCCCGAGGCCGCCCAGCCTCACCGTCGCCGCCTCTCGAGCCGCCTTCGACCTCACCGTCGCCGCCCTCGACCTCACCGCCGCCGCCCGAGCCCGCCCAGGACCGCCACTGCCTGAGCCCGAGCCCGCCCTCCCCGCCCCTGCCTCCGTCGCCGAGCACCTCTCGCCCACAGTCTCTCCCCTCTCTGTAAGCCCCCCACCCCTCCTCTCTCTCTGCATTTTAATTAGTAGATGTTATAGCAAAAATTAGTTAGGGCAAAAAGATGTTAAGTAGTAGATGTTAGAGCAAAAATTAGTTTAGAGCAAAAAATTAGTTTAGAACAAAAAATTTAGTTTTGAGCAAAAGATGTTAAGTAGTAGATGTTAAGAGCAAAAATTAGTTTAGAGCGAAAAATTTGGTTTACAAAAAAAGTTAGTTAGGGCAGTAGGGTTTAATTAGGGTTTTTGTTTTCTTAGATTTTTTAAAGAAAAAAATGAAGAAAATGTTGTAGCAGTGCTGCTAGTAGTATATAGTGATACTAGTAGATGTTAATTAGGTTAGGGAAGTAGTGGTACTAGTAGATGTTAATTAGATGCTTTTTAGTTAGGGCAGTAGGGTTTTGCTAGATTAATTAGGTTAGAAGTGCTGCTAGTAGTTGTGGTACAGTAGGTTGATTAGGTGAAGTTAAATGAATAACCTGAATGAATGAAATTAGTAGTTATCTATTTTTTTTCTATCATCATTATAGAGCACTAAAGTAAACTGAATTTTGTTCTATTAGTAGTTAAATGAATTTTCTTCTACACTTAGTTTTTGAATTAGCTTGTGAAATTTGAACATGTGGTTGCTCGTGTATATTTGGACATGTGTTGGGGTGTCGAAGATGGATATTTGAACACTGTTTCCAGGGAATGAAGCCGAGTGGCATATGTTTTGCCAGAATATTGATTCATTTCTGTTCCGGTAAATTTCAGGTTCTCGATTTGTCCACTTTTTAGCAAAAGTCATGCCGAAATTTTCCACGAATTTTGGCATGACTTATGCTACAAACTAGGACATATCAAGTGCCCGGGATTTGCCGCACCAGGAAGGAGTCAATGTTCCTGCAAAGCATAGGCCTTTTTTATGTCATTAATCATTTTATTAGGTCTAGAATTAATTGACTAGATTTAATCGTAAGAAGACAAGGGACGGCAGGCCCGCCTTCAGCCATAAGACCGACTTCTGCTGCATCCAGCAACCGAGTGATTCTCTTAATGATGGATTCTATGTCCTACACCACATGCTGGAGTACAGACAGGATCATCAGAATCATCGCATGTCACCTAGATCCGGTGATGCCCATATTCTGCAATGGGCAAAGGACTTAGGAGATATCGAGGATCATCGACTTCGAGCTGAGTTCTATCACATCCAATGCGAACTTTCCCAAATCATCATGAAGAAAAGGTCATCAAAAAAACAGGGATGTTCTACGAAGAAGGACAAATGTCGCAGGATGACGTCCGTACACGCGTAGCCTCTCAGCGTCTCGAGCTGCAGCCTTTCACTAAGCTCGGGGACTATCTTCCTGACATGGATGGATGGCACAACATGTAGTGATTGTCGATATATGATAATGTGACTGTTTAGTCCATACTTTCTGTATGACAAAACTTTGAGTTATGCACGATAAAACTTTATTTGTGATGTAATTAAACCGTCCTCCTCGACTAGTGAAGATCACTCTAGTTAGGGCATTTTGGGTACGATAAACTTTGTTATTTATGCTTATGATATGTTGCTTCTATTTTTGCCAAGTCTGTCTCTTTCTGTTGCTCAACTATATATATTGCATATCAACGACTCATGTGATGATGCAGGTGCATAGATCATCAATGGCGAAGAAGTGCTACGCTAGGAGTATACAACGAGTGGCCGGAGTGTCAGGCCCAGGTGTACCGGTTTCCGGTTTCCGAGCGACAGCTAGTAGTTGGTTTAGGTTCACGCTAATGCGAGAGAGGGATACGAACTCATGTACTGCATAGTTCCGCTCTCACTCATAATGATAGCTCTTCTCGCGTATATCATTGTTTAGATGGATGACGATGTAGTTGCAAGTAATCAAGACTTGTATCGCTATTTTTGAGATGATGACGAGAGACCACTTTGTGTTGGATGATGATTATGGTGATGACATGATTTGATGAGACTATTTGTATGTATATGCTATGATTATATTTGTATGTGTATGATATGCTAAAGATTATTGTATAAAGCCTATTCAAATATGATATTAGGAGCAGCGCTCTGCACTAAAACCTCGCTACTGCTAGCCATGTATAGCAGTATCGTAGGATGACAGACGCTACTGCTATACGTTAGCTGTAGCGCCTTATCAGTAGCGCGTCATCCTGAGCTACTGATAGGCAAAATACCCACGCTATTGCTAGGGTTTTCCATAGTAGTGGCACCAGCCTCCTATTGCTACGCAAGCACAAACCTAAGCACCGCCACCGCCTAGGTTTATATCTGTGTTGCCAATGCTGAAGCTGCTGCTCCGCCGGCCCCGGCGGTCTCCGCCTCTCCCTGTGGTATTCACAGTTCAAACCGCTGTTTGGTCCCCTCTTAGTTCAAATTTCCTTACTCTGCGGCTGTTCCTGGTGCATACGGTGGATGCTTGCTAGTACATACTACTTGGTGTAGATTCTGGTACTAATTGGACCGACTATTGGAAGTTATTGAACTTGATGGCTAACCATTTTGAAGAGCCGGTTGATCTATATGATTTTCTAGACATACGAACCGTTGGGAATTTCAAGTCCCATCCATGCTAATCATAGTAGTACATGTTAGTCTGTTCACAGCAAGCTGCGGATGCTGTCCAGGCTTTTTTTTCTTTTCTCCTGTAACGAACACAGGCAGGTGCTGAGATAAGGCTGAGTTATATTAAGATTGGTACCTACTAGGTAGCAGAATTGAGCAGTAAGTTTGTTTCAAAATCTGGGCATAATCCGTGCGGAATATCAGTGTACTCCTAAAATAATAGTTGTAGCTCTTGTTTTTATGTTTCCATTGACGCTGGTTTCGCTCAAATCTGATTATTAGTTTAGGAGTTAAACCCAAAACGTTGCTACTGTTCAGTAATAGCGAGGCTGCCAGAAATCTGTTTATATATGTGCAACCAAGTTAGTGCCAGTTTTGGTCCTTGTCACCTTAACTAAACTTGTAAAGAATTCACTGTAAGTCGGTGGAGATGTTTCACGGTACATCATACTCCTCCTAGGACCCAGTAGTATTAAATAATCTCAGCCGTTGAATTAGATGGGTAATTTTGTCAATTTTTGATTGGTAGTTTATATAACCCCTTGCCGCCGCGGTCATCAATGCCATCCGTCTATACGGCAGTCTGCCATGTACTCCTTGTGTGTTCGCTCATCCGGCCACGATCTTGCGGTGTTGCAACCGTTGTTCTTCCATCCTGTGTTCTAGCGAGATTCGATTGTATTGTATGCATGTGTTGCTTCTGTGCAGCCCCCGACTTGTGTACGTATACCATTCATGATCACCGGGATCTGTTTGCTGCTAGTAATATCGTACTATTGCATCTGGACATGATCGATCTAAACAGGGAGGCGTACGTGGTGTCTTCCTCGGCAAAAGGCACCGACCGGCAACGATCGATTGACGCCTGCATCTCTGCTGGAAAGTAATCGATGAATCGGGCCTCCACCAACAGTCCCAGAATGGATGGGCTGCATCATGAAGACAACATATGCTTTTGATTTTGCCTCATTGCCTGTATAGTTTTAGTATTTGTTTTGTTTGGCTTTCGATTTTACCCTTTTGATAGAAAATACTACTGGTATTGTTCAGTAGTATTGATGGATCTAGCCCATTGAGTGGCCAAGAATGGACGGCTCGTAGTAATTAGATGTACTGTAAAAGATCTCCGGAACAATGAGTGACACAGCAACTCAGTCGAAGTATCAGCTAAACTGAGAACTAGGTATTTAGGCATTTCTTGGGGGAAATATCCGGGTACTAATGAAGTAGAGTTGTAATCAGTGTGGATTAGTTCCTAAGTGTAGTTTTACTCCACAATTTTGGAAAGTGCCGGTTCCAAGGTGCAACTCGGTTCTCGTTCAGGTTAAGGCAAGTGCATCACGACCTTGTTCAATGGTACGTCATTGTTGGATTTATTTGGTGTTATTCGATCCTTGTGTTCTGATTGCTGTTCGGTTTCTGGTATTTTTTTGTACTCTCGTGTGTTTTGAGTTTTCTAAACTTATACTTCCATTATTTCATCCTAGAGTTTTCAGTTGTGCGTGTGTCAACTTTTCCGTTAACGCCAATCGTTAAAAGTCCGCTCTGTCATTCAGTGTTCAGTTCAGACATTGGCTGACTTTTCCGGTAACTCGTGTTGTGGAATGTCCGCTATGTCATAAAACATTCAGTTCAGACATTTGTTGATATATCCGGCAACCACCGTGAAAGTCCGCTATGTCGTTCAATGTTATTATGGATGTTCATTATGCTTGTGCTTGTAAATGCTGGTGTTGATCCAATACTGGGTTATTTCATGATTATGTTTGTGTTCATATATTATTATAGATGTTTTACAGTTATGTGAAAATTACAGTTGTGCCACTTCTTGGGAGATACTTGATTACTTTGATTCCATTGCATAGCAAGTTGGATATTTTATTTATATCATGCATTGATATCCTGTTGTTCGTTGAATGTGTTTGTTCACTAGTTCCATTGAAAGGGCATAGATACAGGGGTAGTGCTACATGTTCGTTCTCTCTTCCTAAATTCAAATATGTCTTGTAGACAAGAGTTTATTTCGGTGACATTGTACAAATTTCACTAGTGATAGTGTTCAAGTTTTCCAGTAGAGCTTTGTTGTATGATGAGATCTTTTATTTCACCAGCAAATTGATTTCCAAACTGTTGATTTATAGGTAGTTAAACGTTCTAAAGCAAATAGTTATAATAATTCTATGCTTCAAGGCTATAACAACGTAGTTACGTTTGTACTCCCTCCGTTTCCAAATTACTCGTCGTGGTTTTAGTTCCAAATTACACGACGAGTAATTTGGAACGGATGGAGTATTAGCCTAGATTTGTCTACAATTGCTGAAAGGTCCAAAATATTAATAATTTAATCAGAAGATAACTTTGTTGCTAATACCTTTCAATATAGCTTATCCTGTAATGCCCGAGCAAAAAGACTATCTTCGAACTACAAAACGTCTATTCAAATATTCATATAGAGCGTAAAATCCGGGTTGATATTTATAGTGTTTAGTGACACTCTTCTATTTATAACTGCAGGTCTTGGAATAAACATCAAATATCACCT
Source organism: Triticum aestivum (assembly GCF_018294505.1). NCBI lineage: Eukaryota > Viridiplantae > Streptophyta > Magnoliopsida > Poales > Poaceae > Triticum > Triticum aestivum. The sequence goes on along the minus strand of NC_057801.1, from coordinate 805,683,150 downwards.
AATTACATAATTACATCAATTATATATTTTTAAGGGGCATAATGTAAGAGTTGAAAGAGATTAGTTAATTGCTTAGTGCTAACCGCATAAGCATTAGTCTTGATCACGGCCGGTTGGTCTTGGCCGAGCCGTCCGCGGGAGCTGGCAACAAACAAACAGTTGCACGACACGTATGGGTCGTGTGGCCGTTCAGTCAATGCGTACATGTAGTTAACTGGTTAGTGGCTGGAGTTAAGTCTCTAGGGCCGGGTATGTGCCCGTGAAAGAAATCGATGTTCGTGCGTCGTGGCGTTCATGTGCCGGGAAAACAGTGTGTTTCTTCTTCCACCTTCATATATGCGAGTGAGAGAGAGAGGGTCCGGAGTTATCCCAACAAACCGCTCATAGTTGGCTGGAAAATTGATAAGTTTAGGATCGTGGGGTTGCCGCGCCTGCATTGCACCTAATTTAATCGCAATTTGAGCGAGAAATTGCAGGAAGGCAGCATGGCAGCCCTAATCGCCTATTCGTTTTTAGGGAAGCGCTAATCGGCTAATCAATCACACATCAATGACAGGAGTTCAGGCCACGGGAGTTCAGGCCAGGACTAATAGCAAATGAGGGCAACGAATGGCTTTAGTATGGGCCTTCCTTGTTTGCAAGGTTTTACGTATGGTGGTGGTTTACCATTTACCATCACCGCGGAGGAGGCAGATGGCAAATGGTTGATCACTTTGCTTCCGTCGTTAACGAAAGAGCTAGCAATTAACAAGTTCAAGGTTCACACTAATCCACACCCAACTATTCTCGTTAACTACTGTATCCAGCTTTCTCCAAACATTTCTACATAATAATTCAAAGCATGAATAAACCTAGCTAGCACAGAGGAACACCGGCGGTCCATTCAGCACGCCTTCCAGTAGAGGACCTTTGCATGACCTCTTCTTTCTTGCCCATCCTCTGCAAGACCTTGGCAAGCTCGACGTCCCTCTCGGAGTCGAAGTACAAAAAGTCCGTGTTTAGTATGCCTTCTGTGTCATCTAGTCCGCCATGAGTAATGTCGCGTGAGAAATAGTCGATGGAGTCATCCGGATAGGCGAGCTTACGTGCGGACTCCTGGCCGTAGTAGCAACGACCTGTTGGGAGAGCCAAATTTGCACCAAATGAACACACATTTATTTTGAGAAGTTTGCACTCCTTAAATACTTGAGAACTCAACATATTAAGGTTGAAAAGCCTACTTATTTCATACTTACCCATGGTATACGGTTGGGGCAGAGGGCAGCATACGGAAGGCTTTGACTGATCTTGATATGCCCACCAAAACTCGGCAAAGAAAAGTGTGTTCTTGGATGTCGATTTGGTAGCTGCCATGAAATTGACGTGGTAGCATTGATCCTGGTGACCGGTTAATGTTACGGCTACACCGCATATAAAATCCAAATCATATTTTGTTTCTGAAGGATGGCGACGCGCGTATTCCAGCAGTAGCTGTTCAATCCTACCGCGAATGAAGCTCTGCTGGTGAGCATAGGCCTCCCTCTTTCTTGTGAGAATGCTCACCGCCATCCGACAGAGTTTGGGAGCCGGCAGTGTCACCGCCTTCCGGGTTTCCTCTCTGAGGATGTTGTATATCTCGGTCAAAGACTCATAAGAAAGCGCGGTGTTGTTGGCAGTGGCACTAATCATCAAGGACCGTATCTGGTCTAGCTTCGTCGGCGCCAATGATGAAAGAAATGTTGCCCAAGCGGACGCTTGCGGGTGACGAGCAGCAGCGGCGGCGCTGGCAAAAGGGTTGGGAGAGTTCCGGTGTAGATATGGCTGTAACATGGTGGCCAAGTCGCACTTCCTGTAGCAGAGGTACTTCAAGATCTCGTGCAACGGCAGATGCTTGCCGGAGTTGGCGTGCAGGAGAGCTACGAGGCCGTGCAGGGAGCTAGTGACCACCCTGAGCATGGTGAGGGTGTCAAGGATGTCGTGCGCCTGCGTCCCACGATCAGCCACGGGGAGCGGGAAGTTGGCGTCATACCAGACGGTACTGAGGATGATGTTGGAGACAGGGTCCATTGGGCCGTAGCAGTGGCCGGCTAGGAGGATGCCGCGTACATGGTGGCGCGCGGCGTAGCTTGGCAGCATGGCGAGCGCCTTGAGGTAGAATCCATGGATGGTGCCCAGGAGGGACATCTCCAGAGACCGTACGTACGGGCATTGTCGGGCCTCGTCCATGTCGAGAGACCCCACGTATGCGCAAGGGGAGTCGTGCGGCTCCGCCGTCGTGTCTGTCGCCGACGGTGCTGCGGTGGAGTAAGAGATTAGCGTGGACTGCGTGTCTTGAGGACGCCGTAGAGATGCGATGTGGTCGCCGGCTCGCTGGACAATGGTGGTGTACGCGATCCGGCCATCTCCAAGGTAGATGCAGCTCGTAGTGCCTTCTTCAAGCGGCGGCGGTGACTGCAATGTAGCCATGGCGGATATGTCGTCTTGGTGGCGCAGCACGTGGAGGATGTTCTTTACGTCTTGGACAGCCAGCCTATTCCGACCGCCATCGTGTCGTAGGATGGGGGCAAGTATCTCGAGCTTCTGCGGTGGAAGCCACGCCGTAGCGAGCGACACGAGGCTGTCCGGCGAAGGGTGTTGCATGTGCATAGCAGCGAGCCTGAGAGACTGCCGCGTCCTGCTGGAGCGAGGGTCCGGCGGTGCAGGACGGGCGTCGTAGAGCTCGTGCTCGACGAGCAGAACCGCCATGGCGATGTCGGCACGCGCCCAGATGAGGTACCGCCGGGCTTGCTCCTCGCTGAGCAGCCCGAAGTAGGCCCGCATGAACTCGAGGAGGCACCCGCTGGACCTGCACGCGACGCCGTGCCATGCATCCCTGCTCGAGTTTCGGCGGCGCGACGGCATCCTGAGTCCTGGAGCGGACGGCGCCGGGCTAGGGTTTGCGTCAAACTCGAATCCGTGTGGGAGGAGGGAGATTGTGTTGAGGACGATGTTGGTAACGGGATCGAGGAGGCCGAGGCAGAAGCCGCCGCGGTGGGCGAGCTGGGCCAGGTCGAGACCGTCCGGCATGTCCTCGACGGGCAGCCGCCGGAACGCCTCCTCGTAGTGGCCGACGAGGATGACGCGGAGGGCCTCGAGCGCGGCGGGCGAGACGGGGTCGTCGGCGAGGCCATGGTCCGTGAAGCAGGCGATGGTGCCCCTCGTGGGGTCGTACTCGTCGGGCGGCGGCGGCGGCATACGCATCGGATGGACCATGTATGGATGATCTGGTGGGTTCGCTGGAGTCTTGCAGGTGACGCACGATGGGTTCGTTCCGCTCGATTCTCTCGATCGCAGGTTTTGTATAGGGTAGGCTCGTTTGTTTCCTTTTCTAAGCGAAACGGGCCGGGCGTGTTGGGTTTGAGCCCATCTCATGCCAAAAATATATATGGACGCCACAAACACATGTATTTTCCTATTTGATCTCGAACGCAACCGAATCTGATTATCTGTCGTACCGGCCCGAGTCCAGACCGACAGAAGTCATCCACAGGTCTAAACATTTTTCGGTGTAAGAAAGCGGAAGGGCCCAAGGCTGCAACGTGAGAGCAGACCGGATTCCCCTGCATCTGCATCCATGGCGAAGCGACGGCGTGCCGAGGATGTCGACCGGCTGAGCGACCTGCCGGACTACCATGTTTGTCGATGGACGGCCACATCTGAATCTGCACCACCACGATACTGGCGTTGCATGTGAGCAACCGTCTGGCAGCCTACATCACAATGCGTACACGCATGGCGCATGGCTTATACGCCCTCCGTGACCGGCGACGAGCATAGCCACGTGAGGTGACCGTTCGCCGTGTGGGCACACTTGGCTTTGACCAGTATGCACTGAGTTTTTAGTACGTCACGGATTTTTTGGGCCGTGTCAACGCTTTGTCATGCGCCCCGTCATCGACACATGGCTTACAGAGTCATATAAACCCAGAGGCCGATATAAAACTCTTGGCGGCAAAATGTGTTTTTTCTGTAGTGAACTGTGGGGAGCGAAACCCGGTACACACTATTGAAGACCACGAGATATGGGCGTCGGCGTTATCTTGATCAGCCATCACGTCCACGACCAGGTGACTGTGCGTCCGCTGGCTACGTACGAAGATGTGACCCCACGACGGCCACAGCAAGACCAAGACGGCGACGCAACCAAAGTCGCTGACAGGGTAGAAGATGGGCAGCTTTCGGTCAGGTTCGGTCTTTTCGGTTCGGTCTTGTGGCTTTGCAAGAATCATGCTTGGTCAAACAACAAATCTTGATAACAAAATACATATATACGTCATCACCATGAATTTTTGATAAAAAGATGTCCCCTCCCACTTCCCCTCATATTTTATTTTTCCAAGAGTATGACAATGGCGTATCTTAATTTTATAGAAAAGAGCACAGGTCAATATACAAGAAGCCTATGGATGAAATTGGACTTCCATCAAAGGCGCACAACCCTTAAACACCCTAAAGATTAACCTATGCCTACACTCTCACAAAACGCTCTAAAACCTACACCACCCAAGGCCGCCGACCTCCACTCCTTCAATACTGCAATGATGGCGACAGGCCCGGCCCTGAGGGGGTGCGGGGGGGGGGGGGGGGGGGGGGGGGCGGCCGCCCCGGGCCCCCGGGATCAAGGGCCCCCATTTATGTATGTGTGTCATGTATACTTAGTCGATTTGGCCCAGCACACAGCCCAAACGGGAGGTGGGCAGGCGGCAAGACACACAGCCCCCTGATGACGCATAGATTAGATCGTGCCCGATGTTTGATCTCCTGAAATCGTGGCGGCAGTCGCCCATCGCCGGCCACGCCTACAAGCCGAGCCGCAAGGGCTGGTTCTAAAGATTTTTACCGGCGTCAACAGACGACAGGCCCCACGATTGTTTCGGGAGTACGTCGGCCACGCAGCCGCCGAGACATCCCTCATCCACGCAGCCGTCTTCATCCCCCTTCAGTACATGTGGTAATGCATCTCTCTTATCTCCCCTTTCTGAAAAAAGGAACACATCTCCGTGGTACTTGTCGAGACTGTTGTTTCTTGTAGTAGCGATCTAGTTTGATGGTACATTGAAATGACAAAGGAGGATTTCTTAAGTATTGTGATTGTTAAGGTTCAGTTTTGGCATTGATTGTGTGTAACTGCTGACAACTTTAGGGATATGATTGCGTAACTTTACATTCTACAGACATTGCCAAAGATCTCTTGATTCTGAATAATGCACACAATCAGACGAACTATATGCATATGATTTATGAGTCTCCCAATTAGGACGGAAATTTTCACATTGTGTTGTGCGATGACCACGTTTGTGGGCCACTATATAGGAGATTTACGTCAATGGAATTTTTAGAGGCCCAAGTGTATTACTAATTGATTCGACTATTTTATGGATGTGACACCGCGTCATTGGAAGTTTTAGAGGCCCATGTGCATTCTAAATGATTTGAACTTATATGTATATACATATTATTTTGGTAACCAAGAATTAGCATATATAAATCTTCATTCTTGTAATCAAGTTCATGGCTGTGACACCATGCATTTTCAGGCATTTCAACTGGATGCAATTCCAATATGTGCACTCTCACGTGGGGAATTTTTTTAGTTATGCACTCTCAAGTTCCATATTTCTTAGTACACAATGCATGATTTAGCTTACCCTCTCTATATGAATCTTTTTTTATACTTTTGATTTTTTTTCTTTCACGATAGATTATTGGTGGATAGATCAACACTTGCACACCTAATATATGGAGTTTTACTTGTGTCTGGCTTCACGAGAGGTGTGTGAAAATTTATCTTTCATCTCATATGAAACATCACCGCTACATATTCCTTGCAGTGAGTAACTTAAGTTTCTCGACAAATTAATTATCATATACTACATAGTTTTCTTTCTTATACATAGTTGTTAAATGCAATTTAAGCATGCTTATTATTATTTTGATGTTGTACAAAAATGCGGTTAACATTTAAAAAAAAGGGGCCCCTGGTTCTAGTTTCGCCCCGGGCCCCCGAAATCTCAGGACCGGCCCTGGATGGCGAGGGCCAGATCTGTCGCAATCATCTGCTGATTCGTCCGATGGAACACTCTGGCATTGCATCCCCGCCCTATTTTAGACTACCTACAGTGAGGAGTAACTATAAATAGTATGGAGTAACATATGTATAGTTCATGCAATATTTTATGGCCAGCAATCTGCATCGACGCACCGGCCCAACTATTGGGCGGGTCGAGCCCCAGCCGTCCGATGCGGTTAGCGTGAACCGTCAGATCTGCGCGTGAGTCTGTACCTAACGAACTGTTGCAGCAAAAAAGAACATGTTTGTTGCAACCGTGATACGACCCGCCACAACGAGGAAAACAGGGGAGCTGGACCCCCCCCCCCCACGCGTCTGCCCGTCCCCGACCTGCGGCGGCGGCGGCCGGATCCGCCGATTTTTTGTACCCCGCGACCTAATCACCTCGAGGAGGGGATCCCCCATCTATCAAGGGGCCTTGGACTTGCTTCAACCATGTCTTACATTCGTAATTACCTCCTTGCCGCCATGGATTTGTGCTCGAGCTCGGCTGCTGTTTATGGCCGAAGTCCCCTGAGGCGGCAAGACCCTGGTGGTAGTGGACCGGTTCTGGAACGGTACTACAACCCTGGTGTGGTCTTTCAAGATGCAGCACAACATGGCCAGGATGAAATTGATTTGGTATGAATTCCAATTGAAAACCCTAGATCCTTTTGTTCACAGAAAAATGTTGCAACCTTTGATGTCAATTGATGAGCATGAGATTGAAAAGAGATGATGTCAACATACTTGTGCTTGATTTTTGTGTAATATTTCTGAGATGTTGTCAATCAATGCTAGTAAGATATTTCTTCCTGCTGTCTTCTAGTAAAATGTTACAAGTATGTGTTGCACTTGCTACATACTACTTGTTGAATGTTACATGCTACATCCTAAAATGCTGCATGTAGGAATTGTTTTTGAAATTGTGATTGACATGGTGTGTCCACTTTTTTTGTTCGCACTTTTTGCATGATTTTGTTGCAGAATGTTGCTGTGGAGCCATCGATTTTCCTTGATGATGATCTGCAAAATGTTGCGCACCAAGAAGAACAGGATGGCATTGATCTGAATGATACTCCAGAAACTAAAGTGACGATTCTTTGCAGCTGAACACGGATGGTGCAGCTCCAAATCATGGAAATGCCCATGTGGCGCATGACAATGCCAATGGAAATGTTGCAACACTTGCTGATGAAACAGATGAAGATATATCATGACAACCAATTGTCCCTTTTGTTGGAATGGTTTTTGACAATGTTGAAGAAGCTCAGCGTGTTTGCAATGAATATGCCTTGAAGATGGGCTTTGGAACTTGCATTGTGACATCAAAGCATACTAGGAAACAAAAATCGAAGCAGAAGCGGATTCTAATCTATAGAGTTTTTGAGTGCATACACTCATGGAAAGATCCTTAGAAGATTGTCGGTGGAAGCATTTCTGACGGTGCCGCAACAAATAAATTTGATGATGTTGATATGAGCTATGCTAGTAATAAAAAATCAGCAAGCAAACAAGCTGGCATCTATATGGATGTGAGCGACAAGAGGCGAAGAAACTGGTTGGAGCGGTATGATTGCAATGCTCGTATGCGTGTTAACCTCAAAGATGGTAGCTGGGTTGTGACGGTTTATGAGGCAGATCACACACACCAACTTATGTTGCAAAGGGGGCGTCAGAGATTTTGCCGCTCTCACAGAAAGATCCCGGATGCAGACATGCAGTACATCACATCACTGCACTATCGCATCATATCAACGGCTAATATGATGGGCTTGCTTGGAGATGCACAGTGTTGCGATCCAAGGAGTTTGCCGTATGTGAAGACTGATGTGACAAATGCAAGAGCTAAGCTGCGAAGGGGCCTGTTAGAGCGTGATTTGGAGCTGACAATCAAGTACTTTGAGAGAAGACAAGTGGAGAATCCCAACTTCTTTTTCTCGAAGCTAGAAGAAGAGAGCTGTTTGGGCGCTTTTCTGGGTTGATGGGAGAAAAAGGGCCTTGTGTCCAAAGTACAAAGATTGTGTGTTTTTCGATACCACATTCTACACAAATCGCTACAACTTGCCCTTTGCTCCAATTGTTGGCATTAACAACCACACACACACTGTTTGCTTGGGGTGTGCTTTGTTGCCTGATGAGACCATCAAAATGAATAACAAGCATCCATTGAACATTATGACTAATCAAGACCAGGCAATAGCTACGGCCATCTCAATGGTATTTCCAGATTCAACACACAGATGTTGCAAGTGGCACGTCTTCCGGGTTGCAAGGAAAAAACTAGGGAAGATGCTGACAAGGATGAGCCTTTTGCCGAAGCATTCTATGGTTGCATTAATGGTTCAGATACCATTGAGGCATTTGAAGAACGGTGGAAGCAGATGGTCAAAGTAATTTGGTGTGGCTGATAAGAAACACCTCAAAAACATGTGGAACAACAGGGAGATGTGGGATCCTGTGTACTTTAGGAATAAGTTCTTCCGATTCACAGGAACAACTGGGCAGTCCGAGGGCCTGAATTCCTACTTCAAGACTTTAAGTCATCATGGAGACTCGGTTTGGACATTTGTGCAGCTGTTTGAGCTTTGCCAGGAGCTAATGCAAGATCGTGAAGACAATGCTGGCTTCATCAGTGAAGCGACTAGGCCGCCACTCTGGGGCAGGTAAGTCCAAAGTCATGTAGCATTTTTTTAGTTTTCAAGTACAGTTTGGTTGCAGCATTTCTTTGAAACATATGTAGCAATTCTTATTGATATTGGAAGCTTTTTTGTTTGCAGTTACAACATTGAAAAGCAGGCTGCAGATTTCTATACCAGAGAGGTATTTTCCAAGTTTTAAAAACTATTGGCTAAATCAACATGCTATGGGCTGGAATATCAGCTGCAAGGGAATGTCATCTGGTTTCGCCTTGTTGCAAATGATGGCATCAACCCTAAAGTGTACACAGTGCGTGTTGCCCCTACAGATCAGACATACATGTGCAGCTGCAACATGTTTGAGATGTGTGGGCTGATCTGCCCACATATCATCCATGTCATGGTGCACCTGAATGTGCAAACGATACCTACGACTTACATGCTTCCAAGATGGTCTAAGAGAGCAACCGACCTTGTGACTGAACCAGGCGATGGGCATAGAGCTATGCATTTCGGCCTCCCCACGACAAACACCCTAAAGTTTAACTCTCTCTACCGGAAGTTTCGGAAACTCGCTTCTGATGCATGCTTCAATGATGAAGCTTATAGTTTTGTCTCTGGTCTAATTGATCAGGGTAGTGTTGGAGTTGCTGCAATAAAAGCTAGAGCAACTGATGGGGTTGCAGGAGAAGAAGAAGCCCAAGGTCATGCAACAAATAAACAAGTCTTAGGGTGCCAAGTACAGGGCAGCAAGATCCACCCCCCGTAGGACTGCGGAACCCACCAAGTCAGCAAAGAAGGGGAGGCCAAAGGAAAAAGAGAAGCAAATGAAGCCACTAATTGAGCTTCAAGAAGATGAAATGAAGAAGAACGCAAAGAAGGATACAGCGAAAACGAAGAAAGCTACAAAGCCATGGGAAAAGAATACTCCATGCAAATATTGTGAAGATGAGAATCACAACGTGAAGAACTGCCAACTCCTTGCCGCTTTTCTTGCTGCGAGTGCGAGCGCGAAAGTTCCGGGTGTCGAAACAATCCTTACACTTTAGGATGTTTCGTGAGGGAAAAAATGATGAATTGCCTTGTAACACCCCAAGACTTATGATAAAAAGTTGTGTTGACTAGTTGTGAATGTTTGTGTTGTGGGATTGCAACATATTACTACATGTGTGGTTTGAAAAAGCAGAATGTTGATTTTTGAAGTATGATGGTGCCAACTTCTTAATTTTTTTAAAAATAGTACTTGATGGTTGTTGTAACCACAACTTGATCAATTTTTAAAAAGAACATGATTTAAGCTTTTGGAAGCATGGTTGCAGCTTTTGGAAAACATGGTTGAATCTTCTTGAAAACATGTTTGAAGCTTTAAGGAAATATGGTTGCAGCTTTTGAAAAACATGGTTGAATCTTCTTGAAAAAATGCTTTGAAGCTTTCTGAAAAGCATGGTTGCAGCTTTTTAAAAACATGGTTGAAGCTTCTCTAAACATGGTTGAAGCTTCTAGTAATCATGGTTGAACTTTTTGAAAAAATATGGTTGAATCTTTTTGAAAATATGGTTGCAGCTTTTAGGAAACATGGTTGAAGCTTTTATAAACCATGGTTGAAGCTTTTTTAAAAATGGTTGAAGCAAAATAACAAGTTTGAAAAGGAAAAGCCTTGAATGATTTGAAGTGTTGATTTGGATATGCAGCAAAAGTTGGGAAATGAAGCTTATTTACATTATGCTTCCAGCAAAAATATTGTAGGGACGTAGCTCATTTCCAAGTAAAATCTATATTTTGGCTCTGCGACAATCTAACAGAAGGTTGTAGCTATTTTATGTGAGCTTCCAGCAATTTAAGTGTGACAATGTAGCATTCACATATTATTTTCAGGAAAAAGGTTTTTACGGGAAAAATGCACAAAGATTCCATTGAAACTTTGATGGATGAAGCTCAAAACCAGCGAAACAAAAAACAATTGTCAATGCATGATCATGTTAGCAAAAACAGAAGAACACATCCATTAAAAACGAAAGAAGTGCTTCATCCAAAGATCAAGTTATCATCGGCTTACATACCAAAAGAACACATATGTTTACCGAGGGTATCATCAGTTTACAGAAGAACGCACTACTCTAATCCTATCAGAACGCTAGCACCTCAAACATGATCTAGACCTAACGAAGAAACGAGCTTGTTCATCTTGAACCCTCCAGAAAATTAAGCCGCCAACTCTTCCCTGAATGACCGCTCCATTGGGGCATTGTTCATTGGCTGAATGAAGAGGTTGTCTTCCTATAAAAATGAATGCAAAAAGTAGGCAAATATGATACTATTTATTCTTGTGTTGCATGAGTATTGAAAAGAAAGAAAGTAGATTGCAACAAAATGACAAGACAAAAAAATAAAAATGTGTACCTGCTTGAACTCTCTCATTGACTTCCCATCACAGTTTTCCACATATTAGAGCCCCAAAAAGCCACAATCACATCGGTGAGATAAAAAAAAGTTCTCCATCATACATTACATGCATAGTTGAAACAAGAAAATTTTGAAATGGAACACATGGTTGAAACAAAATTCAAAAAAAAATCATTGGTTATCTTGCTTTGGGTAATCCTCTAGGTTAACACGGGTGAAGGATCCAACATTTGAAGGAAATATGCCCTTGAGGCAATAAAAAATTTATTATTTATTTCCTTAATTTATGATAAATGTTTATTATTCATGCTAGAATTGTATTAACCGGAATCTTAGTACATGTGTGAATACATAGACAAAACACATCCCCAGTATGCCTCTACTTGACTAGCTCGTTAATCAAAGATGGTTATGTTTCCTAACCATGGACATGTGTTGTCATTTGATGAACGGGATCACATCATTAGGAGAATGATGTGATCGACATGACCCATCCGTTAGCTTAGCATTATGATTGTGTCAGTTTCATTGCTACTGCTTTCTTCATGACTTATACAAGTTCCTCAGACTATGAGATTATGCAACTTCTGAATACCGGAGGAACACTTTGTGTGCTACCAAATGTAACAACGTAAATGGGTGATTATAAAGGTGCTCTACAGGTGTCTCCTAAGGTATTTGTTTAGTTGGAATAGATTGAGATTAGGATTTGTCACTCTGTGTTTCTAAGATGTATCTCTGGGCCCTCTCGGTAATACTCATCACTATAAGCCTTGCAAGCATTGTGACTAATGAGTTAGTTGCGGGATGAAGTATTACGGTAACGAGATTGAACTAGGTAATGAGATACCGACGATCGAATCACGGGCAAGTAACATACCGATGACAAAGGGAACAACGTATGTTGTTATGCGGTTTGACCGATAAAGATCTTCACAGAATATGTATGAACCAATATGAGCATCCAGGTTCTGCTATTGGTTATTGACCGGTGATGTGTCTCGGTCATGTCTACATAATTGTCAAACCCGTAGGCTCCACACGCTTAACGTTCGATGACGATTGGTATTATGAGTTTATGTGATATGATGTACCGAAGATTGTTCGGAGTCCCGGATGTGATCAGGGACATGACGAGCAGTCTCAAAATGGCCGAGACATAAAGATTGATATATTGGACGACTATATTTGGACACCGGAAGTGTTTCAGAAAAGTTTCGGATAAAACCGGAGTGCCGAAGGGTTACCGGAACCCCCCGAGGGAACTAATGGGCCTCAATGGGCCCTAGTGGAGAGAGGGAGGGGCTGGCCAGGGCAGGCCACGTGCCCCTCCCCTTGAGTTCGAATATCACAAGGAAGGGGGGGGGGAGGGGCGCCCCCCTTGCCTTCCCCCTCTCCCTATCCTTCCTCCCCCCTCTCCCTTTAGGTGGAAACCTACTAGGACTTGGATCCTAGTAGGATTCCCCTACTGGGGCGCGCCCTAGGAGGGCCAGTCGGCCTCCCCTTGCACCTTTATATATGGGGGCAGGGGGCACTCTCAGACACACAAGTTGACAATTGTTTTAGCCGTGTGCGCTGCCCCCTCCACAGTTACACACCTCCACAGTTACACACCTGCGCCGATAACTTCATCATCATCGTCACCACGCCGTTGTGCTGACAAAACTCTCCCTCGACCTTAGATGGATCTAGAGTTCGTGGGAAGTCACCGAGCTGAACGTGTGCAGATCGCGGAGGTGTCGTACCTTCGGTGAAGACATACGACTACATCAACCGCATTGTCATAACGCTTCCGCCTTCGGTCCACAAGGGTATGTAGACAACACTCTCCCCTCTCATTGCTATTCATTAGCTAGAAATAGATCTTGCATGATCGTAGGAATTTTTTTGAAATTACCATGTTCCGCAACAGTGGCATCAGAGCCAGGTCTATGCGTAGATGTTATATGCCCGAGTAAAACACAAAGTGTTGTGGGCGATAATAGTCATACTGCTTACCAACATGTGATACTTTGAATCGGCGGTATTGTTGGATGAAGCGGCTCAGACCGACATTACACGTACGCTTACACGAGACTGGTTCTACCGACGTGCTTTGCACATAGGTGGCTGGTGAGTGTCTGTTTCTCCAACTTTAGTTGAATCGAGTGTGGCTACGCCCGATCCTTGTTGAAGGTTAAAACAACACACTTGACGAAAAATCGTTGTGGTTTTGATGCATAGGTAAGAACGGTTCTTGCTAGATGCCCGTAGCAGCCACGTAAAACTTGCAACAACAAAGTAGAGGACGTCTAACTTGTTTTTGCAGATCTTGCTGTGATGTGATATGGTCAAGGCATGATGTGATATAAATTGTTGTATGAGATGATCATGTTTTGTAACAAAGTTATTGGCAACTGGCAGGAGCCATACGGTTGTCGCTTTATTGTATGCAATGCAATCGCCATGTAATTGTTTTATTCTATCACTAAGCGGTAGTGATAGTCATAGTAACAATAGTTAGCGAGACGACAACGATGCTACGATGGAGATCAAGGTGTCGCGCCGGTGACATTGGAGATCATGTGTGACACCCCAAAATTTTAACCTTGTTTTATTAATTAAAATTTTGCCAGGAAACTTAAACTTTTATTTTCTGGATTTCCTTTTGATTTCAGAACCATTCATTTCTTTATTTTTATGGAGTTTTTACCCCAAGTGAAAACTTTTCAATCATTATTGGACTTATTTACCCTCTCTAATAAATCATTTTTTATTAGCAGTGGATTTATTTGCATAATTATTGCTCTCTGAACTTTATTCCTTAAAATGATTTTTCATTAGTTTTGGAGCTCTATTTGTACTACAACCATTTGATAATTTTATGTATAATTCCAACCAAAATTTGGAGATGTCATGTGATGTTTTTAAATCACTTTTATGCAAAAATATCTTCTGTTCATTGGAGATTTGGGGCTCTACACCAAGTTTTCAAATCTGGTCCAGTGGGCAATTTTGCACTACAACCTATTTAAATATTTCTTTAAAACTTCCACCAAAATTTTGGGATGTTAATAGGAGTATATTATTCAACTTTATGCAAAAACCCAGTTATGTCCTTTGAAAAATTTGAGTGAATCAACCTCTTTTTCATTCTGGCCCAGTTGGGTGTTTTCTACTGCATCCCTAATTATTTGTGCTCTAGTGACCATGAGCTTTCTCCTGCTTGTAGTACACCTTACCAAACCCTTAAGTCCAAGAGAGTGGACCCATGGGAGGATTTTAAGTGCATGCAATCATGCCTTTTTCTTTCCGTCCAAAACTGAAGCTTTGCAAAACTTGCACTAGCAACTTTTTGGTTTTGCCCAAATGACCTTGCCATCCTTAGCTACACCTAAAGAGACTCCAATTTGGAAAGTTTGGCCACCCCAAGTGTTGCCTTGATGCCCTTGGCATTCTGTCGAGCACTTGGTGTGCATAGCCAGTTTTGGCATAATTTGTAGTTTGCACTGGGGATTTGACCCCCTGACCACACCACCATGTCCACTAATCTTCTTGCAAACCCTAACCTAAGCCTGTTAGTCCCCAGCCTCATCCAAACCCTCTAGCACACGCTGGCATTTTGCCGAGCAGTTGGCGTGCACGCTCTGGGCACGCGCAGAGTGCGCGTTTTGCACGTGCGTGCACCCGAGCCGCCGCGTTCGCTCGCCCCGTGCCCCTGGCCTTTGCTCGCCTGCAGAGCCACCCCCCGACCTCATCCACTCGCCAGAACGCTCCAAGCTGCCCTGGTGCCATACAACACCGCCGTCAGAGCCCTCTTGGCGGCACGCCGGTGTCCGCAGTGTGCCTATGCCACGGACGGCGCCGCCCGAGCCACAACTCCTCGCCAGCTGCCCTCGTGAGCAGGACGTCCTTATCTCCAAGCTCGTCCGCTAGCACCGACCCTGCTCCGGCCATCGCCACGTTGCCCTGCCACAACAGAAGCGGTCGGCCGGCGATCTTAGCCCCAACAATGGCGGAACCGACCTTCCCCGGCTATATATAGCCCCAGGCCTCGCTCGAGCCCCCTCAGGCAGCCTCGTACCACCCCTCTAGCGCGCCCCACGACCAGCAAGCAACGACGGGAGGCCTTCTTCCTTGCCTCCGACCGATTCGGCCGCCGTCGCCCTCCGGTCCCAACCATCGCGAACAGAGCCTCCCCCACCCTTCCAGCACCACCGCCCGATTCCTCTTCGTCTTGCGGAGCCGCCCAGACCCCCAGCTACGACAGAGCACCACCTCAGCCCCGAACCCCCAAACTCACCCGAAGCTGCCGTCCGCCGTGGAGCTCACCGCCGGCGACTCCCTTCCCCCCCACCACCCTAGCTACCACTGGGAGGACCGCCCCGAACTGGAGAATCCATCCCTGCCCTCCGGAGCCCGCGAGGAGCCGCCATTCGCTGGCGTTGATCGCCGGAGCCCCGCCCCTGTTCGGCCAGATGAGGAAGGAGGCGGGGGGAGACCGGTCAAACCTGACCAGTGGGCCCCGGACACACTATCAGTGACCACGGGCCAGTCCATGCTGGATAAGTGGAGGCGTAAACGCGAAGTACGTGTTCGACGTGTACATATATTCGAAATGTTTTTCTTTTATCTGTTTTATTTTAAAAATAGAGTTTGACCAAAACTTTGACTACCTATATCTTTTAAAATAAAACTCCAAATAAGTTGATTCTTTTTCCTACCTCTCTCAAATTTAGTCTAGTTTATTTTAATATTTATTTGATAAAATTTCAGACAACTTTTTTGCACTATTTTTGAAACTATGTGTTAATTTGAATACTTTCAAAAATAGGTTTTTGAAGAAGAAGGCATCTTTCAAAAATACACCCCCACTTGCATATTCTTGAAGGCAAGCATTCTGAACCCCGGCATAATATTTTTTTTGTGTTTTGTTTAACACGATTATAACACCACCGTAATACGGAGAACTCGTTATTTTATGTGGTGATACGATCATTTGCATGAATGCATGTTGGAGATTTCCTTGCTGTTGGAAATGGTCATACTTGTGACAGCAATCATCCTCAAATGCTTTTCGTGCCTGCCGGAAGGAAGCCGGGAAAGTCTCTGTCTTGGGTAGACCTGAGCTTGTCCCTAGTTCCTCATCGAGACGAGTGTGTCCGGCATGACATGATGGTGTATGATGAGTGGTGATTCTGTCTGTTGGATGAAATATATTCGTTATGCCAATCATGCAGGGAATACTTAAACCTCCTGAGTCGACCATAGATCGAGTCTTGTTCTTGTAACCCCCATACTTGTTTCGTACTACCACTTGTCCCGATAGCAGGTAGGGTACGGTTCAGTAAGTTGTCAACCCATTTCTAGCACACACCGTACAGAGAGGCCATGGTCGAAGATACCGGTTGTAGCCGGTAGGCAGGCCACCTGGTCCAGGGGCATGGGTGTTTCCAATTGGGACCAAGAGGGGAGGCCACCCCTTAGAGCGTGCAATATAAATCTGATCCCATGCTATTCGAGGTGGTAGCCTCCCCACTTAGAGTTTTGCTTGACAGGTGTCGTGGGTGATTCCAGACACCGGTAAGTTAAGCTGGTGTGTACAAGTCAGGTGTGTTTTCAATTAAAAGACCGTAGACGGAATTAGTCCTGATGGACTAAAGGAATCCGTTACTCATGGGTAAAGAGTACACCCTCTGCAGAGATTAAACATCTATTCGAATAGCCGTGTCCATGGTTAAGGACTACAGTTTGGGTTGGGTCAAGTGTCGGTCTTAGTGTCGGTCTTTGGAGGAGAAACTACTAAACCAGAACATGGATCATGTTGTGTGACTTATGATGGTTATGATTATTATTATTATGGACTAACCCCTTTATGTTATTTGAAGTCTTGAGTATCCCTGGGACAGTTCTACCTCCTGGATATTCACTGTGATTGTTTTTCTTATAAGCCCTTTATGTGGTGTCGCTCAGACGCCCGACTGTGGCATGCTGTTATTTATTTACTTTATAAGCCCTTTATGTGGTGTCGCTCAGACGCCCGACTGTGGCATGCTATTAATTATTTACTCTATAAGCCCTTTATGTGGTGTCGCTCAGACGCCCGACTGAGGCATGCTCGTTATTTATTATCCTTTCGAGGCGTCGCTTCAGACACCCGATTGGTGCATTTTATTACTACTATGTTAGTACATATTCGTGTTGCATATAAATAACCTTCTTGCATGCATCAGGGAATTTATTTTATGACTGACGTTGTGACCATAGAATATTTCAGAGCATGATTATCATTTGTTATATTATACCCGTGTTCATAATGTTTGTGAGTACATTCAAAGTACTCACTGGCTTGTCCCTGGCTATTGTCTTGGCCAGATTTCTTGCATGGAGAGGAGCGTTGCGATGATAGCCCCGGAACCTAAGCAACGGTGATAGCAGCCCCGCAAAGATAGGAGTTAACCTGGTCAGCTGTTCCTGTGGGAAATGGAGTCCCATAGACGCTGATGTACCAAAAACCGCTTCCGCCATCAACCACTAGCAACCTTATGTTGTACTCATAGGCCAGAATGGTCTTGTACTGCATATTATGTATTTTTTGCTTGGTGTTTCTGTGTCAAGTTGGTGCCTCATCAGCTAACAGTAATCCAGGGGCTAGTGAGCACAAAGGCCATTTTCTGGGAAATTAATACCCAGAAAACCGGTCGTGACATCATGACGATGCTTCGGTGATGGAGATCATGAGAAAAAGATTATGATGGCCATATCATGTCACATATTTTGATTGCATGTGATGTTCATCCTTTATGCATCTTATTTAGCTTAGAACGTCGGTAGCATTATAAGATGATCCCTTACTAAATTTCAAGGTACAAGTGTTCTCCCTGAGTATGCACCTTTGCTACAATTTGTCGTGCCAAGACACCACGTGATGATCGGGTGTGATACGCTCTACGTTCACGTACAACGGGTGCAAGCCAGTTTTGCACACGTAGAATACTCGTCTTAAACTTGACGAGACTAGCGTATGCAGATATGGCCTCAGAACACTGAGGCCGAAAGGTCGAGCGTGAATCATATAGTAGATATGATCAACATAGTGATGTTCACCATTGAAAACTACTCCATCTCACGTGATGATCGGACATGGTTTAGTTGATTTGGATCACGTGATCACTTAGATGATTAAAGGGATGTCTATCTAAGTGGGAGTTCTTAAGTAATATGATTAATTGAACTTTAATTTATCCTGAACTTAGTAGCTGATAGTATTTTTCATGTCTATGCTGTTGTAGATCAATGGCGTGTGCTACCGTTCCTTTGAATTTTATTGCGTTCCTAGAGAAAGCTAAGTTGAAAGATGATGGCAGCAACTACACAGACTTGGTCCGTAACTTGAGGATTATCCTCATTGCTGCACAGAAGAATTATGTCCTGGAAGTACCACTAGGTGCCAGGCCTGCTGCAGATGCTACTAATGACGTTAAGAACGTCTAGTAGAGCAAAGCTGATGACTACTCGATAGTTCAGTGTGCCATGCTCTATGGCTTAGAATCGGGACTTCAAAGACGTTTTGAACGTCATGGAGCATATGAGATGTTCCAAGAGTTGAAGTTAATATTTCAAGCAAATGCCCGAGTTGAGAGATATGAAGTCTCCAACAAGTTCTACAACTGCAAAATGGAGGAGAATAGTTCTGTCAGTGAACACATACTCAAAATGTCTGGGTATCATAATCACTTGACTCGGCTCAGAGTTGATCTTCCAATTGATTGTGTCATTGACAGAGTTCTTCAATCACTACCACCAAGCTATAAAGGCTTCGTGATGAACTATAATATGCAAGGGATGAACAATTCTATTCCCGAGCTCTTCGCGGTGCTAAAGGCCGCGGAGGTAGAAATCAAAAAGGAGCATCAAGTGTTGATGGTCAATAAGACCACTAGTTTCAAGAAAAAGGGCAAAGGGAAGAAAGGTTGCTGCTCAAGAGAAGAAACCCAAGTCTAGACCTAAGCCTGAAACTGAGTACTTCTATTGCAAAGGGACTGGTCACTGGAAGTGGAACTGCCCCAAGTATTTGGCGGATAAGAAGGATGGAAAAGTGAAATGTATATTTGATATACATGTTATTGATGTGTACTTAACTAATGCTCGCAGTAGCGCCTGGGTATTTGATACTGGTTCTGTTGCTCATATTTGCAACTCGAAACATGGGCTACGGATTAAGCGAAGATTCGCTAAGGAAGAGGTGACGATGCGCGTGGGAAATGGTTCCAAAGTCGATGTGATCCCGGTCGGCATGCCACCTCTTCATCTACCATCGGGATTAGTTTTAGACCTTGTTATTTGGTGACAACGTTGAGCATGAACAGTATATATGGATCTTGTTTAATGCTAGACGGTTATTCATTTGTCAGGACCCCGACTCGATGCCACATAGGTCTAGCATGTAACACCTCATATCACTTTGCGACCTCACGCACGGTATCCCCACGGGTGTCACCTTACCTTTGCCCGGGACCGTTTGCGCCTTTTGGCACATGTATATGATGGTGTCGCTGGCATCCATATGACAAAGAGCCCGGGCTGACATGGCTAGTCGTAAACCCAAAGTGGCACTAACTTACAGGGACAGGCATCCATGACCCAGCATCGAACGTGTCGGTCATCAGCGAGTGAATCCAGGCTGTAGCACTGGGCTAACAGGACTCCGGTGAACCGGGCTGTAGCAGGCTAACAGGACTCCGGTATTCATCGCGTGACATTTCCCAGAAGGGACAGACACAGGATCGAAGAAGGACACATGCCGGCCAGCCTAAGTGTTCCGGAGCAGTAGCAAGCTACCAGGGCTCAGTGGAAGCACTAGGAGACATTTCCCGGTAAGAGAGGCTACTAAGAATAAACAACTAGATAGTCAGATCCCACACATAGCAATACACATTACACGTACGCATAACATGCAAGTATGTGCTGTACAACATGGCATCACAGCATAACTCAACAATCATATAGATAAAGGCCCAGAAGAGCCATCATAGCAATATTGCAAACAGGGGTCACAAGACCCATCATACAGAGCATACAAGCAACAAGCGGAAGCATTACATGTCTGGGTACAGACATCTACAAATGAAAAAGGCTGAAGAGCCTGACTATCTACAACATCCGATCAGGATCGTAGCTGAGGTACAAGCTACTCGTCGAAGTCCACGGAACACTAATAAGACCGAAGTCTTCGCTGCAAAAACATAAATAAAGCAACATGAGTACAAAGGTACTCAGCAAGACTTACATCAGATCCTATCATACATGCATTTGTATCAAGAGGTAATGTGGGGTTTAGTTGCAGCAAGCCAGCTTTGACTCTGTGGCTATCCTGTTCTACGACTACCAGAAACTCTTGAGGTGATACAACGTACACGAGTCCACTAATCACCAAACAATACACTACTATGGACTCATTCCCGTCTCCCTACGAGAAGGCCATCCATAGCACTCACACTTGTCTTGAGCATTTTAGAGTATCCACTTCAAGTTGTCTATGTACCATGTAAGCATCCAAGAAGTCCATAACCACGGACCCGGCTATTCGAATAGATCATGTTAACCCTGCAGGGGTGTACTTCTTCACACACGCTCTCGCCACTTACCGCCATGTACACATCATGTATCTCGGCAACCTTCAAGCGGAAGCCTGGCGAGGGTGTCGGCCACGACCTGACTAACCACACAAGAGTCTAGTCCAGGTTTATCGCCTATTCGGGTTCCATCCGCAAGGAGATCCGGCCGGGGTGTCGCTCACGGCCCCAAACGATGTGAGCAGGGTTCCCGAGCCCACCATCCGGGTGCCACTCGGTACACCGGGCCACGTGTGCCTAGTCTGTCCCAAGCCCACCCTGCCGGGTGCCACTTGGTAGAAAAATAGCACTACCTACAAACACCAGAAACTAGTTGCGACTCCTGGACAGAGACCAAGTTGGTTAATAAGTCGAGAGGGGTCGAGTTACCGGAACCCAATGTGTGGTAGTATCGAGTAATTGGACAACATACATAGAACTCAGTTCTTAAGGACGGTTCCAGTGAGACAACCCACCATGTACTCCTACATGGCCTATCACCGCTACCTTTACCAAATCGTGTTCACACACTTCACTCTCAGCATCAGAACATATCGTAACACTCCAATTCATTCCCAATGAACCAGACCTGACACAACTCTAAGCAATAGCAGGCATAGCATGGTAGGAACACAACAATGGCTTCAATCAACTCCTACACATGCTAGTGGGTTTCAACTATTTACTGTGGCAATGACAGGTCATGCAGAGGAACGGGTTCAACTAACGCAGCACAAAGTAGCAGATGAATCGTTGTTGTCCTAATGCAATAACTGAGAGCAGGAGCGAGAGGGTAGGATTGTATCGGAATGAACAAGGGGGTTTGCTTGCCTGGTAAATCAACAGAGGAGGCACTGCTTCACAGATAGGTACTCTGGAACAGCTCCGGAGCAGGACCTATCGAGAAGGAACGGTGCCGGCAATCAATACACAAACATATGCAACAATATGATGCATGAACATGGCATGAAGATGTGATGTTGTTTGAGCTAATGCAACTAGTAATCATTTGGTTTGAAGTCCATTTGAACCATAAGCTCAAATGCAATTCTAAATTAAGTCTCTTATATATGCCATAATGTGTTTTCTCATATTCAGCATGTATAAGTTGGTTTGTCATGCATGAAACTAGTACAGATGGAAAGATTGCATTTTTCTAATAATTTTTCATATATAAATTATTTTAATCTGAGCTACGGTTGAATTGATATGAATTTTTGAAGCTTAAAACAATTTCTGGAATTTCCTGATTTAATTTAATCCAGAAATTATATTATTGCGCCAGCATGACGTCAGCACGACGTCAGCAGTCAACTGCGGCTGACTGGGGTCAAACCTGACGTGTGGGGCCCACACGTCAGTGACAGGGGGTTAAACAGGGGGTTAATTTAATCCTAATTAAAAGTTAGTGACGCTGGGGCCCACTGTCAGTGTCAGGGGGGTTAGTTAACGGTGATTAGCACTAAGCTAATCACCTGGCCGACGGGGCCCACTCGTCAGGCCGGCGAGGTCATCGGCGGCGACCTCTGGACGCGGCGGCGTCCGTGAAACAGGCCACGGGGGCGGCGTCGGAGAGCACCGGGGCGTAGCCCGGGCTCTCGCGCATTCGGTGGGACAGGTGGGAGGAGCTGGGGAGGCCGGAGCTCGCCGGAGCAAAGCTCACGGCGGCGGCCGGAGCTCGGCTTCGAGCGGGAACGGGCTGCGGGGCACGGGGAGGCCACCTGAGGGGCTCGGCGGCACCCTCGTGGCACTGGGAGCGCGATGGGATGCTCGGTTTTGGCGGAGGCGGGCCGAGACGGCGATGGCGACATGGACGGCGGCGAGAGGCTCCGGCCGTGGTGGGGAGGAGGGCTACGGCGTGCAGGCAGTTAAACGGAGAGGGGGAAGCGGTGGCGGAGCTCACCGCGGTTGCAGCGGCAGTCGAAGTGGGCTCGGGGACGCACTGGTGCGGCCGGAGCGTCGATGGGGATCCACGGCGGCCGGCGATGAAAAAGACGACGGCGACGGCTCCACGGGGCATCCGGAGGGGCACGGCTTGACGGAGAGGTGGTGGACGACGTGGCGGGGCTACCGGACTCGAAGCGAGGGAGAGGGGGAGGTGGTGGCCGCGGCAACGGCGAGCGGTGGCGTCGGTGGCGTTCGGCCGTGAGAGAGAGAGAGTGACAGAGGAGAGGACGAGGGCGAGGGAGAGTGCGAGGGGGTCGGGGTGGCTGCGTGGCGTCGTCCGGGGCATCCAGACGAGGAGGGGAGAGGCAGGCAGGCAGGGAGGGAGGAGGCGTGGCCGGCGGAGCGCGCGCGCGTCGGCACGCAGCTGCTTGGCGAGAGGGGGGGAAGACGACAGAGGAGGAGGCGGGCTGGGCCGCCTGCTGGCTGGGCCGGCCTGCTGCTGCTGGGCTGCACAGGGGGGAGCGCCAGGTAAGCTTCTCCTCTTTAATTCTGTTTTCTATTTTTTTCTGACATTTGTTTTGATTTAATTAATATATTAAATCATTTAATTACCTTATGCCAATTTTTGCAGGAGCTAGCTATAATATTCCAGAGCTCCTTTATAAATGGCATAATTTTTGGACCATACTTCATATATATAACAATATATATCCAAAGCAAATAATTATCGGATTAATCCAAATGGCCAAAATTAAATATCCATGAGCTCCTAAAAATATTGGTTTGATTTTTATCTCTGTCCAATATTTTCAGAGGGCAACATAAGCATTTTCTTGGATGCTTTTGGAGAAATTTTTATTTGGGTCATTTTCAAAAATGATTCCGAGGGTTCCACCAATCCTCATTTCAAATTTAAATGAAATTTAAATATGATGCACAAATGGCTAGCTAGTCTAGGTCATACAAGACTAGGGATGTGACAACTCGCCCCCACTTGAAAAAATCTCGTCCCGAGATTCAAGGGTTGACGGAAAGAAAGCGGGGTACTCCAGTCGAAGACGATCTTCTCGCTCCCTAGTAGCTTCTCTCTCGGAATGATGAGACCACTGAACTTTGAGAAACTTGATGTTCTGATGTTGGGTAACACGCTCTGCTTGGTCAAGAATGCGAACCGGGTACTCTCGGTATGTGAGGTTATCTTGGAGATCAAGCGTTTCGTGGTCCACTCCGCGGATAGGATCCGAGAAGCAACACCTGAGTTGAGAGACGTGGAAGACATCATGAACTCGAGAAAGATGTGGGGGTAGTTCCAATTGGTAGGCAACCTCTCCTCGTTTAGCGAGAATGCGAAAGGGACCAATGTAACGAGGAGCCAACTTGCCCTTGATACCGAAACGATGGGTACCCTTCAAAGGAGTAACCCGAAGGTAAGCTTGGTCGCCAATTTCATAAGTCATATCCTTATGATGACGATCGTACTGACTCTTTTGACGAGACTGGGCTGTTTTCAAATTCTCACAAATGATGCGAACTTGCTGTTCTGCCTCCTGGATCATGTCCGGTCCAAAGAATTGTCTTTCACCGGTTTCTGACCAGTTCAAAGGTGTTCGACATCTTCGTCCATAGAGAACCTCAAAAGGAGCTTTCTTGAGGCTAGATTGGTAGCTATTGTTATAAGCAAACTCGGCGAAAGGAAGACATTTCTCCCAATCCACACCGAATGAGATAACGCAAGCTCTGAGCATGTCTTCGAGAATTTGATTGACCCGTTCCACCTGACCACTCGACTGAGGGTGGAAAGCGGTACTGAAGGAAAGATGGGTTCCCATGGCAGTTTGGAAACTCTCCCAGAAATGGGAAGTGAAAAGACTGCCACGGTCTGAATTGATCTCTAGTGGAACACCATGGAGTGATACTATTCGAGAAATGTATAAGTCAGCAAGCTGACTAGCAGTGATACTCTCTCGAACAGGAAGAAAGTGAGCCACTTTGGAAAGATGATCAACAACTACGAAGATAGCGTTATTCCTTTTCTTGGTCCTGGGAAAGCCGGTGATGAAGTCCATACCAACTTTATCCCATTTCCACTCAGGAATAGCTAAAGGCTGAAGGGTGCCAGCAGGTCTTTGATGCACTGCCTTAACGCGACGACAAACGTCACAGTTAGCAATAAACTGAGCGATTTCTCTCTTCATCCTAGTCCACCAGAACCTCTAGCGTAGGTCCTGATACATCTTAGTGCTACCGGGATGAATCGTGAGAGGAGATTCATGCGCCTCCTTAAGAATCAATTGTCGAAGATGTTGCTTCTTGGGGACCACCAGGCGGTTCCCAAACAAAACAACACCTCGATCATCTATAGAGAAACTACCAGCAATACCCTTGGCAATGTTTCTCTTGATCCGGGTAATCCCCGTATCATGCTTCTGGGCTTCTATGATAAGATCGACAAGGGTAGGTTTCGCCACCAAGGTAGAAAGGAATCCGTGAGGAGCAATGTGAAGATTAAGCTTACATAATTCCTCATGGAGAAGTGGTTGGCCTTGCTGCAACATGAGATTGTTGCAATAGGATTTACGGCTTAGAGCATCAGCCATGACATTGGCTTTGCCTGGGGTGTAGGTAATCCCTAGATCATAATCTGTGATTAACTCCAACCAACGTCTTTGCCTAAGGTTCAAATCCGGTTGGGTGAAGATATACTTGAGACTCTGGTGATCAGTGTAGATCTCGCAACGTTTACCAAGAAGGTAATGTCGCCAGGTCTTGAGTGCATAGACTACGGCTGCAAGCTCTAGATCATGTGTAGGATAATTATCCTCATGTGGATGCAACTGTCGAGATGCATAGGCAATCACATGACGATCCTGCATAAGAATGCAACCTAGTCCCTGTCGTGAGGCGTCGCAGTAGATAATAAAGTCTTTAGTGAAATCCGGTGGCACAAGTATGGGAGCAGAAGTCAGGCGTCTTTTCAGTTCCTGAAAACTGTACTCACACTGTGGGGACCACTCAAACTTTTTATCTTTCTTGAGAAGTTCCGTGAGGGGTTTGGCTACTTTGGAGAAGTTTTCAACAAAGCGGTGACAATAACTGGCTAGACCAAGGAAACTCCTAACTTGTTTAACGGTCTCAGGTGGAGTCCAATCGAGAACGGCCTTGACTCTCTCGGGATTGACAGCAATGCCCTTACCAGAGATTGCATGGCCTAGGTAGGTCACTTCTGGCAACCAAAATTCACACTTGGAGAACTTGGCATAAAGGTGGTGCTCTCTGAGTTTTTCTAACACAAGTCTAAGATGTTCGGCATGCTCTTCCTCGTTCTTCGAGTAAATAAGAATGTCATCGAGGTAAACCACGACGAACTTATCTAAGTACTCCATGAAGATCGAGTTCATCAAACGGGAGAATGTGGCTGGGGCATTGGTTAGGCCAAAGGACATGATGGTGTACTCGTACTGACCATAACGGGTAACAAAAGCTGTCTTGGGAATGTCCCCATTTTTTCTCTTAATTTGGTGGTATCCTAACCTCAAATCCATCTTGGAGAAGACTAAGGATCCAGCGAGCTGATCATACAGATCGTTGATTCTGGGGAGCGGATACTTGTTCTTTATCGTGACCAAATTAACGGGGCGATAATCTACAACCATCCGGTCCGTACCGTCTTTCTTCTTGACGAAGAGGACGGGGCAAGCCCAAGGAGAAGAACTAGGACGGATGAAACCTTTTTGCAAGGACTCATCAAGTTGTTTCTTAAGCTCGGCTAGTTCTAAGGGTGCCATCTTGTAAGGTCTCCTAGAGATTGGAGCAGTTCCTGGGATAAGATCTATGACGAAGTCTACGTCTCTGTCAGGTGGAACACCTGGCAGTTCCTCTGGAAAAACATCCGGAAAGTCACGGACTACCGGGATATCTTCAAGGTCTGGAAGAGGGCTGGCATTAAGAGAATAGAGCTGACGCTTTGCAACTCTAGTGGAGACAGTGACTATCTTGCCAGATGGGTGTGTAAGCTGAACAGATCTGGTGTAACAATCAATCTTGGCATGATGAGCTGTCATCCAGTCCATACCCAAGATGATGTTAATATCTGAGGACTTGAGGGCTACAAGTGAGGCAAGGAATACAAGTCTGTCAACAAGGATTTCATTACCATGGCTGATTCTGGTGGTCTGCCATCTAGACCCTGGGGTTTGGATTTCAAGCGGAGTTGGCATATCACAAAATGACAGGTTGTGCAAGTTAGCATAGCTTTCAGAAATGAAGGAGTGAGATGCTCCAGTATCGAATAGAACCGATGCCGGATGACAGTTGACAAGGAGTCTACCAAGAACGACATCTGGATCATCATGAGTGTCTTTAGCTGAGACGTGATGCACACGTCCACGTTCAGTGTGAACTGGCTTGGCTTTGATCATCTTACTCTGCGGCTTAACACAGCCAACAGTCTTCTCGGGCGGGGGTGGAGCATAACTAGTCTGAGAGCAGTCACGTGCATAGTGTCCTGGCTTCCCGCATGTGAAGCAAGTCCCTGAGGTTGGACGGGGACCCGCACTGACAAACGGTCTACCAGTAGGCATGGGTGGAACATACGACTGAGCTGGAGGAGGCACCACATAGGATGGCCTCGGTGTATATCCGGAAGGAAGAGGGGAGTTTGGAACCCAAATCCGGTGCTTCTGAGAACTAGAGCCAGAGGAAGATCCCAAATCACGGGTGTGCTTACGAGACTCCTCGTAAGTGAGTTGAGTTGTCTCTGCATTGATGGCTTTGTTCACAAGGGCTTGGAATGTATCACAATGATGCAGGTGGAGATCACGACGCAACTTGGGGTTGAGACCCTTCCGGAACCTAGCTTGCTTCTTGGCGTCTGTGGACACTTCTTCTGTAGCATAGCGGGCAAGGTTCTCGAACTCTCTGCTATAAGCATCAACAGCCATCTTACTCTGGGTGAAACTACAGAACTCTTCTCTCTTGCGATCAATGAGGGCCTGGGGAATGTGATGCTCGCGAAAAGCCTCAGTGAAATCCTTCCAGGTAGGAATCTGGCCAGCTGGAAGCAAAGCCTCATAGTTCTGCCACCAAAGACTAGCAGGACCTTCCAGGTGGTATGTGGCATAAGTGACCTTGTCATCTTCAGCTACGCCCGCGGAATGCAGCTTATGAGTGATGCTACGAAGCCAGTCATCTGCATCGAGTGGCTCAATGGAATGATGAAAGGTAGGTGGGTGCAAACGAATGAAGTCATGAATGGTAGCAGACCCTTTGAACTGATGTGCAGTGTTCTCCTCGATACGTGCCAACAAACGATTAGACTCACGCTTGTTCCTCTGCATCTCTAACATGAACTCTGCCAACGAAGGCGGGTCGGGAGGATCCTCATTCCTACCATCTCCATGGTTCTGGCTACGAATAATAGAACTAGATGACATCCTGTGAAACGAAACCAAGGACGGAATCAGCATCAACTATCGACTGTAGAAAGTAGGACAAGGGATTAGTATCTCTCGAACTCATAGGGAAATTCCGGCAGCATAACGGCAGTAAAATGCTTAGAATGAGACATCCTACTAAAATGGGGTAATAACATACTCATCAGCATTACTCAAGGTTCTGAGATCATACTAAACAGACTACACCGGAAATACTCAAAAACTGGGGTATGACTCTGATCAACCAATCCTATGGGACTACGGAGTAGTAACACGTGATCCTGATAGACGGAAGAGAAAGCCTAGTTCCTTAACCCCGTCAGAAAGATAGGATGACTCAGATCAGAAGGCCATGAGGTATAAGGAGTAAAAAGAGCCTTACGTTCCTTCCCACAATCAATTCCCTTATATAACTAAAGAATTTCTAGACTCAACTTCGACCAGTTTGGCTTGGTAATCCTACAGGCAGTCAGGCTCTGATACCAACGCTGTCAGGACCCCGACTCGATGCCACATAGGTCTAGCATGTAACACCTCATATCACTTTGCGGCCTCACGCACGGTATCCCCACGGGTGTCGCCTTACCTTTGCCCGGGACCGTTTGCGCCTTTTGGCACACGTATATGATGGTGTCGCTAGCATCCATATGACAAAGAGCCCGGGCTGACATGGCTAGTCGTAAACCCAAAGTGGCACTAACTTACAGGGACAGGCATCCATGACCCAGCATCGAACGTGTCGGTCATCAGCGAGTGAATCCAGGCTGTAGCACTGGACTAACAGGACTCCGGTGAACCGGGCTGTAGCAGGCTAACAGGACTCTGGTATTCATCGCGTGACATTTCCCCGAAGGGACAGACACAGGATCGAAGAAGGACACATGCCGGCCAGCCTAAGTGTTCCGGAGCAGTAGCAAGCTACCAGGGCTCAGTGGAAGCACTAGGAGACATTTCCCGGTAAGAGAGGCTACTAAGAATAAACAACTAGATAGTCAGATCCCACACATAGCAATACACATTACACGTACGCATAACATGCAAGTATGTGCTGTATAACATGGCATCACAGCATAACTCAACAATCATATAGATAAAGGCTCAAAAGAGCCATCATAGCAATATTGCAAACAGGGGTCACAAGACCCATCATACAGAGCATACAAGCAACAAGCGGAAGCATTACATGTCTGGGTACAGACATCTACAAATGAAAAAGGCTGAAGAGCCTGACTATCTACAACATCCGATCAAGATCGTAGCTGAGGTACAAGCTACTCGTCGAAGTCCATGGAACACTAATAAGACCGAAGTCTCCGCTGCAAAAACATAAATAAAGCAACATGAGTACAAAGGTACTCAGCAAGACTTACATCAGATCCTATCGTACATGCATTTGTATCAAGAGGTAATGTGGGGTTTAGTTGCAGCAAGCCAGCTTTGACTCTGTGGCTATCCTGTTCTACGACTACCAGAAACTCTTGAGGTGATACAACGTACACGAGTCCACTAATCACCAAACAATACACTACTATGGACTCATTCCCGTCTCCCTACGAGAAGGCCATCCGTAGCACTCACACTTGTCTTGAGCATTTTAGAGTATCCACTTCAAGTTGTCTATGTACCATGTAAGCATCCAAGAAGTCCATAACCGCGGACCCGGCTATTCGAATAGATCATGTTAACCCTGCAGGGGTGTACTTCTTCACACACGCTCTCGCCACTTACCGCCATGTACACATCATGTATCTCGGCAACCTTCAAGCGGAAGCCTGGCGAGGGTGTCGGCCACGACCTGACTAACCACACAAGACTCTAGTCCAGGTTTATCGCCTATTCAGGTTCCATCCGCAAGGAGATCTGGCCAGGGTGTCGCTCACGGCCCCAAACGATGTGAGCAGGGTTCCCGAGCCCACCATCCGGGTGCCACTCGGTACACCGGGCCACGTGTGCCTAGTCTGTCCCAAGCCCACCCTGCCGGGTGCCACTTGGTAGAAAAATAGCACTACCTACAAACACCAGAAACTAGTTGCGACTCCTGGACAGAGACCAAGTTGGTTAATAAGTCGAGAGGGGTCAAGTTACCGGAACCCAATGTGTGGTAGTATCGAGTAATTGGACAACATACATAGAACTCAGTTCTTAAGGACGGTTCGAGTGAGACAACCCACCATGTACTCCTACATGGCCTCTCACCGCTACCTTTACCAAATCGTGTTCACACACTTCACTCTCAGCATCAGAACATATCGTAACACTCCAATTCATTCCCAATGAACCAGACCTGACACAACTCTAAGCAATAGCAGGCATAGCATGGTAGGAACACAACAATGGCTTCAATCAACTCCTACACATGCTAGTGGGTTTCAACTATTTACTGTGGCAATGACAGGTCATGCAGAGGAACGGGTTCAACTAACGCAGCACAAAGTAGCAGATGAATCGTTGTTGTCCTAATGCAATAACTGAGAGCAGGAGCGAGAGGTAGGATTGTATCGGAATGAACAAGGGGGTTTGCTTGCCTGGTAAATCAACAGAGGAGGCACTGCTTCACAGATAG
Source organism: Triticum aestivum (assembly GCF_018294505.1). Classification (NCBI taxonomy): domain Eukaryota; kingdom Viridiplantae; phylum Streptophyta; class Magnoliopsida; order Poales; family Poaceae; genus Triticum; species Triticum aestivum. Next base: position 805,652,566 of record NC_057801.1, on the reverse strand, counting down.
GTACTCTGGAACAGCTCCGGAGCAGGACCTATCGAGAAGGAACGGTGCCGGCAATCAATACACAAACATATGCAACAATATGATGCATGAACATGGCATGAAGATGTGATGTTGTTTGAGCTAATGCAACTAGTAATCATTTGGTTTGAAGTCCATTTGAACCATAAGCTCAAATGCAATTCTAAATTAAGTCTCTTATATATGCCATAATGTGTTTTCTCATATTCAGCATGTATAAGTTGGTTTGTCATGCATGAAACAAGTACAGATGGAAAGATTGCATTTTTCTGATAATTTTTCATATATAAATTATTTTAATCTGAGCTACGGTTGAATTGATATGAATTTTTGAAGTTTAAAACAATTTTTGGAATTTCCTGATTTAATTTAATCCAGAAATTATATTATTGCGCCAGCATGACGTCAGCACGACGTCAGCAGTCAACTGCGGCTGACTGGGGTCAAACCTGACGTGTGGGGCCCACACGTCAGTGACAGGGGGTTAAACAGGGGGTTAATTTAATCCTAATTAAAAGTTAGTGGCGCTGGGGCCCACTCGTCAGGCCAGCGAGGTCATCGGCGGCGACCTCTGGACGCGGCGGCGTCCGTGAAACAGGCCACGGGGGCGGCGTCGGAGAGCACCGGGGCGTAGCCCGGGCTCTCGCGCATTCGGTGGGACAGGTGGGAGGAGCTGGGGAGGCCGGAGCTCGCCGGAGCAAAGCTCGCGGCGGCGGCCGGAGCTCGGCTTCGAGCGGGAACGGGCTGCGGGGCACGGGGAGGCCACTTGAGGGGCTCGGCGGCACCCTCGTGGCACTGGGAGCGCGATGGGATGCTCGTTTGGGCGGAGGCGGGCCGAGACAGCGACGGCGACATGGACGGCGGCGAGAGGCTCCGGCCGTGGTGGGGAGGAGGGCTACGGCGTGCGGGCAGTTAAACGGAGAGGGGGAAGCGGTGGCGGAGCTCACCGCGGTTGCAGCGGCAGTCGAAGTGGGCTCGGGGACGCACTGGTGCGGCCGGAGCGTCGATGGGGATCCACGGCGGCCGGCGATGAAAAAGACGACGGCGACGGCTCCACGGGGCGTCCGGAGGGGCACGGCTTGACGGAGAGGTGGTGGACGACGTGGCGGGGCTACCGGACTCGAAGCGAGGGAGAGGGGGAGGTGGTGGCCGCGGCAACGGCGAGCGGTGGCGTCGGTGGCGTTCGGCCGTGAGAGAGAGAGAGTGACAGAGGAGAGGACGAGGGCGAGGGAGAGTGCGAGGGGGTCGGGGTGGCTGCGTGGCGTCGTCCGGGGCATCCAGACGAGGAGGGGAGAGGCAGGCAGGCAGGGAGGGAGGAGGCATGGCCGGCGGAGCGCGCGCGCGTCAGCACGCAGCTGCTTGGCGAGAGGGGGGGAAGACGACAGAGGAGGAGGCGTGCTGGGCCGCCTGCTGGCTGGGCCGGCCTGCTGCTGCTGGGCTGCACAAGGGGGAGCCCCAGGTAAGCGTCTCCTCTTTAATTCTTTTTTCTATTTTTTTCTGACATTTGTTTTGATTTAATTAAAATATTAAATCATTTAATTACCTTATGCCAATTTTTGCAGGAGCTAGCTATAATATTCCAGAGCTCCTTTATAAATGGCATAATTTTTGGACCATACTTCATATATATAACAAAATATCCATGAGCTCCTAAAAATATTGGTTTGATTTTTATCTCTGTCCAATATTTTCAGAGGGCAACATGAGCATTTTCTTGGACCCTTTTGGAGAAATTTTTATTGGGGTCATTTTCAAAAATGATTCTGAGGGTTCCACCAATCCTCATTTCAAATTTAAATGAAATTTAAATATGATGCACAAATGGCTAGCTAGTCTAGGTCATACCAAACCCTTAAGTCCAAGAGAGTGGACCCATGGGAGGATTTTAAGTGCATGCAATCATGCCTTTTTCTTTCCGTCCAAAACTGAAGCTTTGCAAAACTTGCACTAGCAACTTTTTGGTTTTGCCCAAATGACCTTGCCATCCTTAGCTACACCTAAAGAGACTCCAATTTGGAAAGTTTGGCCACCCCAAGTGTTGCCTTGATGCCCTTGGCATTCTGTCGAGCACTTGGTGTGCATAGCCAGTTTTGGCATAATTTGTAGTTTGCACTGGGGATTTGACCCCCTGACCACACCACCATGTCCACTAATCTTCTTGCAAACCCTAACCTAAGCCTGTTAGTCCCCAGCCTCATCCAAACCCTCTAGCACACGCTGGCATTTCGCCGAGCAGTTGGCGTGCACGCTCTGGGCACGCCCAGAGTGCGCGTTTTGCACGTGTGTGCACCCGAGCCGCCGCGTTCGCTCGCCCCGTGCCCCTGGCCTTTGCTCGCCTGCAGAGCCACCCCCCGACCTCATCCACTCGCCAGAACGCTCCAAGATGCCCTGGTGCCCTACAACACCGCCGTCAGAGCCCTCTTGGCGGCACGCCGGTGTCCGCAGTGTGCCTATGCCACGGACGGCGCCGCCCGAGCCACAACTCCTCGCCAGCTGCCCTCGTGAGCAGGACGTCCTTATCTCCAAGCTTGTCCGCTAGCACCGACCCTGCTCCGGCCATCGCCACGTTGCTCTGCCACAACAGAAGCGGTCGGCCGGCGATCTTAGCCCCAACGATGGCGGAACCGACCTTCCCCGGCTATATATAGCCCCAGGCCTCGCTCGAGCCCCCTCAGGCAGCCTCGTACCACCCCTCTAGCGCGCCCCACGACCAGCAAGCAACGACGGGAGGCCTTCTTCCTTGCCTCCGACCGATTCGGCCGCCGTCGCCCTCCGGTCCCAACCGTCGCGAACAGAGCCTCCCCCACCCTTCCAGCACCACCGCCCGATTCCTCTTCGTCTTGCGGAGCCGCCCAGACCCCCAGCTACGACAGAGCACCACCGCAGCCCCGAACCCCCAAACTCACCCGAAGCTGCCGTCCGCCGCGGAGCTCACCGCCGGCGACTCCCTTCCCCCCCCCACCACCCTAGCTACCACTGGGAGGACCGCCCCGAACTGGAGAATCCATCCCTGCCCTCCGGAGCCCGCGAGGAGCCGCCATTCGCTGGCGTTGATCGCTGGAGCCCCGCCCCTGTTCGGCCAGAGGAGGAAGGAGGCGGGGGGGACCGGTCAAACCTGACCAGTGGGCCCCGGACACACTATCAGTGACCACGGGCCAGTCCACGCTGGATAAGTGGAGGCGTAAACGCGAAGTACGTGTTCGACGTGTACATATATTCGAAATGTTTTTCTTTTATATGTTTTATTTTAAAAATAGAGTTTGACCAAATCTTTGACTACCTATATCTTTTAAAATAAAACTCCAAATAAGTTGATTCTTTTTCCTACCTCTCTCAAATTTAGTCTAGTTTATTTTAATATTTATTTGATAAAATTTCAGACAACTTTTTTGCACTATTTTTGAAACTATGTGTTAATTTGAATAATTTCAAAAATAGGTTTTTGAAGAAGAAGGCATCTTTCAAAAATACACCCCCACTTGCATATTCTTGAAGGCAAGCATTCTGAACCCCGGCATAATATTTTTTTTGTGTTTTGTTTAACACGATTATAACACCACCGTAATACGGAGAACTCGTTATTTTATGTGGTGATACGATCATTTGCATGAATGCATGTTGGAGATTTCCTTGCTGTTGGAAATGGTCATACTTGTGATAGCAATCATCCTCAAATGCTTTTCGTGCCTGCCGGAAGGAAGCCGGGAAAGTCTCTATCTTGGGTAGACCTGAGCTTGTCCCTAGTTCCTCATCGAGACGAGTGTGTCCGGCATGACATGATGGGGTATGATGAGTGGTGATTCTGTCTGTTGGGTGAAATATATTCGTTATGCCAATCATGCAGGGAATACTTAAACCTCCTGAGTCGACCATAGATCGAGTCTTGTTCTTGTAACCCCCATACTTGTTTCGTACTACCACTTGTCCCGACAGCAGGTAGGGTACGGTTCAGTAAGTTGTCAACCCATTTCTAGCACACACCGTACAGAGAGGCCATGGTCGAAGATACCGGTTGTAGCCGGTAGGCAGGCCACCTGGTCCAGGGGCATGGGTGTTTCCAATTGGGACCAAGAGGGGTGGCCACCCATTAGAGCGTGCAATATAAATTTGATCCCATGCTATTCGAGGTGGTAGCCTCCCCACTTAGAGTTTTGCTTGACAGGTGTCGTGGGTGATTCCAGACACCGGTAAGTTAAGCTGGTGTGTACAAGTCAGGTGTGTTTTCAATTAAAAGACCGTAGACGGAATTAGTCCTGATGGACTAAAGGAATCCGTTACTCATGGGTAAAGAGTACACCCTCTGCAGAGATTAAACATCTATTCGAATAGCCGTGTCCATGGTTAAGGACTACAGTTTGGGTTGGGTCAAGTGTCGGTCTTAGTGTCGGTCTTCGGAGGAGAAACTACTAAACCAGAACATGGATCATGTTGTGTGACTTATGATGGTTATGATTATTATTATTCTGGACTAACCCCTTTATGTCATTTGAAGTCTTGAGTATCCCTGGGACAGTTCTACCTCCTGGATATTCACTGTGATTGTTTTTCTTATAAGCCCTTTATGTGGTGTCGCTCAGACGCCCGACTATGGCACGCTGTTATTTATTTACTTTATAAGCCCTTTATGTGCTGTCGCTCAGACGCCCGACTGTGGCATGCTATTAATTATTTACTCTATAAGCCCTTTATGTGGTGTCGCTCAGACGCCCGACTGAGGCATGCTCGTTATTTATTATCCTTTCGAGGCATCGCTTCAGACACCCGATTGGTGCATTTTATTACTACTATGTTAGTACATATTCATGTTGCATATAAATAACCTTCTTGCATGCATCAGGGAATTTAATTTATGACTGACGTTGTGACCATAGAATATTTCAGAGCATGATTATCATTTGTTATATTATACCCGTGTTCATAATGTTTGTGAGTACATTCAAAGTACTCACTGGCTTGTCCCTGGCTATTGACTTGGCCAGATTTCTTGCATGGAGAGGAGCGTTGCGATGATAGCCCCGGAACCTAAGCAACGGTGATAGCAGCCCTGCAAAGATAGGAGTTAACCTGGTCAGCTGTTCCTGTGGGAAATGGAGTCCCATAGACGCTGATGTACCAAAAACCGCTTCCGCCATCAACCACTAGCAACCTTATGTTGTACTCATAGGCCAGAATGGTCTTGTACTGCATATTATGTATTTTTTGCTTGGTGTTTCTGTATCATGTTGGTGCCTCATCAGCTAACAGTAATCCTGGGGCTAGTGAGCACAAAGGCCATTTTCTGGGAAATTAATACCCAGAAAACCGGTCGTGACATCATGACGATGCTTCGGTGATGGAGATCATGAGAAAAAGATTATGATGGCCATATCATGTCACATATTTTGATTGCACGTGATGTTTATCCTTTATGCATCTTATTTAGCTTAGAATGTCGGTAGCATTATAAGATGATCCCTTACTAAATATCAAGGTACAAGTGTTCTCCCTGAGTATGCACCTTTGCTACAATTTGTCGTGCCAAGACACCACCTGATGATCGGGTGTGATACGCTCTACGTTCACGTACAACGGGTGCAAGCCAGTTTTGCACACGTAGAATACTCGTCTTAAACTTGACGAGACTAGCGTATGCAGATATGGCCTCAGAACACTGAGGCCGAAAGGTCGAGCGTGAATCATATAGTAGATATGATCAACATAGTGATGTTCACCATTGAAAACTACTCCATCTCACGTGATGATCGGACATGGTTTAGTTGATTTGGATCACGTGATCACTTAGATGATTAAAGGGATGTCTATCTAAGTGGGAGTTCTTAAGTAATATGATTAATTGAACTTTAATTTATCCTGAACTTAGTAGCTGATAGTATTTTTCATGTCTATGCTGTTGTAGATCAATGGCGTGTGCTACCGTTCCTTTGAATTTTATTGCGTTCCTAGAGAAAGCTAAGTTGAAAGATGATGGCAGCAACTACACAGACTTGGTCCGTAACTTGAGGATTATCCTCATTGCTGCACAGAAGAATTATGTCCTGGAAGTACCACTAGGTGCCAGGCCTGCTGCAGATGCTACTAATGACGTTAAGAACGTCTAGTAGAGCAAAGCTGATGACTACTCGATAGTTCAGTGTGCCATGCTCTATGGCTTAGAATCGGGACTTCAAAGACGTTTTGAACGTCATGGAGCATATGAGATGTTCCAAGAGTTGAAGTTAATATTTCAAGCAAATGCCCGAGTTGAGAGATCTGAAGTCTCCAACAAGTTCTACAACTGCAAAATGGAGGAGAATAGTTCTGTCAGTGAACACATACTCAAAATGTCTGGGTATCATAATCACTTGACTCGGCTCAGAGTTGATCTTCCAATTGATTGTGTCATTGACAGAGTTCTTCAATCACTACCACCAAGCTATAAAGGCTTCGTGATGAACTATAATATGCAAGGGATGCACAATTCTATTCCCGAGCTCTTCGCGGTGCTAAAGGCCGCGGAGGTAGAAATCAAAAAGGAGCATCAAGTGTTGATGGTCAATAAGACCACTAGTTTCAAGAAAAAGGGCAAAGGGAAGAAAGGTTGCTGCTCAAGAGAAGAAACCCAAGTCTAGACCTAAGCCTGAAACTGAGTACTTCTACTGCAAAGGGACTGGTCACTGGAAGTGGAACTGCCCCAAGTATTTGGCGGATAAGAAGGATGGAAAAGTGAAATGTATATTTGATATACATGTTATTGATGTGTACTTAACTAATGCTCGCAGTAGCGCCTGGGTATTTGATACTGGTTCTGTTGCTCATATTTGCAACTCGAAACATGGGCTACGGATTAAGCGAAGATTCGCTAAGGAAGAGGTGACGATGCGCGTGGGAAATGGTTCCAAAGTCGATGTGATCCCGGTCGGCATGCCACCTCTTCATCTACCATCGGGATTAGTTTTAGACCTTGTTATTTGGTGACAACGTTGAGCATGAACAATATATATGGATCTTGTTTAATGCTAGACGGTTATTCATTTGTCAGGACCCCGACTCGATGCCACATAGGTCTAGCATGTAACACCTCATATCACTTTGCGACCTCACGCACGGTATCCCCACGGGTGTCACCTTACCTTTGCCCGGGACCGTTTGCGCCTTTTGGCACATGTATATGATGGTGTCGCTGGCATCCATATGACAAAGAGCCCGGGCTGACATGGCTAGTCGTAAACCCAAATTGGCACTAACTTACAGGGACAGGCATCCATGACCCAGCATCGAACGTGTCGGTCATCAGCGAGTGAATCCAGGCTGTAGCACTGGGCTAACAGGACTCCGGTGAACCGGGCTGTAGCAGGCTAACAGGACTCCGGTATTCATCGCATGAAATTTCCCAGAAGGGACAGACACAGGATCGAAGAAGGACACATGCCGGCCAGCCTAAGTGTTCCGGAGCAGTAGCAAGCTACCAGGGCTCAGTGGAAGCACTAGGAGACATTTCCCGGTAAGAGAGGCTACTAAGAATAAACAACTAGATAGTCAGATCCCACACATAGCAATACACATTACACGTATGCATAACATGCAAGTATGTGCTGTACAACATGGCATCACAGCATAACTCAACAATCATATAGATAAAGGCTCAGAAGAGCCATCATAGCAATATTGCAAACAGGGGTCACAAGACCCATCATACAGAGCATACAAGCAACAAGCGGAAGCATTACATGTCTGGGTACAGACATCTACAAATGAAAAAGGCTGAAGAGCCTGACTATATACAACATCCGATCAAGATCGTAGCTCAGGTACAAGCTACTCATCGAAGTCCACGGAACACTAATAAGACCGAAGTCTCCGCTGCAAAAACATAAATAAAGCAACATGAGTACAAAGGTACTCAGCAAGACTTTCATCAGATCCTATCATACATGCATTTGTATCAAGAGGTAATGTGGGGTTTAGTTGCAGCAAGCCAGCTTTGACTCTGTGGCTATCCTGTTCTACGACTACCAGAAACTCTTGAGGTGATACAACGTACACGAGTCCACTAATCACCAAACAATACACTACTATGGACTCATTCCCGTCTCCCTACGAGAAGGCCATCCATAGCACTCACACTTGTCTTGAGCATTTTAGAGTATCCACTTCAAGTTGTCTATGTACCATGTAAGCATCCAAGAAGTCCATAACCACGGACCCGGCTATTCGAATAGATCATGTTAACCCTGCAGGGGTGTACTTCTTCACACACGCTCTCGCCACTTACCGCCATGTACACATCATGTATCTCGGCAACCTTCAAGCGGAAGCCTGGCGAGGGTGTCGGCCACGACCTGACTAACCACACAAGACTCTAGTCCAGGTTTATCGCCTATTCGGGTTCCATCCGCAAGGAGATCCGACCGGGGTGTCGCTCACGGCCCCAAACGATGTGAGCAGGGTTCCCGAGCCCACCATCCGGGTGCCACTCGGTACACCGGGCCACGTGTGCCTAGTCTGTCCCAAGCCCACCCTGCCGGGTGCCACTTGGTAGAAAAATAGCACTACCTACTGAAGGAAATATGCCCTAGAGGCAATAATAAAGTTATTATTTATTTCCTTATATCATGATAAATGTTTATTATTCATGCTAGAATTGTATTAACCGGAAACATAATACATGTGTGAATACATAGACAAACAGAGTGTCACTAGTATGCCTCTACTTGACTAGCTCGTTAATCAAAGATGGTTATGTTTCCTGACCATGAACAATGAGTTGTTATTTGATTAATGAGGTCACATCATTAGTTAAATGATCTGATTGACATGACCCATTCCATTAGCTTAGCACCTGATCGTTTAGTATGTTGCTATTGCTTTCTTCATGACTTATACATGTTCCTATGACTATGAGATTATGCAACTCCCGTTTGCCGGAGGAACACTTTGGGTGCTACCAAACGTCACAACGTAACTGGGTGATTATAAAGGAGCATTACAGGTGTCTCCAAAGGTAGATGTTGGGTTGGCGTTTTTCGAGATTAGGATTTGTCACTCCGATTGTCGGAGAGGTATCTCTGGGCCCTCTCAGTAATGCACATCACATAAGCCTTGCAAGCACTACAACTAATATGTTAGTTGTGAGATGATGTATTACGGAACGAGTAAAGAGACTTGCCAGTAACGAGATTGAACTAGGTATTGGATACCGACGATCGAATCTCGGGCAAGTAACATACCGATGACAAAGGGAACAGCGTATGTTGTTATGATGTCTAACCGATAAGGATCTTCGTAGAATATGTAGGAGCCAATATGGGCATCTAGGTCCCGCTATTGGTTATTGACCAGAGACGTGTCTCGGTCATGTCTACATTGTTCTCGAACCCGTAGGGTCCGCACGCTTAAGGTTACGATGACAGTTATATTATGAGTTTACATGTTTTGATGAACCGAAGGAGTTCGGAGTCCCGGATGAGATCGGGGACATGACGAGGAGTCTCGAAATGGTCGAGACGTAAAGATTCATATATTGGATGATATGGTTAGGCCAAGGGGTCAAGCCCATGAGGCTTTAGATCGGTGCAAAAAGGAGTTTTTGCGGAGGCCAGGGGGCCAAACGCCGGAGACCCTGGCGTCTGGCCCTCGGCCAGACGCCGAGGCCCATGGCGTCTGGGCCAGACGCCAAGGATTGTGGCGTTTGGTCCTGGAGTTCGAGTGGGACTCTTGCCTTTCGGGCAAAACCGACTTTGAGGAGGCTTTTGCTCCAACTTTCGACCCCGGGGCTCAACATATAAATAGAGGGGCAGGGCTAGCACCAAAGACACAACAAGTTGATCCACGTGATCTATTCCTTAGCCGTGTGCGGTGCCCCCAGCCACCATATTCCTCGATAATACTGTAGCGGAGTTTAGGCGAAGCCCTGCTGCTGTAGTACATCAAGATCGTCACCACGCCGTCGTGCTGACGGAACTCATCCCCGACACTTTGCTGGATCGGAGTCCGGGGATCGTCATCGAGCTGAACGTGTGCTCGAACTCAGAGGTGCCGTAGTTTCGGTGCTTGATCGGTTGGATCGTGAAGACATACGACTACTTCCTCTACGTTGTGTCATCGCTTCCGCAGTCGGTCTGTGTTGGCTACGTAGACAACACTCTCCCCTCGTTGCTATGCATCACATGATCTTGCGTGTGCGTAGGAAAATTTTGAAATTACTACGAATCCCAACAGTGGTATCAGATCCAGTTTATTTATGTTGATGTTATATGCACGAGTAGAACACAAGTGAGTTGTGGACGATACAAGTCATACTGCCTACCAGCATGTCATACATTGGTTCGGCGGTATTGTTGGACGAGACGACCCGGACCAACCTTACGCGTACGCTTACGCGAGACCGGTTCCCTCGACGTGCTTTGCACATAGATGGCTTGCGGGCGACTGTCTCTCCAACTTTAGTTGAACCGAGTATGGCTACGCCCGGTCCTTGAGAAGGTTAAAACGGAGTCTATTTGACAAACTATCGTTGTGGTTTTGATGCGTAGGTGAGATTGGTTCTTACTTAAGCCCGTAGCAGCCACGTAAAACATGCAACAGCAAAGTAGAGGACGTCTAACTTGTTTTTGCAGGGCATGTTGTGATGTGATATGGTCAAGGCATGATGCTGAATTTTATTGTATGAGATGATCATGTTTTGTAACCGAGTTATCGGCAACTGGCAGGAGCCATATGGTTGTCGCTTTATTGTATGCAATGCAATCGCGATGTAATGCTTTACTTTATTACTAAACGGTAGTGATATTCGTGGAAGCATAAGATTGGCGAGACGACAACGATGCTACGATGGAGATCAAGGTGTCGCGCCAGTGACGATGGTGATCATGACGGTGCTTTGGAGATGGAGATCACAAGCACAAGATGATGATGGCCATATCATATCACTTATATTGATTGCATGTGATGTTTATCTTTTATGCATCTTATCTTGCTTTGATTGACGGTAGCATTATAAGATGATCTCTCACTAAATTATCAAGAAGTGTTCTCCCTGAGTATGCACCGTTGCCAAAGTTCGTCGTGCCCAGACACCACGTGATGATCAGGTGTGATAAGCTCTACGTCCATCTACAACGGGTACAAGCCAGTTTTGCACACGCAGAATACTCAGGTTAAACTTGACGAGCCTAGCATATGCAGATATGGCCTCGGAACACGGAGACCGAAAGGTCGAGCGTGAATCATATAGTAGATATGATCAACATAATGATGTTCACCGATGAAACTACTCCATCTCACGTGATGATCGGACATGGTTTAGTTGATTTGGATCACGTGATCACTTAGAGGATTAGAGGGATGTCTATCTAAGTGGGAGTTCTTAAGTAATATGATTAAATTGAACTTAAATTTATCATGAACTTAGTCCTGGTAGTATTTTGCAAATCATGTTGTAGATCAATAGCTCGCGTTGTTGCTTCCCTGTGTTTATTTTGATATGTTCCTAGAGAAAATTGTGTTGAAAATGTTAGTAGCAATGTTGCGGATTTGATCCGTGATCTGAGGTTAAATCCTCATTGCTGCACAGAAGAATTATGTCCTTAATGCACCGCTAGGTGACGGACCTATTGCAAGAGCAAATGCAGACGTTATGAACGTTTGGCTAGCTCAATATGATGACTACTTGATAGTTTAAGTGCACCATGCTTAACGGCTTAGAATCGGGACTTCAAAGACGTTTTGAATGTCATGGACCATATGAGATGTTCCAGGAGTTGAAGCTAATATTTCAAGCAAATACCCGAGTTGAGAGATATGAAGTCTCCAACAAGTTCTATAGCTAAAAGATGGAGGAGAATCGCTCAACTAGTGAGCATGTGCTCAGATTGTCTGAGTACTATAATCGCTTGAATCAAGTGGGAGTTAATCTTCCAGATAAGATAGTGATTGACAGAATTCTCTAGTCACCATCACCAAGTTAGTAGAACTTCGTGATGAACTATGACATGCAAGGGATAACGGAAACGATTCCCAAGCTCTTCGTAATGCGGAAATTGACGAAGGTAGAAATCGAGAAAAACATCAAGTGTTGATGGTAGACAAGACCACTAGTTTCAAGAAAAGGGGCAGAAGGAAGAAGGGGAACCTCAAGAAGAACAGCAAGCAAGTTGCTGCTCAAGTGAAGAAGCCCAAGTCTGATCCTAGGCCTGAGACTAAGTGTTTCTACTGCAAAGGGACTGGTCACTGGAAGCGGATCTACCCGAAGTGATTGGCGGATAAGAAGGATGGCAAAGTGAACATAAGTATATTTGATATACATGTTATTGATGTGTACTTTACTAGTGTTTATCGCAAACCCTCAGTATTTGATACTAGTTCAGTTGCTAAGATTAGTAACTCGAAACGGGAGTTGCAGAATAAACAGAGACTAGTTAAGGGTGAAGTGACGATGTGTGTTGGAAGTGGTTCCAAGATTGATATGATCATCGTCACACACTCCCTATACTTTCGGGATTAGTGTTGAACCTAAATAAGTGTTATTTGGTGTTTGCGTTGAGCATGAATATGATTTGATCATGTTTATTGTAATACGATTATTCATTTAAGTAAGAGAATAAATTGTTGTTCTGTTTACAAGAATAGAACCTTATATGGTTACACACCCAATGAAAATAGTTTGTTCGATCTCGATCGTAGTGATACACATAATCATAATATTGAAACCAAAAGATGCAAAGTTAATAATGATAAGTGCAACTTGTTTGTAGCACTGCCGTTTAGGTCATATTGGTGTAAAGCGCATGAAGAAACTCCATACTGATGGAATTTTGGAATCACTTGATTATGAATCACTTGATGCTTGCGAACTGTGCCTTTTGGGCAAGATGACTAAAAATCCGTTCTCCGGAACAATGGAACGAGCTACTGACTTATTGGAAATAATACATACCGATGTATGCGATCCAATGAGTGCTGATGCTCGTGGCAAGCATCGTTGTTTTCTAACCTTCACAAGATGATTTGAGCAGATATGGGTATATCTACTTGATGAAACATAAGTCTGAAATAGTTGAAAGGTTCAAAGAATTTCAGAGTGAAGTGGAAAAATCATCGTAACAAGAAAATAAAGTTTCTGCGATCTGACCGCAGAGACAAATATTTGAGTTACGAGTTTGGTCTTCAATTAAAAGAATGTGGAATAGTTTCACAGCTCACGCCACCTGGAACACCACATCGTTATGGTGTGTCTGAACGTCGTAACCGCACTTTATTTGATATGGTGCGATCTATGATATCTCTTTACCACTATCGTTTTGGGGTCGTGCATTAGAGACAGCTGCATTCACGTTTTAAAATAGGGCACCATCTAAATCCGTTGAGACGACACTGTATGAACTATGGTTTAGCAGTAAACCTAAGCTGTTGTTTCTTAAAGTTTGGGGCTGCGATGCTTATGTGAAAAAGTTTCATCCTGATAAGCTCGAACCCAAATCAGAGAAGTGCGTCTTCATAGAATACCCAAAGGAAATTGTTGGGTACACCTTCTATCATAGATCCAAAGGCAAGACATTCGTTGCTAAAATGGATCCTTTCCAGAGAAGGAGTTTCTCTCGAAAGAAGTGAGTGGGAGGAGAGTAGAACTTGATGAGGTAATTATACCTTCTCCCTTATTGGAAAGTAGTTCATCACAGAAATCAGTTCCAGTGATTCCTACACCAATAAGTGAGGAAGTTAATGATGATGACCATCAAACTTCAGATCAAGTTACTACCAAACCTCGTAGGTCTTCCAGAGTAAGATCCGCACCAAAGTGGTACGGTAATCATGTTCTGGAAGTCATGTTACTAGACCATGATGAACCTACGAACTATGAGGAAGCAATGATGAGCCCAGATTCCACGAAATGGTTTGAGGCCATGAAATCTGAGATATGATCCATGTATGAGAACAAAGTGTAGACTTTGATTGACTTGCCCGATGATCGGTGAGTCATTAAGAATAAATGGATCTTCAAGAGGAAGACGGACGTTGATAGTAGTGTTACTATCTACAAAGCTAGACTTGTCGAAAAAGGTTTTTGACAAAGTTCAAGGTGTTGAATACGATGAGATTTTCTTACTCGTATCAATGCTTAAAAGTCTGTCCGAATCATGTTAGCAATTGCCGCATTTTATGATTATGAAATTTGGCAGATGGATGTCAAAACTGCATTCCTGAATGGATTTCTGGAAGAAGAGTTGTATATGATGCAACCGGAAGGTTTTTGTCGATCCAAAGGGAGCTAACAAAGTGTGCAAGCTCCAGCGATCCATTTATGGACTGGTGCAAGAATCTCGGAGTTGGAATATACGCTTTGATAAGTTGATCAAAGCATATAGTTTTTGTACAGACTTACGGTGAAGCCTGTATTTACAAGAAAGTGAGTGGGAGCACTACAACATTTCTGATAAGTATATGTGAATGACATATTGTTGATCGGAAATAATGTAGAATTATTCTGCAAAGCATGAAAGGATACTTGAATAAAAGTTTTTCAAAGAAAGACCTTGGTGAAGCTGCTTACACATTGAGCATCAAGATCTATATAGATAGATGAAGACGCTTGATAAGATTTTTCAATGAATACATACCTTGATAAATTTTTGAAATAGTTCAAAATGGAACAGTCAAAGAAGGAGTTCTTGCCTGTGTTGCAAGGTGTGAAGTTGAGTAAGACTCAAAGCCCGACCACGGCAGAAAATAGAAAGAGAATGAAAGTCATTCCCTATGCCTCAGTCATAGGTTCTATAAAGTATGCCATGCTGTATACCAGATCTATTGTATGCCATACCACTGAGTTTGGTAAGGGAGTACAATAGTGATCTAGGAGTAGATCACTGGAGAGCGGTCAAAATTGTCCTTAGTGGAATAAGGATATGTTTCTCGATTATGGAAAAAGGTTCGTCGTAAAGGGTTACGCCGATGCAAGTTTGACACTAATCTAGATGACTCTAAGTCTCGATCTAGATACATATTGAAAGTGGGAGCAATTAGCTAGAGTAGCTCCATGCAGAGCATTGTTGACATAGAAATTTGCAAAATACATGAGGATCTGAATGTGGCAGACCCGTTGACTAAGATTCTCTCACAAGCAAAACATGATCACACCTTAGTACTCCTTGGGTGTTAATCACATAGCGATGTGAACTAGATTACTGAATCTAGTAAACCCTTTGGGTGTTGGTCACATAGCGATGTGAACTATGGGTGTTAATCACATGGTGATGTGAACTATTGCTGTTAAATCACATGTCGATGTGAACTAGATTATTGACTCTAGTGCAAGTGGGAGACTGAAGGAAATATGCCCTAGAGGCAATAATAAAGTTATTATTTATTTCCTTATATCATGATAAATGTTTATTATTCATGCTAGAATTGTATTAACCGGAAACATAATACATGTGTGAATACATAGACAAACAGAGTGTCACTAGTATGCCTCTACTTGACTAGCTCGTTAATCAAAGATGGTTATGTTTCCTGACCATGAACAATGAGTTGTTATTTGATTAACGAGGTCACATCATTAGTTGAATGATCTGATTGACATGACCCATTCCATTAGCTTAGCACCTGATCGTTTAGTATGTTGCTATTGCTTTCTTCATGACTTATACATGTTCCTATGACTATGAGATTATGCAACTCCCGTTTGCCGGAGGAACACTTTGGGTGCTACCAAACGTCACAAAGTAACTGGGTGATTATAAAGGAGCATTACAGGTGTCTCCAAAGGTAGATGTTGGGTTGGCGTTTTTCGAGATTAGGATTTGTCACTCCGATTGTCGGAGAGGTATCTCTGGGCCCTCTCGGTAATGCACATCACATAAGCCTTGCAAGCACTGCAACTAATATGTTAGTTGTGAGATGATGTATTACGGAACGAGTAAAGAGACTTGCCAGTAACGAGATTGAACTAGGTATTGGATACAGACGATCGAATCTCGGGCAAGTAACATATCGATGACAAAGGGAACAGCGTATGTTGTTATGCGGTCTGACCGATAAAGATCTTCGTAGAATATGTAGGAGCCAATATGGGCATCCAGGTCCCGCTATTGGTTATTGACCGGAGACGTGTCTCGGTCATGTCTACATTGTTCTTGAACCCGTAGGGTCCGCACGCTTAAGGTTACGATGACAGTTATATTATGAGTTTACATGTTTTGATGAACCGAAGGAGTTCGGAGTCTCGGATGAGATCGGGGACATGACGAGGAGTCTCGAAATGGTCGAGACGTAAAGATTCATATATTGGATGATATGGTTAGGCCAAGGGGTCAAGCCCATGAGGCTTTAGATCGGTGCAAAAAGGAGTTTTTGCGGAGGCCAGGGGGCCAAACGCCGGAGACCCTGGCGTCTGGCCCTGGGCCAGACGCCGAGGCCCATGGCGTCTGGGCCAGACGCCAAGGATTGTGGCGTTTGGTCCTGGAGTCCGAGTGGGACTCTTGCCTTTCACGCAAAACCGACTTTGAGGAGGCTTTTGCTCCAAGTTTCGACCCCAGGGCTCAACATATAAATAGAGGGGCAGGGCTAGCACCAAAGACACAACAAGTTGATCCACGTGATCTATTCCTTAGCCGTGTGCGGTGCCCCCAGCCACCATATTCCTCGATAATACTGTAGCGGAGTTTAGGCGAAGCCCTGCTGCTGTAGTACATCAAGATCGTCACCACGCCGTCGTGCTGACGGAACTCATCCCCGACACTTTGCTGGATCGGAGTCCGGGGATCGTCATCGAGCTGAACGTGTGCTCGAACTCGGAGGTGCCGTAGTTTCGGTGCTTGATCGGTTGGATCGTGAAGACATACGACTACTTCCTCTACGTCGTGTCATCGCTTCCGCAGTCGGTCTGCGTTGGGTACGTAGACAACACTCTCCCCTCGTTGCTATGCATCACATGATCTTGCGTGTGCGTAGGAAAATTTTGAAATTACTACGAATCCTAACACCTACAAACACCAGAAACTAGTTGCGACTCCTGGACAGAGACCAAGTTGGTTAATAAGTCGAGAGGGGTCGAGTTACCGGAACCCAATGTGTGGTAGTATTGAGTAATTGGACAACATACATAGAACTCAGTTCTTAAGGACGGTTCCAGTGAGACAACCCACCATGTACTCCTACATGGCCTCTCACCGCTACCTTTACCAAATCGTGTTCACACACTTCACTCTCAGCATCAGAACATATCGTAACACTCCAATTCATTCCCAATGAACCAGACCTGACACAACTCTAAGCAATAGAAGGCATAGCATGGTAGGAACACAACAATGGCTTCAATCAACTCCTACACATGCTAGTGGGTTTCAACTATTTACTGTGGCAATGACAGGTCATGCAGAGGAACGGGTTCAACTAACGCAGCACAAAGTAGCAGATGAATCGTTGTTGTCCTAATGCAATAACTGAGAGCAGGAGCGAGAGGGTAGGATTGTATCGGAATGAACAAGGGGGTTTGCTTGCCTGGTAAATCAACAGAGGAGGCACTACTTCACAGACAGGTACTCTGGAACAGCTCCGGAGCAGGACCTATCGAGAAGGAACGGTGCCGGCAATCAATACACAAACATATGCAACACTATGATGCATGAACATGGCATGAAGATGTGATGTTGTTTGAGCTAATGCAACTAGTAATCATTTGGTTTGAAGTCCATTTGAACCATAAGCTCAAATGCAATTCTAAATTAAGTCTCTTATATATGCCATAATGTGTTTTCTCATATTCAGCATGTATAAGTTGGTTTGTCATGCATGAAACTAGTATAGATGGAAAGATTGCATTTTTCTGATAATTTTTCATATATAAATTATTTTAATCTGAGCTACGGTTGAATTGATATGAATTTTTGAAGCTTAAAACAATTTCTGGAATTTCCTGATTTAATTTAATCCAGAAATTATATTATTGCGCCAGCATGACGTCAGCACGATGTCAGTAGTCAACTGCGGCTGACTGGGGTCAAACCTGACGTGTGGGGCCCACACGTCAGTGACAGGGGGTTAAACAGGGGGTTAATTTAATCCTAATTAAAAGTTAGTGACGCTGGGGCCCACTGTCAGTGTCAGGGGGGGGTTAGTTAACGGTGATTAGCACTAAGCTAATCACCTGGCCGACGGGGCCCACTTGTCAGGCCGGCGAGGTCATCGGCGGCGACCTCTGGACGCGGCGGCGTCCGTGAAACAGGCCACGGGGGCGGCGTCGGAGAGCACCGGGGCGTAGCCCGGGCTCTCGCGCATTCGGTGGGACAGGTGGGAGGAGCTGGGGAGGCCGGAGCTCGCCGGAGCAAAGCTCACGGCCGCGGCCGGAGCTCGGCTTCGAGCGGGAACGGGCTGCGGGGCACGGGGAGGCCACCTGAGGGGCTCGGCGGCACCCTCGTGGCACTGGGAGCGCGATGGGATGCTCGGTTTGGGCGGAGGCGGGCCGAGACGGCGACGGCGACATGGACGGCGGTGAGAGGCTCTGGCCGTGGTGGGGAGGAGGGCTACGACGTGCAGGCAGTTAAACGGAGAGGGGGAAGCGGTGGCGGAGCTCACCGCGGTTGCAGCGGCAGTCGAAGTGGGCTCGGGGACGCACTGGTGCGGCCGGAGCGTCGATGGGGATCCACGGCGGCCGGCGATGAAAAAGACGACGGCGAAGGCTCCACGGGGCGTCCGGAGGGGCACGGCTTGACGG
Organism: Triticum aestivum; assembly: GCF_018294505.1. Lineage (NCBI taxonomy): Eukaryota > Viridiplantae > Streptophyta > Magnoliopsida > Poales > Poaceae > Triticum > Triticum aestivum. The sequence continues at coordinate 805,633,860 of NC_057801.1, read as the reverse complement.
AGAGGTGGTGGACGACGTGGCGGGGCTACCGGACTCGAAGCGAGGGAGAGGGGGAGGTGGTGGCCGCGGCAACGGCGAGCGGTGGCGTCGGTGGCGTTCGGCCGTGAGAGAGAGAGTGACAAAGGAGAGGACGAGGGCGAGGGAGAGTGCGAGGGGGTCGGGGTGGCTGCGTGGCGTCGTCCGGGGCATCCAGACGAGGAGGGGAGAGGCAGGCAGGCAGGGAGGGAGGAGGCGTGGCCGGCGGAGCGCGCGCGCATCGGCACGCAGCTGCTTGGCGAGAGGGGGGGAAGACGACAGAGGAGGAGGCGGGCTGGGCCGGCCTGCTGCTGCTGGGCTGCACAGGGGGGAGCCCCAGGTAAGCTTCTCCTCTTTAATTCTGTTTTCTATTTTTTTCTGACATTTGTTTTGATTTAATTAAAATATTAAATCATTTAATTACCTTATGCCAATTTTTGCAGGAGCTAGCTATAATATTCCAGAGCTCCTTTATAAATGGCATAATTTTTGGACCATACTTCATATATATAACAATATATATCCAAAGCAAATAATTATCGGATTAATCCAAATGGCCAAAATTAAATATCCATGAGCTCCTAAAAATATTGGTTTGATTTTTATCTCTATCCAATATTTTCAGAGGGCAACATAAGCATTTTCTTGGACGCTTTTGGAGAAATTTTTATTTGGGTCATTTTCAAAAATGATTCTGAGGGTTCCACCAATCCTCATTTCAAATTTAAATGAAATTTAAATATGATGCACAAATGGCTAGCTAGTCTAGGTCATACCAGACTAGGGATGTGACAACTCGCCCCCACTTGAAAAAATCTCGTCCCGAGATTCAAGGGTTGACGGAAAGAAAGCGGGGTACTCCAGTCGAAGACGATCTTCTCGCTCCCAAGTAGCTTCTCTCTCGGAATGATGAGACCACTGAACTTTGAGAAACTTGATGTTCTGACGTCGGGTAACACGCTCTGCTTGGTCAAGAATGCGAACCGGGTACTCTCGGTATGTGAGGTTATCTTGGAGATCAAGCGTTTCGTGGTCCACTCCGCGGATAGGATCCGAGAAGCAACGCCTGAGTTGAGAGACGTGGAAGACATCATGAACTCGAGAAAGATGTGGGGGTAGTTCCAATTGGTAGGCAACCTCTCCTCGTTTAGCGAGAATGCGAAAGGGACCAATGTAACGAGGAGCCAACTTGCCCTTGATACCGAAACGATGGGTACCCTTCAAAGGAGTAACCCGAAGGTAAGCTTGGTTGCCAATTTCATAAGTCATATCCTTATGATGACGATCGTACTGACTCTTTTGACGAGACTGGGCTGTTTTCAAATTCTCACGAATGATGCGAACTTGCTGTTCTGCCTCCTGGATCATGTCCGGTCCAAAGAATTGTCTTTCACCGGTTTCTGACCAGTTCAAAGGTGTTCGACATCTTCGTCCATAGAGAACCTCAAAAGGAGCTTTCTTGAGGCTGGATTGGTAGCTATTGTTATAAGCAAACTCGGCGAAAGGAAGACATTTCTCCCAATCCACACCGAATGAGATAACGCAAGCTCTGAGCATGTCTTCGAGAATTTGATTGACCCGTTCCACCTGACCACTCGACTGAGGGTGGAAAGCGGTACTGAAGGAAAGATGGGTTCCCATGGCAGTTTGGAAACTCTCCCAGAAATGGGATGTGAAAAGACTGCCACGGTCTGAATTGATCTCTAGTGGAACACCATGGAGTGATACTATTTGAGAAATGTATAAGTCAGCAAGCTAACTAGCAGTGATACTCTCTCGAACAGGAAGAAAGTGAGCCACTTTGGAAAGACGATCAACAACTACGAAGATAGCGTTATTCCTTTTCTTGGTCCTGGGAAAGCCGGTGATGAAGTCCATACCAAATTTATCCCATTTCCACTCAAGAATAGCTAAAGGCTGAAGGGTGCCAGCAGGTCTTTGATGCTCTGCCTTAACGCGACGACAAACGTCACAGTTAGCAATAAACTGAGCGATTTCTCTCTTCATCCTAGTCCACCAGAACCTCTGGCGTAGGTCCTGATACATCTTAGTGCTACCGGGATGAATCATGAGAGGAGATTCATGCGCCTCCTTAAGAATCAATTGTCGAAGATGTTGCCTCTTGGGGACCACCAGGCGGTTCCCAAAGAAAACAACACCTCGATCATCTATAGAGAAACTACCAGCAATACCCTTGGCAATGTTTCTCTTGATCCGGGTAATCCCCGTATCATGCTTCTGGGCTTCTATGATAAGATCGACAAGGGTAGGTTTCGCCACCAAGGTAGAAAGGAATCCGTGAGGAGCAATGTGAAGATTAAGCTTACAGAATTCCTCATGGAGAAGTGGTTGGCCTTGCTGCAACATGAGATTGTTGCAATAGGATTTACGGCTTAGAGCATCAGCCATGACATTGGCTTTGCCTGGGGTGTAGGTAATCCCTAGATCATAATCTGTGATTAACTCCAACCAACGTCTTTGCCTAAGGTTCAAATCCGGTTGGGTGAAGACATACTTGAGACTCTGGTGATCAGTGTAGATCTCGCAACGTTTACCAAGAAGGTAATGTCGCCAGGTCTTGAGTGCATAGACTACGGCTGCAAGCTCTAGATCATGTGTAGGATAATTATCCTCATGTGGATGCAACTGTCGAGATGCATAGGCAATCACATGACGATCCTGCATAAGAATGCAACCTAGTCCCTGTCGTGAGGCGTTGCAGTAGATAATAAAATCTTTAGTGAAATCCGGTGGCACAAGTATGGGAGCAGAAGTCAGGCGTCTTTTCAGTTCCTGAAAACTGTACTCACACTGTGGGGACCACTCGAACTTTTTATCTTTCTTGAGAAGTTCCGTGAGGGGTTTGGCTACTTTGGAGAAGTTTTCAACAAAGCGGCGACAATAACTGGCTAGACCAAGGAAACTCCTAACTTGTTTAACGGTCTCAGGTGGAGTCCAATCGAGAACGGCCTTGACTCTCTCGGGATTGACAGCAATGCCCTTACCAGAGATTACATGGCCTAGGTAGGTCACTTCTGGCAACCAAAATTCACACTTGGAGAACTTGGCATAAAGGCGGTGCTCTCTGATTTTTTCTAACACAAGTCTAAGATGTTCGGCATGCTCTTCCTCGTTCTTCGAGTAAATAAGAATGTCATCGAGGTAAACCACGACGAACTTATCTAAGTACTCCATGAAGATCGAGTTCATCAAACGGGAGAATGTGGCTGGGGCGTTGGTTAGGCCAAAGGACATGACGGTGTACTCGTACTGACCATAACGGGTAACAAAAGCTGTCTTGGGAATGTCCCCATTTCTGATCTTAATTTGGTGGTATCCTAACCTCAAATCCATCTTGGAGAAGACTGAGGATCCAGCGAGCTGATCATACAGATCGTTGATCCTGGGGAGCGGATACTTGTTCTTTATCGTGACCAAATTAACGGGACGATAATCTACAACCATCCGGTCCGTACCGTCTTTCTTCTTGACGAAGAGGACGGGGCAAGCCCAAGGAGAAGAACTAGGACGGATGAAACCTTTTTGCAAGGACTCATCAAGTTGTTTCTTAAGCTCGGCTAGTTCTAAGGGTGCCATCTTGTAAGGTCTCCTAGAGATTGGAGCAGTTCCTGGGATAAGATCTATGACGAAGTCTACGTCTCTGTCAGGTGGAACACCTGGCAGTTCCTCTGGAAAAACATCCGGAAAGTCACGGACTACCGGGATATCTTCAAGGTCTGGAAGAGGGCTGGCATTAAGAGAATAGAGCTAATGCTTTGCAACTCTAGTGGAGACAGTGACTATCTTGCCAGATGGGTGTGTAAGCTGAACAGATCTGGTGTAACAATCAATCTTGGCATGATGAGTTGTCATCCAGTCCATACCCAAGATGATGTTAATATCTGAGGACTTGAGGGCTACAAGTGAGGCAAGGAATACAAGTCTGTCAACAAGGATTTCATTACCATGGCTGATTCTGGTGGTCTGCCATCTAGACCCTGGGGTTTGGATTTCAAGCGGAGTTGGCATATCACAAAATGACAGGTTTTGCAAGTTAGCATAGCTTTCAGAAATGAAGGAGTGAGATGCTCCAGTATCGAATAGAACCGATGCCGGATGACAGTTGACAAGGAGTCTACCAAGAACGACATCTGGATCATCATGAGTGTCTTTAGCTGAGACGTGATGCACACGTCCACGTTCAGTGTGAACTGGCTTGGCTTTGATCGTCTTACTCTGCGGCTTAACACAGCCAACAGTCTTCTCGGGCGGGGGTGGAGCATAACTAGTCTGAGAGCAGTCACGTGCATAGTGTCCTGGCTTCCCGCATGTGAAGCAAGTCCCTGAGGTTGGACGGGGACCCGCACTGACAAACGGTCTACCAGTAGGCATGGGTGGAACATACGACTGAGCTGGAGGAGGCACCACATAGGATGGCCTCGGTGTATATCCGGAAGGAAGAGGGGAGTTTGGAACCCAAATCCGGTGCTTCTGAGAACTAGAGCCAGAGGAAGATCCCAAATCATGGGTGTGCTTACGAGACTCCTCGTAAGTGAGTTGAGCTGTCTCTGCATGATGGCTTTGTTCACAAGGGCTTGGAATGTATCACAATGATGCAGGTGGAGATCACGACGCAACTTGGGGTTGAGACCCTTCCGGAACCTAGCTTGCTTCTTGGCGTCTGTGGACACTTCTTCTGTAGCATAGCGGGCAAGGTTCTCGAACCCTCTGCTATAAGCATCAACAGCCATCTTACTCTGGGTGAAACTACAGAACTCTTCTCTCTTGCGATCAATGAGGGCCTGGGGAATGTGATGCTCGCGAAAAGCCTCAGTGAAATCCTTCCAGGTAGGAATCTGGCCAGCTGGAAGCAAAGCCTCATAGTTCTGCCACCAAAGACTAGCAGGACCTTCCAGGTGGTATGTGGCATAAGTGACCTTGTCATCTTCAGCTACGCTCGCGGAATGCAGCTTATGAGTGATGCTACGAAGCCAGTCATCTGCATCGAGTGGCTCGATGGAATGATGAAAGGTAGGTGGGTGCAAACGAATGAAGTCATGAATGGTAGCAGACCCTTTGAACTGATGTGCGGTGTTCTCCTCGATACGTGCCAACAAACGATTAGACTCACGCTTGTTCCTCTCCATCTCTAACATGAACTCTGCCAACGAAGGCGGGTCGGGAGGATCCTCATTCCTACCATCTCCATGGTTCTGGCTACGAATAATAGAACTAGATGACATCCTGTGAAACGAAACCAAGGACGGAATCAGCTTCAACTATCGACTGTAGAAAGTAGGACAAGGGATTAGTATCTCTCGAACTCATAGGGAAATTCCGGCAGCATAACGGCAGTAAAATGCTCAGAATGAGACATCCTACTAAAATGGGGTAATAACATACTCATCAGCATTACTCAAGGTTCTGAGATCATACTAAACAGACTACACCGGAAATACTCAAAAACTGGGGTATGACTCTGATCAACCAATCCTATGGGACTACGGAGTAGTAACACGTGATCCTGATAGACGGAAGGGAAAGCCTAGTTCCTTAACCCGATCAGAAAGATAGGATGACTCAGATCAGAAGGCCATGAGGTATAAGGAGTAAAAAGAGCCTTACGTTCCTTCCCACAATCAATTCCCTTATATAACTAAAGAATTTCTAGACTCAACTTCGACCAGTTTGGCTTGGTAATCCTACAGGCAGTCAGGCTCTGATACCAACGCTGTCAGGACCCCGACTCGATGCCACATAGGTCTAGCATGTAACACCTCATATCACTTTGCGGCCTCACGCACGGTATCCCCACGGGTGTCGTCTTACCTTTGCCCGGGACCGTTTGCGCCTTTTGGCACACGCATATGATGGTGTCGCTGGCATCCATATGACAAAGAGCCCGGGCTGACATGGCTAGTCGTAAACCCAAAGTGGCACTAACTTACAGGGACAGGCATCCATGACCCAGCATCGAACGTGTCGGTCATCAGCGAGTGAATCTAGGCTGTAGCACTGGACTAACAGGACTCCGGTGAACTGGGCTGTAGCAGGCTAACAGGACTCCGGTATTCATCGCGTGACATTTCCCCGAAGGGACAGACACAGGATCGAAGAAGGACACATGCCGGCCAGCCTAAGTGTTCCGGAGCAGTAGCAAGCTACCAGGGCTCAGTGGAAGCACTAGGAGACATTTCCCGGTAAGAGAGGCTACTAAGAATAAACAACTAGATAGTCAGATCCCACACATAGCAATACACATTACACGTACGCATAACATGCAAGTATGTGCTGTATAACATGGCATCACAGCATAACTCAACAATCATATAGATAAAGGCTCAGAAGAGCCATCATAGCAATATTGCAAACAGGGGTCACAAGACCCATCATACAGAGCATACAAGCAACAAGCGGAAGCATTACATGTCTGGGTACAGACATCTACAAATGAAAAAGGCTGAAGAGCCTGACTATCTACAACATCCGATCAAGATCGTAGCTGAGGTACACACTACTCGTCGAAGTCCATGGAACACTAATAAGACCGAAGTCTCCGCTGCAAAAATATAAATAAAGCAACATGAGTACAAAGGTACTCAGCAAGACTTACATCAGATCCTATCATACATGCATTTGTATCAAGAGGTAATGTGGGGTTTAGTTGCAGCAAGCCAGCTTTGACTCTGTGGCTATCCTGTTCTACGACTACCAGAAACTCTTGAGGTTATACAACGTACACGAGTCCACTAATCACCAAACAATACACTACTATGGACTCATTCCCGTCTCCCTACGAGAAGGCCATCCATAGCACTCACACTTGTCTTGAGCATTTTAGAGTATCCACTTCAAGTTGTCTATGTACCATGTAAGCATCCAAGAAGTCCATAACCACGGACCCGGCTATTCGAATAGATCATGTTAACCTTGCAGGGGTGTACTTCTTCACACACGCTCTCGCCACTTACCGCCAATATTCCCTCAAGTTCTATCGACCACCAATACAACATTAAGCACGCTTGACGTTCGCTTTACCTAAAACAAGTATGAAACTAGAAGTACTTTGTAGTTGTAACGGGATAGGTCTGCAAGAATATAAATAGCACATAAATATAAACTAGGGGCTGTTTAGATAAAGAAGCAATGAAGTTAGTATAGCGAGTGCGGAAAAGTGGTGGTAGGAGTTGCGAAATTGTCCCTAAGCAATTGACTACTTTACTAGACCGATAGCAAGTTTTATGTGGGAGAGGCCACTACTAGCATGTCATCCCTGACTTGGAATTATATGCACTTATGATTGGAACGATTGTCAAGCATCCGCAACTAATAACGTTCATTAAGGTAAAACCCAACCATAACATTAAGATATATTGGTCCCCTTCAATCCCGTATGCATCAATTTCTATGCTAGGTTGAAGCTTCTGTCACTCTTGCCCTCCAATACATAGTCCAATCAACATACAACTAACCCTATGGTGTGATCCACACGCGCGCTCATATGATGGGCACCAAAGGGCAGCACCATAACCACAAGCAAATTAAACCAATCATGAGCAATTCACCAATTGACGATAGGACAACGAAAATCTACTCAGACATAATAGGATGGAAACACATCATTGGATAATAATATGAAGCAGAAAGCACCATGTTAAAGTAGAGTGTACAATGGGTTGAGGGAGAGTGGTCCGCTGTAGATAGATGGGGGAAGGTGATGAAGATGTTGGTGAAGATGACGGAGGTGTTGGTGTAGATTGCGGTGATGATGATGGCCCCGGCGGCGTTCCGGCGCCACCAGGAGAGAGGGGGAGAGAGCCCCCCTTCTTCTTCTTCTTCTTCCTTGACCTTCTCCCTAGACGGGACAGTGGTTTCCCCTCTGGTCCATGGTCTCCACGGTGTGGGAGGCGCGAGAGCCCCTCCGAGATTGGATCAATCTCTCTGTCTCTCTCTGTTTCTGCGTTACTGATTCTGCCCTTTCACCATTTCCTATATTCCCGGAGATCTGTAACTCCGATTGGATTGAAATTTTGAACACGATTTTTTCCAGATATTAGCTTTCTTGCAGCGAAAGAAGGGCACAAACCGCCTTACAGGGTGTCCATGAGGGTCAGGGGCGCACCACCTGTCTCATGGGCCCCTCGAACATAGGCTCGTGTTGATACCACTTCCAAAAATTCACATGTATTCCATAAAAAAATCTCCATCAGTTTTTATCCCGTTTGGACTCCGTTTTATATGGATTTTCTGCGAAACAAAAAACATGCAACAAACAGGAACTGGCATTGGGCACTGGATCAATATGTTAGTCCCAAAAATAGTATAAAAAGTTGCCAAAAGTATATGAAAGTTGTATAATATTCGCATGGAACAATCAAAAATTATAGATATGACTGAGATGTATCAGCATCCCCAAGCTTATTCCTGCTCGTCCTCGAGTAGGTAAATGATAAAAAAGATAATTTTTGATGTGGAATGCTACCTAGCATAATCTTGATCATGTAATCTAATCATGGCATGAATATTAAGACACGAGTGATTCAAAGAAATAGTCTATCATTTGACATTAAGACAATAATACTTCAAGCATACTAATAAAGTAATCATGTCTTTTCAAAATAACATGGACAAAGAAAGTTATCCCTACAAAATCATATGGTCTGGCTATGCTCCATCTTCACCACAAAAAATATTCAAATCATGCACAACCCCGATGACAAGCCAAGCAATTGTTTCATACTTTTGATGTTCTCAAACCTTTTCAACTTTCACGAAATACATGAGCGTGAGCCATGGACATAACACTATAGGTGGAATAGCATATGATGATGGATGTCGTGTCGGGAAGATAGAAAGGAAGACAGTCTCACATCGACACGGCTAATCAATGGGCAATGGAGATTCCCATCAATTGATGTCAATGCGAGGAGTAGGGATTGCCATGCAACAGATGCACTAGAGCTATAAGTGTATGAAAGCTCAAACTGAAACTAAGTGGGTGTGCATACAACTTGCTTGCTCATGAAGACCTCGGGCATTTGAGGAAGCCCATCATCAGAATATACAAGCCAAGTTCTATAATGAAAATTCCCACTAGTATATGAAAGTGATAACTCAAGAGACTCTATATATGAAGAACATGGTGCTACTCTGAAGGACAAGTGTGGTAAAAAGATAGTAACATTGTCCCTTCCCGTTTTTTAGGCTTCTTTGGCCTCTATCTATTTTTTTGGGGGCTTCTTTGGCCACTTTTATTTTGATCATGGGACAATGTTCTAATAATGATGATCATCACACTTTTACTTACTTACAACTCAATATTACAACTCGATACTAGAACAAAGATATGACTCTATATGAATGCCTCCGGTGGTGTACCGGGATGTCCAATGATCTAGCATAGCAATGACATAAAAAACCCGACAAACCATGAAAACATCATGCTAGCTATCTTACGATCATGAAAAGCAATATGACAATGAATGCTCAAGTCATGTATATGATGATGATGGAAGTTGCATGGCAATATACCTTGGAATGGCTATGGAAATGCCATGGTAGGTAGGTATGGTGGCTGTTTTGAGGAAGATATAAGGAGGCTTATGTGTGATAGAGCGTATCGTATGACGGGGTTTGGATGCACTGGCGAAGTTTGTACCAACTCTCGAGGTGAGAAAGGGCAATGAACGATACCGAAGAGGCTAGCAATGATGGAAGGGTGAGAGTGCGTATAATCCATGGACTCAACATTAGTCATAAAGAACTCACATACTCATTGCAAAAAAATATTAGTCATCAAAACAAAGTACTACACGCATTCTCCTAAGGGGATAGATTGGTAGGAAAATACCATCGCTCGTCCCCGACCGCCACTCATAAGGAAGACAATCAATAAATACCCCATGCTCCAACTTCGTTACATAACGGTTCACGATACATGCATGATACGGGAATCACAAACTTCAACACAAGCATTTCTACAATCCACAACTACCCACTAGCACGACTCTAATATCACCATCTTTATATCGCAAAACTATTGCAAGGAATCAAACATATCATATTCAGTGATCTACAAGTTTTATGTAGGATTTTATGACTAACTATGTGAATGACCAGTTCCTGTCAACTCTCTAAATAGATATAAGTGAAGCAAGAGAGTTTAATTCTTTCTACAAAATATATGCCCACACTCTAACAAATATAAGTGAAGCAAAAGAGCATTCTACAAATGGCGGTTTTCTATGTGTAGGGAAATAGGCAATCCATACTTCAAATGATATAAGTGAAGGACATGAAGCATTCTATAAAGCCATACTCAAAAGATATAAGTGAAGTGCAAAGAGCATTCTAAAAATGAACCAAGTACTATCTCATACCAGCATGGTGCATAAAAGAAAAGGGAAAACTAAATGCAAAAGACGCTCCAAGAGTTGCACATATCGCATGAACGAAACGAATCCGAAAACATACCGATACTTGTTCAAGAAAGATGGGATGCCTTCCGGGGCATCCCCAAGCTTAGACGCTTGAGTGTCCTTAAATATTTACTTGGGGTGCCTTGGGCATCCCCAAGATTGAGCTCTTGCCTCTCCTCCTTCTCCTCACATCGAGACCTCTTCGATCTTTGAACACTTCATCCACACAAAACTCAACAGAAAGCTCGGTAAGATCCGTTAGTATAATAAAGCATATCACTACTCTAAGTACTGTTGCAAACAAATTCATATTTCGTTTTTGCATTGTAGCTACTATAATATAACCTTTCCATGGCTTAATCTAATGATAGAAATTAATAGTTTCATCAAAACAAGCAAACTATGCATCAAAAACAGAATCTGTCTTAAACAGGACAATCTGTAGTAATCTGAACATTCACCATACTTCTAGTATTCCGAAAATTCTGCCACAATGAGGAGAAATAAACAATTTGTATATAAAGACAGTGCAAAAAGTTTCAGAACGTTTGACATTCCAGTAAAAAATGTAAAATCACGCACTACAGCCAAAGTTTCTGTTATGCACCGCACAAACCAACAAGCAATCTAAACATCCAAAAGGCAAATCTTGGCACACTATTCTTATTTATAACTTAATAAAAGCACATAACAAAAATAAATGACTCTATAAAACTTCCGGGTTGTCTCCCTGGCAGCGCTTTCTTTAAAGCCATTAAGTTAGGCATATAGTGCTCAAGTAATGAATCCACCCGAATCCCAAGGTATATCAAAGCCAATTTTAATTAACAATGATTTGTGATTTAGTAGTGAGCACACAGTAACATATATCATGCAACAACAAAGTCTAACTCTCTTCCTATGCATCGGCATGTCATAAAAGAGCGATTCATGCACACATAGTAAAGGCCAATGCATAGTATAAATAGTTTCTTGCAATTTTATCATGTTGGAAACATAGAGAGGTGGAGATATAGCTCCTATCTCATAATAATTGCAAGTAGGAGCAGCAAGCACATGAATATTATATCTATCAAAATCATCATGTGTAGTAGTGAAACGCAACCCATCAATATAATCCTTAATAAGTGCAAACTTCTCCAATATAGTGTAGTTTGGATAATTCAAAAAGATCATATGACTATCATGCGTGGGTGCAATAGGAACAATTTCATGTTTAACATATGGAACTATAGCAAGTTCATCTCCATAAGCATAATTCATATTGGCATCTTGTCCACAAGCATCATCAAAAAGGGATGTTTCAAAAGAATCAACGGGATCAGAGCAATTATCATAACATTCATCCTTCGGTAACCACGAAGGGACATTAAATAATGTATGAGTTGAAGAGTTACTCTCATTTGAAGGTGGGCACGGGTAGCTAATCTGCACTTCCTCCTTTTGTTCTTCGCTCTCCTCATAATCTTTTTCATCCAATGATCTCACAGTTTCATCAATTCCTTCTTTCATAAACTCCTGCAAAATATTAGTCTCTTCTTGGACATCGGAGACTTTCTCCATAAACGCATCAATATCGGCATTGTATTCATAATTCTCATAGCAATATTTGAGTATAGCTAAATTTTCAGGTCTGTAAACAGCATCATAAAGATTTTCACACTCTTTAAACAAAGATTCAATTTCATAAGCACCCATAAAAGCAGCGAATTCTTCTATTCGATCCACATCATAGTAATCATATATAACATTAGCATAAGACGCTAAGGTTTCATTATCATTAAATTTGCATGAAAAGGGAAGGTGTGGAGCCTTCATCCTAGAGCAACAAGTATAATCATATCTCAAGCATAGTTGCCTAGCATACCAATCCAACATATAAATTTGATCCCATAATAATTTCTCTTTTTAGTCAAGCGATAATCCCTAAAGTATTCACATTGATCCACTGTGGCTCCCATAACATAATTGAATGGGGTTTTCTCAGGATTATCCAAGTAGTACATAATATCTTTCACATAATGAGCATTGAGGGTTTTAGGAGGTTCCCCATCTCCTTGAGTAGCAGGTAAGCCTATTTTTTTTGGTATTTTGCATTTCCTACCCATAATTAAAGATAGAAAACAAGAGCACAAAATAAAAACTACTTAGTGATAAAGCAAACAAGCACACACGAGAATATTCACCCCACGCTATTGCTCCCCGGCAACGGCGCCAAAAAAAGGTCTTGATAACCCACAAGTATAGGGGATCAATTGTAGCCTCTTTCCATAAGTAAGAGTGTCGAACCCAACGAGGAGCTAAAGGTAGAACAAATATTCCCTCAAGTTATATCGACCACCAATACAACTCTACGCACGCTTGACGTTCGCTTTACCTAAAATAAGTATGAAACTAGAAGTACTTTGTAGTTGTAACGGGATAGGTTTGCAAGAATATAGAGAGCACGTAAATATAAACTAGGGGCTTTTTAGGTAAAGAAGCAATGAAGTTAGTATAGCGAGTGTGGAAAAGTGGTGGTAGGAGTTGCGAAATTGTCCCTAAGCAATTGACTACTTTACTAGACCAATAGCAAGTTTTATGTGGGAGAGGCCACTACTAGCATGTCATCCCTGACTTGGAATTCTATGCACTTATGATTGGAACTATTAGCAAGCATCTAGAACTACTAACATTCATTAAGGTAAAACCCAACCATAGCATTAAGATATATTCGTCCCCCTTCTATCCGGTATGCATCAATTGCTATGCTAGGTTGAAGCTTCTGTCACTCTTAACCTCCAACACATAGTCCTATCAACATACAACTAACCCTATGGTGTGATCCACGCGCGCGCTCATATGATGGGCACCAAAGGACAGCTACATAACCACAAGCAAATTAAACCAATCATAGCAATTCACCAATTACTGATAGGACAACAAAAATCTACTCAGACATCATAGGATGGCAACACATCATTGGATAATAGTATGAAGCATAAAGCACCAAGTTCAAGTAGAGGGTACAGCGGGTTGCGGGAGAGTGGACCGCTATAGATAGATGGGGGAAGGTGATGAAGATGTTGGTGAAGATGACAGAGGCCTTGGTGTAGATTGCGGTGACAATGATGGCCCCGGTGGCATTACGGTGCCACCGGGAGAGAGGGGGAGAGAGCCCCCCTTATTCTTCTTCTTACTTGACCTTCTCCCTAGATGGGAGAAGGGTTTCCCGTTTGTTCCATGGTCTCCATGGCATGGGAGGGGCGAGAGCCCCTCCGAGATTGGATCTGTCTCTCTGTCTCTCTCTGTTTCTGTGTTACTGATTCTACCCTTTCACCGTTGCTTATACCCAGAGATACGTAACTCCGATTGGATTGAAATTTTGAACACGATTTTTTTCCGGATATTAGCTTTCTTGCGGCAAAAGAAGGGCACCAACCGCCTTACGTAGTGTCCACAAGGGTCAGGGGCACGCCAACCCCCCTGGGGCATGCCCCCTGCCTCGTGGGCCCCTCGAGCATCATCTCGCGTTGATTCCACTTCCCAAAATTCACATATATTCCATAAAAAATCTCCGTCAGTATTTATCCCGTTTGGACTCTGTTTGATATGTATTTTCCGTGAAAGAAAAAACATGCAACAAACAGGAACTGGCACTGGGCACTGGATCAATATGTTAGTCCCAAAAATAGTATAAAACGTTGCCAAAAGTATATGAAAGTTGTATAATATTGGCATGGAACAATCAAAAATTATAGATACAACGAAGACGTATCAGCGCCCAGTTCAAACTTCTAAAAGGATAGCAGCAGCGCATCTCACAGGCAAGCGCTACTACTAAGTATCAGCAGCGCGTTTTTTAACTAGCGCTACTGCTAAGATTCTGTTTTTAAGGATTTCCCTAGTATTGATTCCCAAAACAGTTCGACAGTTGGCTCTTGTTGAAGATAAGCTTCGCAAAAAACATGGAAGTTGCAGATGTTGGAGACATAATTGGGCCAAATATCTTGAGGCTGGAGCTGAAAAAAGTGTAGCATGTCACGGAAGAGTTTTGAACCGGGCGGGGTAAACCCTCGGATCATATGATCAGTAAAAACGATTACTTAGCCTTCCTTGGGCTCAGGAGGATTTTTAGTGCCTGGGACCCTCCAGTGGATGATATCTTTTTTGGATAAGTCGCTTCTGTGCACAAAATCGTTCAAGTCCTCATCGGTAACCTGGGAAGCTACCCAATTGCATTAAGTGATCGTCTTAGTCATTGTTAAGGATGAAGGTCTGAAAATAAAATATCGTTTAAGATTATATTGTTAAGCGAGCTATTGATTCAAAGGTACAAACCATGAATAAGCAGTGTGTTAAGCTGGAGGATAGCGTTGAGTTATGCAGAGATATGTACTAGCGGCTTAAAAGGGGACTAATGGTACCTGGCGGGTTATGGTTTTATCGGTTAAGCCGCCCACACACTTGTTAGTTTTAGATCTATAAGTGAATGATTGCTAAGTGTTGGACAAACAGTTTTCACATATCGATATTATAATTTTGGAAAGACGGCGGTTCAGAAAATGAATAAAAATTCTAAACCTAAGGTGGCGGCAGCAGAAAAGTTCATATGTTCAGATGAGATCTTATATGGAGGGGAGGTATTCAGATATTAAAAATGAGTGCTAAATTGCTACCGCACAAGTTTGGTACCATGTGCAGATCAGAAACTACTCGATCTAGAGGAGAGAACAAGGCATGGCGAAGAACACTGACAAACAAGTGAAAACTCTAACTGCAGATCTTTTCTAAGGCGAAGTCAAACTTACTGGGGCTGTTGGACAGCGAAGGCGCGCCACGGTGCTCTGGTGCATTCAGGTCGATGCAGCGGCCGGAGATGAAGCAGGTCATGAGGTTGACGGTGGCGGTGCTTGGGCGCGTGTTGCGTTGCGAGGAAGAAGATGAAGATGAGGAGACAAGGGGGGGATGAAACGGACCTTTGACCCTATTTATAAGGCAGTGGATAGATGGCATGCCCGGAAACCGATGAGACCAAAAACGATTGTGACAGCACAGATGCCTTGATTTTTGGGAGGTTCATCAAAGATGAAGATATACTGAGATGTTTTGAGCCTTGTGCAATATTAGTGTGAAATGACGTCATGGCGGGTTCACACAATTTCATGAGCTGACATCATGGTGGGTTATAAGGTTTCATAAAGATTGATGATGAAGGATTTTTTTCTAAGTCAAGTACTGAAGATTGATATGAGCAAGTCCACATCAACATGGGGCCTAATGTTGGGGATTTAACTATTAGGTATGACCCGCCAAGGAGGGGACGGGTCATACCATTGGCGACTCAAGGATGAAGATGGCGGGTTATGAAGCAAACCTATTGAAGGCCCAAGACCCAGAGGCAACTTGAGGCCCAAGAGGATAAACCGCCATATGTGTAACTTGTATTGTAAGGCAAGCTTAGATAGTCACCGAGCCGGACACGTTGTGTATGAGCCGCCCGGGACTCTGTAAGCCGCCAGACATCAAGCTGTATATATAAAGGGGTGACCCGACGGTGGGTTAGGGAAAGAAACAACAGGTCAAGAACTAGGTCAAGCGTATTCGCTCCCCAGTAATTGAAACCCCATCAATATAAGCTAAGGCAGGAGTGGACCTTTACCTCGTTGAGAGGGGCTGAACCTGGGTAAAACTCTCTGTGTCCTTTGTCCCGTTTAACCCCTTCAAGCTAACTACTTGGTGATGGCTCCACACCTAAGTCCTCTTGTTAGGGCATCTGTCGTGACAATTCCATGACAGTTCCGGTATAAGGATTGAACACAAGAGATGAATTAAGGTTTGAGAGGAGATGATGATGTTGAAGATGTTGATGGAGATAGCCGTCCCCAAGATGGGAGGGTTGTTGGTGATGATGATGACGATGATTTCCCACTCAGAGAGGGAAGTTCCCCTGCAGAATCGCTCCGCTAGAGGGCAAAAGTGTTCCTGCCAAAGTTCCGCCTCGAGACGGCGGCGCTTCGTCCTGAAAGTCCTCTCCTTATTTTTTTCTAGGTTAAAATGACTTAAATACAAGAAGAGAGGCACCGAAGTTGGGCTGGGCTGAGCACAACCCACCAGGGCGCGCTTGGGGGCCCTAGTGCGCCCTGGTGTTTTGTGCTCACCTGGTGGCCCCCCTCCGGTAGTTATTTGCTCCAGTATTTCTTATCTATTCCAATAAATTCCTCATGAAGTTTCAGCTCATTTGAAGTTGTGCAGAATAGGTAGCTTGACGTAGCTTTTTCAGGTCCAGATTTCCAGCTGCCGGAATCCTTGCAAATTATGAGAGAAAAGGCGTTAGAATTACTCCAAAAATTATTATTATGCAAAAAAACAATATAAATAAAAGTATGTAAATATTATGCGAAATGGACGTATCACCTGTGAGGAAATAAATAAAGGATAGGCCAAAGAAGCCAAACAAAGGAAAATGAGGGAAAAAGAGATAAGGGGCAATGTTACTATCCTTTTTCCACACTTGTGATTTAATGTAGCACCATGATCTTCATGATAGAGTCTCCTATTTTATCACTCTAATGTACTAGTAGGAATTTTTCATTATAGAACTTGGCTTGTATATTCCAACGATTGGCTTCCTCAAATCGCCCTAGGTCTTCATGAGCAAGGAAGTTGGATGCGCACCCACTTAGTTTTTCTTTTTGAGCTTTCATAAACTTATAGCTCTAGTTCATCCATTGCATGGCAATCCCTACTCACTGACATTGATATCTATTGATGGGCATCTCCATAGCCCGTTGATACGCCTAGTTGATGTCAGTCCGTCGTTTTGTCTTCTCCACAACCACCATATTCTATTCCACCTATAGTGCTATGTCCATGGCTCACACTCATGTATTGCGTGAAAGTTGAAAAGGTTTGAGAACATCAAAAGTATGAAACAATTGCTTGGCTTGTCATCGGGGTTGTGCATGATTTGAATATTTTGTGTGATGAAGACATAATTGCCTTGTTGGTATTCTTGAAATGTTGTTGTTTTGATGTCAATATTAAACTTTTGTTTTGAATCTTATGGATCTAAACATTCATGCCACAATAAAGAAAAATTACGTGAATAAATATGTTAGGTAGCATTACACATCAAAAATCCTGTTTTTATCATTTACCTACTCGAGGACGAGCAAGAATTAAGCTTGGGGATGCTTGATATGTCTCCAATGTATCTATAATTTTTGATTGTTCCATGCTATTATATTATCTATTTTTGATATTTTATATGCATTAATATGTTAATTTATATTATTTTTGGTACTAACCTATTAACCTAGAGCCTAGTGCCAGTTTCTATCTTTTCCTTGTTTTTGAGCTTCACAGAGAAGGAATACCAAACGGAGTCCAAACGGAATAAAACCTTTGTGATGATTGTTCTTCGACCAGAAGACACCCAGGAGACTGGGAGATCAAGTCGGGAGAGACACGAGGAGTCCACAAGGGGGGAGGGCACGCCCCCTGCCTTGTGCCCCCCACCCCCTCCGTGAATCCGTCGACCTACTTCTTCATCCTATATATTCCCAAATATCCCCAAACCACCAGAAGCATACACGGAAACACTTTTCCTCCGCCGCAACCTTCTGTACCCGTGAGATCCCATCTAGGGGCTTTTTCCGGCATCCTGCCGGAGTGGGTTTCGATCACGGCGGGCTTCTACATCAACTCTATTACCCTTCCGATGAAGCGAGAGTAGTTTACCTCCAACCTACGGGTCCATTGCAAGTATCTAGATGGCTTCTTCTCTCTCTTTGATTCTCAATACCATGTTCTCCTCGATGTTCTTGGCGATCTATCGGATGTAATCTTCTTTTGCGGTGTGTTTGTCGAGATCCGATGCTTTGTGGATTTATGATAAGCTTATCTATGAATATTATTTGAATCTTCTCTGAATTCTTATATTCATGATTTGATATCTTTGTAATTCTCTTCGAACTATCGGTTTAGTTTGCCCAACTAGATTGGTTTTCCTTGCAATGGGAGAAGTGCTTAGATTTGGGTTCAATCTTGCAATGTCCTTTCCGTGTGACAGTAGGGGTAGCAAGGCACGTATTGTATTGTAGCCATCTAGGATAAAAAGATGGGGTTTACATCATATTGCTTGAGTTTATTCTTCTACATCATGTCATCTTACTTAATGCGTTACTCTGTTCTTCATGAACTTAATACTTTAGATGCAGGCAAGAGTCAGTCGATGTGTAGAGTAATAGTAGTAGATGCAGGTAGGAGTCGGTCTACTTGACACCGATGTGATGCCTATATTTCATAATCATTACCTTGGATATCATCATAACTCTTCGTTTTTTCTATCAATTGCTCGACAGTAATTTGTTCACCCACCGTATTATTTGCTTGTTTGAGAGAAGCCACTAGTGAAACCTATGGCTCCCGGGTCTATTTTTCATCATATAAGTTTTCGATCTACGATTTTGCAATCTTTTACTTTCAGATCTATAAAAGAAAAATACCAAAAATATTTACTTTATCTTTTGTTTAGTTTCATCTATCTTTATCATATCTCACTTTTGCAAGTAACCGTGAAGGGATTGACAACCCCATTATCGCGTTGGGTGCAAGTCGTTTGATTGTTTGTGCAGGTCTTGGTGATTTGTCTGTTTTCTCCTAATGGATTGATACCTTGGTTCTCTAACTGAGGGAAATACTTATCTCTATTTTGCTACATCACCCTTTCCTCTTCAAGGGAAAAACTAACGCAAGCACAAGGAGTAGCAATGTGTGGCTGCCTTTTGGTCCCAGTTGGTGTTACCAATCGGGACTAAAGTTCCTCCTGCCTGGTCGCTGCACAGCGACCACGTGGAGCCTCTTTTCGTCCCAGTTCGTAAGACAACCGGCACTAAAAGTTTTGAGCTTTAGTCCCGAACGTTTTGTCCCTGTTGCAGAAATTGGATTAAAGGGCGTCTGGAACCGGGACTAATGACATTGTTTTCTACTAATGTATGTCTGTTACATGCACGGTATGATCAACAATATTATTCGTTAATTATGGTTATTTTCATTACATGCATGTACTCCCTCTATCCCAAAATAATTGTCTCAACCTTAGTACAACTTTGTACTATAGCTAGTACAAAGTTGAGAACTTATTTTGGGATGGAGGGAGTATTTGGTTGGCAAACAGTAAACTGTCTCATGCATGCAGCAAGAGTCAGGTCACATTCAGATTCAGACATCCTGTCAGAGGACCGATCCTCCTCCATCAGCATAAGGCTCGATATAACCAGCATCATCTGCAACGCATCATTACACTATTTTCTGCAGGTCCAGTTTGTAAAATATTGTGGAAGCATTAAACCCTTTTCTCGGGCAGCACTGTATATATTGAGGCAATGCCTTGAGTTACACGTTGATGGAGATCACTAGGATACACCATGAGAGATTTACAGAAGGTCGGTAGAATAGAATAGAATAAGAGATAGAAAGAGATTACAGAAGTTTAAACATCTTCTCCTATCTCTACAAGCCAATTCTAACACCCCCCCCCCCCTCAATCTATACCTTAGGGACACTGTCAAGGTGAAGATTGTACTTAAACTCATCCAACCTTCTTATAGTGAGCAGTTTAGTGAAACCATCAACAAGCTGATCTCCAGTGGGTATAAACCGAATGTCAAGTAACTTTCGAGCCACTCTTTCTCTGACAAAATTAAAATCAACGTCAATATGCTTTGTGCATGCATGGAAAACATGGTTGGATGAGAGATAGGTTGCACCAAGATTATCACACCACAGCCTTGTAGCCTGTGGACTTTCAATTCCATGTTCATACAGTAAAGTTTGTATCCACATTACTTCAGCTGTAGCATTTGCTAGGGCTTTATACTCAGCCTCAGTACTTGACCTCGAAACAGTAGCATGTTTTCGTGCACTCCACGACATGAGGTTTGTTCCCAGAAACAAAGCAAAGCCACCTGTGGACCTTCTATCATCAGCACATCCAGCCCAATCGGCATCAAAATAGGTAGAAACAAGCATAGATGCACTACCAAAAAAAGACACATCCGTGACATTTTGGGCCGAACGATTTTTTTTTCTGTCATACATATGACACTTCTATGACAATAATTGTGACAAAACGCGGTATCATCATAGATGTGGTGGGATCCTACTTCTATGACAAAAAATCATGAAAGAAAATGGGCTTTTCGTCCTGGGCGGGCTGGAGACGCAACTGCATGACATTCTTTGGGCCGTCCATGACGGAAAAAACCGTGGTAGAAGCGAGGGCGGGGAAAATTTCGGGTAGTTCCCGGTTACGGTGGGTGGTCAGGGGCCGAGCGATGTGCGTTTCTCTCATACACGTACACGCGTGTGTGCGAGGTGTTGGCTCTAACTGAACCCGAGCGAGGCATTGGGCTCTAACTGAACCCGAGCGATTGCACCGCAGGCTACGCGTTACTGAACCCGAGCGATCGATTCCTTCGCTACTGCTGCTAACTGAAGCCGATCGATGCTGCCTCTCTAGATGAACAGTGGGTGTTGCAGGGGGGGGGGTTGGATGAACAGTGAGTGGTGGGAGTGGATGAACAGGACTCGTGGCGTTGCCTCTGGATGAACAGGACCCCGATCGATCGAGCCGGTTGGGGCTGGATGAACAGGATGCCGTGGAGGGCTGGATGAACACAACGACCCCATGAAGGGCTGGATGAACAGCAGAGGGTGGAGGGGTGGATGAACAGTTGCCCGTGGAAGGGTGGTTGAACAGGAGCCCATGGAGAGGGGTGGTTGAATAGTAGTCGGTGGAGTAGCGTGCGGAGGAGGCTGGATGAACAGGAGCCCATGGATGAATAGTCGCAGGTTGAGGCCGGAGGAGGTCGACGGTGGATGAACAGTAGCCCGTGGAGGTTGGAGGAGGGCGACGGTGGAGATGAACAGTATCTCGTGGAGTCCAGTTTTGCGGTACACCACACCCCTCCTGATGAACAGGAGCCCCATTTCGACCATAGCGCTCCAACACAAGTCTGTTTCGTTCGTTTTGCGGTACGCCACACCCCTCCCGATCAACAGGAGCCCCGCTTCGACCTTATGAGGTCTGTTTCCTCCGTTTTGCGATATGCCGGACCCCTCACGATGAACAGGATCCCGTTTCAAACGTGGCCGGTCGAACACAAGGCCGTTTCCTCCGTTCTGCAGTATACCAGGCCTCGTTTCCATCGCCTATTCCGTGCAAGCCCTCCCGATGAACACGACGACGCATTTCGTTCCGACCCAGCCAGCTGGCTCCCCATGAACACAACGACGATGTTATTTCTCTGTTCCGACCCAGCCATGTACACGAGCCCTGGTCGTACGTATATACGCACGAGTAGGCGTTGGAGACCCCGCCCGCATGTACGTACGTGGCAGTATTTTCTTTCTTGCACCCTGGCCGCTGTACGTACGTGTAAATGCTACGTGCACGCCTCTACTACGACACGTGCGCGCCTCTACATCCACCAGTATGTACGTACATGTTCGCGACCGGAATGACAATGCTACGTACGCTTCGACCAGGTGGGTCCCGACTGTCAGGCACTTCCTTGCATGCGAAGATGTAGCTGGTGGGTCCCAGCAGTCAGGGGGCGAATCGTTTTTTTTTCGTACGCACTTCCTTGCGTGCGAAGATGTAGCTGGTGGGTCCCAGCAGTCAGGGGGGCGATTTTTTTTTTGCTCGGACGCACTTCCTTGCGTAAGAAGATGTAGCTGGTGGGTCCCAGTA
This sequence comes from Triticum aestivum, assembly GCF_018294505.1. Taxonomy (NCBI): domain Eukaryota; kingdom Viridiplantae; phylum Streptophyta; class Magnoliopsida; order Poales; family Poaceae; genus Triticum; species Triticum aestivum. Next base: position 805,611,690 of record NC_057801.1, on the reverse strand, counting down.
GTAAGGGGAAACGTTTTTTTCACGAAATACAGTGGCCTGTCCGGTGGGTCCCTGCTGTTAGGTGGAGGTATCATTATTTTCTGCGTAATAAGGAGGCACTTCCTTGCTGCGGCCCTGGACCCAGCTATCAGCCTCTCCATGTACAGTCCACGTCCGATGGAAGTCGTTCCTTGACAACGTTGACCACGCCGCGCCGAGAGCACTAGGGCGGTGGACGATGATGAGGCCTAGGAAGGGGATGACACGGAGCCGGGGAAGACGCGGCAGTGGATGCCCACGCGGAGAGGAGTACGAGGGTCCACTGGTCCGGCTGTGGTGTGAGGCTGCCGTCGCCGTGGAATAACAGGGGGTGTGGGTGAGTAGAGAGATGGCATGGCCAGCGGTGGGAGTAGTAGGAGGCGGTGAAGCCTCCGCGGCATCACATCCAGCCACGGCAGGAGGCAGGAGCATGTGGCACGACTGGCGCTGCTTTGGGCGGCTGGAGCAAGAAGACCAGAGGTTGAAGAAGCCCTACGGCCGTTGGATGGACATCGTATGGCCAGTCGAGCTAGAATCGTGCATATTGACTAAGTTGACAAATCCCTCCGTCCCCGTCAACTTAGTAGGCCCACTATACTGGGTCCCAGCTAGCAGGGGGAGTATTCATTTTTTTGTGTAATAAGGAGGCACTTCCTTCCGTGCCAAGATATAGCTGGTGGGTCCGAGCTGTCAGCGGCGGTAACGTTTTTTTCGTGAAATACAGAGGCCCTTTAGGTGGGTCCCAGATGTCAGGTGGAGGAATCATTATTTTGCGTGTAATAAGGAGGCATTTCCTTGTGTGTGGCCGTGGACCCAACTGTCAGCCTCTCCACGTATAGTCCACTTGAAATGCATGTCGGTCATTGACCACGCCACGCCAAGAGCACAAGGGCGATGGATGACGGCGAGGCCTACGAAGGGAACGACACAGAGCCAGGGAAGACTCGGCAGTTGTTTCCCACGCGGAGGGGAGTACGACTGTACGAGGGTTTACTGGTTCGTCTGCCATAGCCGGAGAATAACAGCAGGTGTGGGTGAGTAGAGGGATGGCTAGCCCAGTGATGGGAGTACGATAGGGCGGTGAGGCCTGCGCGGCAGCATAGCCGGCCACAGGAAGGAGGGAGCAGGCAGTCCCGCCGGCGCTTGTTTTAGCGGCTGGAGCAGGAAGAGCAGAGATTGAAGAAGCACGACGGCCGTTGGATGGACATCCAACAGTCACTGCTTGTGCGTCAACCTTTTTTAGGAAAGCCTCAAATCTGTGGAAAACAGCATACAACCCATCTACCATTATTTGAAATAATTTACAGCCCATTTGCTAATTCTTACGGGTTTTTTTCTAGCCCATATTCTTTTTGTTAGCATTACAAACCATATTGTGGCCATGGTTAAAAAATTATACGAAATTTGCATATGTCGGTGCGGCCTGAACTGTTTTAATCCCGAAATTTCGAGTCACATTCAGACTGATTTTAAAAATAAATGTATATCAATATAAAATCCAAAAAATTGTCCACGCATAAAAATCAATGCAATTTAAAATCTGAAAACGAAAAAAGATATTTGAAACTAATTACCGGTTTGATGTGTTTTAAAAATGTACATCCCATTTCTCATTACTGATAGGCCATTTTCTCTGCCAGCCGAATGAAGCTCTCCTCGTCTTGACAGTAGATTTGCAGCCCAACAGGCCTGATAAAGTGACTTACTTAACAAATCACAAAAAAACTGGGCTAGCCATTTTTACAAAGAAAAAAAACTACTGGGCTGGTTTGTGGTAAACATAAAAGAAAAGGCTCTCTAGACAGGCCAGAGTGTCCCGCACAGCCCAATTGACACTCTGCTTCCGTCTCAAAAACAAATTAGGTAAATGCCACTCCAATTATGGCGATTCATAAAAATGCCACTGCAATTTCCAAACTTTGAAAAATGCAACTGCAATTTTTGCAAACTTTAAAAAACGCCACTACAGTTTGCAAACTTTGAAAAACGCCACTCCAGACTTCGAAAAATGCCACTAGAAATGGCATGAAATGGCATTTTTCAAAGTTTGGAAATTGCACTGGCATTTCTCGGAAACCCAGATTTGGAGTTGCATTTATCAAATTAACCCAAAACAAAAATAACTGGGCGAGCTGCTGGGTCCCTGGTGTCAGCCGCTCGTTGTGCAATTCTCTCGTTTATTGACTACGTTGACAATAGCATGGGACCCAGATGTCAGAAATTCACTTGGAGGAGCCATTTTTTTATTGGCTTCAAATAAGAAGGCACTTGCTTGCGTACTGCCATGCCCTTGGCGGGTCCCTGCTGTCATCCTCTCCATGTACAATCATCTCCTGATTGTGTACGTGTTAACTTGGTAGGCCCACAAGTCAGCCTCTAAACCCGTGGAGGACAAATACAACCCATTTAAAAAAATAACAACCCATTCCATACGTTCAAACGGAAAGTTCAACATTCAGAGCAAAGTAACAGGTCTGATGCACATATAGAGTACTGAACTTCCACGTTGACAACCATGATAGCCAAGTTAACTATCTACTCCCATTAATACTCTAGTAACAAGTACTAACTTACTCCTAGCTAACTAGACGATGCCGGCTGCCATATGTGGTACACGCTAAACGCCGGCACCGGCGTCCTGCGCCTCTCCTTGGACTTGCAAGAGGTGTGATAGGGCGTGTTTCTCGCACAGATTGGCCCTTTCCATGCCGGCGTGGTCCACCGAAGCTTCGGCTTCCAACCGGGAAACTCACTTGACGAGCTGGTAGTAAAAATCGACGTCGCGAACGCGTGCTTGCCCGACAGCCTCTAGGGCTATTTGCCGGGCGCCGGCCTCCACATAGTCGGCCCAGTCGCGGGCGCTCTGCTCGTGACTCAGAGCGTCGGTGCGCTGCTGCTCCATTTCCAAATCGGTGATACGCTACTCCTCCGCCAGGCGGTCACGCTCAAACAACTCATACTCCTCCGCCAAGCAGTCGCTCTCCAACAACTCCTCGATCTCCGCATTGCCATCTAAAGACATATAGAATGCCTTCTCCCTCCGTCTGCCTTCCGGTGCAAAACCGAACACTAGTTCCGGCGGTGACAACCTCCGGCGTCGCCTACCGCGGACGGGCGGGGCCATGGCGGACGTGGCGAACGACGTCGGGCCAGTGGGGGCTTATGAGGATATGGTGAGTTGGGTCATGATGCCACCGGAGAAGGCCGGGAAACAGTACTTATAGGCGGAAGGTAGCGCGACGGTCATCGGAATTCAATGCATAATGGCTTAGCACGCCAGCTTGTCGTGGAAAACTAGAGAAACTGAAATTATGACTGTGCCGTCTCGTCCCATCTGGGGCACACGCGGGCATGGCGGTCAAACGAGTGCACTCGAATCATCTCCCTCCTCGTCAATAATGATTCCACAGATTTAAAAAGCCCGCAAGAATTAAATCGCATCTTTTTTCGCATCAGTTAGCTGCCTTAATTACGGCCGGCTGTATGCAGGCACTCAGAATCGCTCGCAGCTAGTACGCGGAGCAGCATGCAACGAGTCGCACCCGAGGGCACGCATGCAGCCACTTAAATCGCTGGAATAAATTAGGCTTAAACTTCTGCATGCCGTTAATTATTGCCATGCCTTGGTCTTGCTGCTTTACTCACGGGACTAATAAACCCGGACGGAGGGAGTACCTTGGTTGGTGAGAGGTTTGAATTAAGCCCTTCAAACCGGAAAGGAGGTACTAGTACGTGCGTGATCCGCTATTTATTCGTGTAGGATCGAGTAGGTCGTTTCTTGAATTGAGCCCTGCAAACCAGAAAGGAGGTAGTACGTGCGTGATCCGCTATTTATCCGTGTAGGATCGAGTGGGTAGGATAGTGTAGCTTGTCAGTTTCTTCAGAGGTAGGCATTTTTATTCAAAAAACTACCACTTCGGATCTTGCGTCACAAATAAAACTGCCAGGAGCGCATTAGTAGGCTAGCTGGTGATCGATTAGTAACTTGTAAACACTGAGCGAACAAAAATAAGTAACTGTTAATGCATCTCAATGATTCACAGATCATTTACAAATATGTAGCTCCAAAAGCAAAGATCAGCCACTTCGGATCTTGCGGCGCAACTAAAACTAACTAGTATGATTCCCATACATAATATCAACATTTAATGCATCTCAATGATTCACAGATCATACAAATATGTAGCTCCAAAAGCAAAGATCTAGAAAAAACATCTATTCTTCCTACTAACATGGATGCTTCTCTTGGCCAACATTCAGTACAGACTGGAAGACAAATTTGTTTGTGAAGTCTACAATTCCTCTTGCAAACTTAAGTGGTTTCACCAACAGCTGGAACCATGAGAATGAACCACACATGATGGAGGAAAACCCACTGCACTATGATTTGGTCTTCTCTCGATCACACCGCGAGACTATTTTCTGAATACAAACTTTAACTTAGGCAAAATGATGCCCATTGTATAATTAGAGCAAAGAAATGAAGCACCTAGTGTTGGCCAATAAATAGTACAGTACTACTTTCTGCAGTCCATGAAGTGACTATCCAATCTTTCTGTGTCTATTTTCAAATGGCACTGCATGCAGTGACTATACTATTCTCTTGTGTAGTTCAACCAAAATTGCGGACACTTTGTTTGTTTGCCAAATAGCAACAGGCAGACATCTCTGTCTGCACAAATATCAAGCAGCTGTAAACATATACCACACCATGTATTTTCGGTTTAAACATGTATCTTCCGCTTAGCATCTGTCATGTTCTACACTGGACAATCTGATACAATTATGATTTGCCCTGGACAATTTCATACTGAATTGATTTGTTGGTTCAGAGCAGAAATATAGCGCTTATTCTTCATCATACCAAGGATATCCATGTTCGCGGTGATGGAAGAGGTGAAATCGATACAACCGAAATTGAGCATCCAATCATTGAATCATGTCCTGCACCTCCAATGTAGGTCCACCCTGCCAATAAATTCACATGCAAACCACTAGTATTACTATCTAATGACAGTACAAAAAGAGTAGCAAGATAGTAGCAAACCATGTACCTTCGTAATGAACAGCTCATAGTGCCACCAATTGGATATAAAGGATTGGAAAAAATATGCTTCTAATGTTGAACCAGTTGGACTTTTTGTGCAGTTCCACTAAAATCGAGCATCCCTGTTTGCATAGATATTGAAAGTGTGATTACTATAAAAGTGGCACTAGTTTAAGCATAGACTCACAAATATAAGCATTCCAATTTCTTAATGGGAAAAGGTAGCAACACTATTTCTAATCACCTGTTTGAAGGAATAATTAAAGCAACATCAGCTGATGTCAGGAAGGCACACATAGTTTCTTCTAAAAAATTGAGCCATTCCTGACCTTTCCTCTTCTTTTAAGCATATTTTGTGCAGCTCAACTAAAATAAAATGCCATCAGCGCCTTGACAATTCAGTGACACTATACAAAAGTAAATGACTTAACATTACATCATGATGTCAGGTATGTAGTCGACAGGCATTAGAGAAAAACATACAGACCTCCTCCGATAACATAATGAACATTAATTTTAACAAAGGTGTGACTAGCTTTACCGGGATAATTTGAGTGAACTCTACACCCTCTGTTAGTAGTTATCTGGGAAAGCTTGCCATACTTTATTTATGTCCATACGCTAATGCAACACCAGTCGAATACGACAAATATACACTAATCCAGTGGCTCACTAGTAGAAAACCACCCATTAGTCCCGGTTCGTAAGGGCCTTTAGTCCCGGTTCATGAACCGGGACTAATGGGTCGTTACTAATACCTCCACCCATTAGTCCCGGTTCAATCCAGAACCGGGACCAATGTGCCTCCACGTGGCTCTGTGCGCCCACCCCAGTCAGGGGCCTTTGGTCCCGGTTGGTGGCACCAACCGGGACCAAAATGCATCCACGCGTCAGCATTCTAGTTGCTGGGGTTTTTGTGTTTTTTTTTGAAAGGAGGGGAGGATGGGGTTTTTGGGGGGTTAATTTAATTAGGTGTTTCATATATTGTGTTAGCTAGCTAATTAATAGAGAGAAGTGTCCTCTCTTATGTCCGTGCTTGGACGCTACGTACTATATATACATAAGTGATCGAGAGAACCATTCAGTACAGAAGTTCGTCATGCATACCGAGAGAAGTGATCGATCGACCTCTCCTTCTCCGAGAGGTTGGTCGAACAACAAGTTTTCGTATCATGTATCCGACGCTACTGGCTACATACAGGTACAATATGTATAAGATCTCTTATAATTACAAACCCCTAGCTAGCATTTGAAATCAATTTCCACATGGTATTCTCCGGTTTTACTGATGACGTGGTCAAGAAAGAATCCCGCCAATTCCTCTTGAATTGCTTTCATGCGATCTGGTTCTAGGAGTTCATTCCGCATCTGCCACGTCTAATTTGAAGAAGGGGGTTAATTAATACATATATATGAATGAAACTCAACAGAAATGATGGTGTAATAAAATGAAATTGTGAATATTATTGCTTACGCACTTCATATTGTCTTTGAGAGTAGCCCCGCTTGTTTTTCAAAGTCGCGGTGTGGATGAACTCGCACACGTAGTATCCACAGAAATCATTCCCTTCCTCCTGCCACAAGCACTTTACGAGAAATAGAGGTCAATCAAACTGATAATGAAGCATTATAAATGGCATTGATGAAAGTATAGCTATATATAGAATCAACGGGCCGGAGATGCGCGCAACTAGCTAGCCAGTAGTACTTACTTTCGGGTATGTATATCGCAGCTCCTTCGGCAGTCCCGGAGCTTCTGCGGTGAACTGTTTCCAAACCCTGCAAGACAAAGAAAATAATTATTATTACTTGAGATATCAGGAAATGAACAAAAAGTTACCGATATGGTGCGATAATTATGATCGATTGAACTTACTTGCTGAGCATTTCAGTCATGTCCGCATAGGTTTTGGGATCTTTCCGTCTCGAGTCTAAGACGGTTACTAGTCCACGCTCAAGCTTAATCTCCAGAAGAATATAGTGGTACCTGCGCACGCATGCATAACTCATCAATTACATTACTATAACCTCGCTTGAGTAATAAGGGAAACCGAATATGCACACGACAGTAACACTCACGGGCCGTTGTAAGGAAAGAGTATGGTATCTTTGTTTTGATTTTTTATCAACGATCGTAGCAAGTTGTCCTCGGCCTCTTTGACGTTCTTTTAACCAGAAATACATCTATGATATTTGTGTTAATGAACCCAATATCATAAATTTCTTGTTTTTTGCACTCGACGATCTTCAATCTGCATAATATATTGAGGATAATTAATTATAAATACATGCATGCAATGAAAGAGCCGAGCTATATATAGAGACTTAATGACAGAAATAGTACTTACAGGCAGTAGCAAAAGACCATTAATTTATCGAGGGCCTTTTGATTGAAGAACTCGAAGAACTCCTCAAATGGAACAGTCAACAGATCATTTGCAACGAGATCGTGCTCCTCTTTAATATGCAGATACAAAGCATTCTTACCATCAGACTCTCTGCAGGTTTCCATGTACCAATTATGGAATCTTCGCATCATTGTTGTCAGAGATTTTTCATCTTTGACGAGAGGCTTCCCGTACTCGTATCTGTGTCCGTCCACCTTCAAGAAATCAGGAAGTGCATCGTCAGGCAGGTAATCGTCAAGATTGCCATAACCGGCCACCGTCCCCGGAGCATTAGACACATTGAGCGGGGGGCACGATTGCTGTGCTTGTTCGCCGAGCTGGGCAATTTTTTCCCCTTTGCTCGTTGTTTTGACCTTTTAGCACTGACAGTAGTTCCCGACCGCTGGGCTTGGAGATATGTCTGTTCAGTAATGCGCTCATAGTTGGTTCTCGGCGGAGACTTTGGTGGTTTCCTCAGGGCATCGATAGTGCGCTTTGCTTTCACCGGATCTACCTTCTCCTCCGGAGGTGGATGTCTCTTTGCTTTCACCCCTTCAAAGAACTCCTTCACGTGGGCCTGCACAATCGTATCGTTTTCCTCCTCGGACCTCTCGTACGGTAACTTCTCTAGAGGCTTGAGAGATGATGGACCGTATTTGTATTGCCTCCCGCCTCTGGTTGTGCTGCTAGACGCCGGAGCAGACGGAGCGGCTGCGGCGTCTGTCTTCTTTCGTGCTTGCTTACGAGGCGGAGGAGAAGGAGTACGACGCGCCGGAGCAGCCGGGGCGGCGGCGGGTCTCTTCCGCCCTTGCTGGCGAGGCGGAGAAGGAGGATGCTGCTGGCTGCTCGGGAGCGCCGGCGCAGGCGGAGAAGGAGGCGGAGTGCCGCCATGCGCCGGAGAAGGAGGCGGAGTGCCGCCACGCGTGCCCTGATCGTCACTCGCCGGAGGAGGAGGCGGTGGAGGAGGCGGAGTGCCCTGACTCGCCGGAGCAGGAGGAGGAGGCGGAGGCGTCCAGTTCAGAAGGTTGATGAGCTCCTTCTTCCATAGGCATGGAGTCTTCAGAGCAGAACCCAGCCTAGTCTCCCCTTCACCGGTAGGGTGGTCAAGCACGAGGTCCTCAAATCCCTCCGTTATTTCATCCACCATCACCTTAGCATATCCTTTTGGAATCGGCTGGCAGTGATAAGTTGTGCCGGGTCCACTAGGATAAACTTGGCCAACAGCCGCCTTGACCTTCAAATTCATCCATCGCGCCATCATGTGGCAATTTTGAGACTCCGTGATACCATCCACGGGATAGCTGGCAGGAGCCGTCAAGACATGCTCCGGCTGAAGCAGCTCGGTGGAAGCCACGCTGCTTCTCCGCTGAGATGGCGGGGTAGCTTCGGGGGAAGCTTCGGCATGTCGTTTGTTGCGATCTGCTGCTTCTCGTTCCTCTTCTCGATCCTCTAGCCCCATTACCCTTCCAAGCAGCGCCTGCATTTGGTCCTGCTCCAGTTTCTTCCTCCTCTCGTGGGTTTTGTAACCCCCTGCGTCCGGAAAACCAACCTTCCACGGAATGGAGCCTGGCGTGCCTCGTGTCCGTCCAGGGTGCTCGGGATTCCCAAGGGCCATTGTGAGCTCGTCCTTCTCCCTGTTTGGAAGGAACGTCCCTCGCTGCGCTGCATCGATATAGTGTCGAAGGTTCTTGACTGGTGTTTGCAGTTGCTCGTCCGTCCACTGACACTTCCCTGTTACAGGGTCCAAGGTTCCGCCAGCCCCGAAGAACCAAGTCCGGCAACGGTCTGGCCAGCGCATTGTCTCTGGTTCGATCCCTTTTTCAAGCAGATCATGCTCAGCCTTGGACCACTTAGGCCGGGCTTTGAGGTAGCCACCTGACCCCGTGCGATGGTGAAGCTTCTTCTTCGCAGCATTTTTCTTGTTTGTCTCCGACATCTTCTTACTCTTTTCCGATGTCTTGTGGGCCACAAATGCGGGCCAGTGATCTTTGATCTTCTCATATTTGCCGATGAATTCTGGTGTCTTTTTTCCTTGACAAACTGGTTCAGCTCTTTCCTCCACCTCCTCATTAGGCCTGCCATCTTCTTAAGAGCACAAGACTTGATTAATTGCTCTTTAACTGGCTTCTCCGGATCCTCCTCTGGCGGTAGGGTGAAATTTGCCTTCAGCTCAGTCCAAAGATCTTCTTTCTGCATATCATTGACATAAGACACCTCAGCGTCTTCATCCTTAGCAGGCTTATACCATTGCTGGATGCTGATCGGGATCCTGTCCCTAACAAGAACCCCGCACTGAGCAGAAAATGCCTTCCTTGTCCGGATGGGTTCAATCGGTTCGCCGTCGGGCGCGATTTCTATGATCTCAAACTTTTCATCCGAGCTCAACTTTTTCTTCGGGCCTCGTCTCCTTACCGAAGTTGTGCTCGATCCGGAGGGCTAGAAATTATAAGGAAGAAAGACGACAGTAATTAATATGTGTACATATACCAAAACAATGGATGCATCAATTAACTAGTCAGCACGGGCTTAACTAATATATATATACCTGGCCGGACTGGGTTCGGTGACCGGAGCAGTCAGCACGGTCTCCTTCGTCTTGTACCTCCATTGTGTCACCGGAGCCATCATGAACATAGTCCTCCTCTTGTACCGGCATTAATGGGTCGAAGCCACCATCATAAACATAGCCCTCTTCTTCATCTAGCTGATCAACGGTGTCGAGGAGAAATGACGCAACATCATCACTTGATCCATTTGCGATTATGTCCCCCAACATCACTTCTGTGTCTTCGTCTCGGGAGTGCTCCATAGTTTCTGCAAATATTTACAACATGTCAATTATTATTCAAACATGGTACAGATGGATATATATATATATATATTAGTGGCAAACGTAGAACTAGCTAGCTAATCACAATAAGGAATCATGTTAGTGGCCTCGACACAACGCTTCAAGGGTTTGGGGTGGCCTCGACGATAACACTCTTTTAACTTGATAAATTTGGGTGGCCTCGAGAGAGCTAATTTGTCGGGTAGGGGCGCGGCGGGAGGGGGTAGGAGACCAACATCGTTTTCTCTCTAGGGTTTGGGTGTCCTCGAGAGTTTTGGTCGAGCGAGAGGGCCAAGGGGGTGCTGCAGTTGTATAAGTTATCACGGTCGAGAGGGGGTATATATATATATATCGACCGCCCCTCATGTCGAAGTTATCTAGAGGGGGTTATATCGACAACGACGCGACATAGATATACATGGGAAAATAATGTTATCGGGGAGGGGGTATCGGTACCACCCCCTAGCTCGTGTTGAAGTTTCTTCTTTCTCCTCTATTCCTTTCTTTCTTCTTCTCCTCTTCTTTTTCTTCTTCTCCCTCGAGAAAGGAAAATAATTAAGGAAAAGGAAGAAAAGAGAAAAAGGAAGAAGGAAGAAGAAGAAGAAAAAAAGAGGAGAAGAAGAAAGGAATAGAGGAGAAAGAAGAAAAAATAGAATTTCTTCTTTCTCCTCTATTCCTTTCTTCTTCTCCTCTTCTTTTTCTTCTTTTTTCCTCTTCCTATTTATTTCTCCTCTTCTTCCTCTCCTCTTTTTCTCCTTTCTTCCTCTTCTTATTTTCCTTTTTCCTCTCATTCTTTTAGTATTGCTTGTTTTAAAAAAATGTTCAAATAGAAAATTTCAAAAAAAAAACAAAGGTTTTGCCTAATGCATTGTTCATATGAATATACAAACATTTGCATATTATACAATAATTAATATCACCAATAGATACAATAAATACAGAGCGACGAAGAGTCAATAGATACAAAAAATCTATGAACAGAAAAAAAACATGAACAATAAATACATATATGAACAATAAATACATATATGAACAAAAACATGCTCTGAACAATTTTTGAACATTACATACACATAGCCACATACATACGCATATACATTATATATATATGAACAAAAAAAATTAAACTAATAAAAATGAAAAAAAACAGAGCCGCATATATATATAGCCACATACATACACATATATATACATTGAACAAAAAAATTAAACTAATAAAAATGAAAAAAAACAGAGCCGGTGCAGCGCGGCGGCTCACAGCGGTGGCGGCGCGCGGGGGCGGGCGACGGTGACGGGGTAGGGGCTCGGGGCGCGGCGCGCGGGGGCGGGCGACGGCGACGGGGTAGCCTGGCGGCGACGACGGCGGGCGCGGGCTCGGGGAGGCCGGCGACGACGACGGCGACGGCGGGGGCGGCGGGCGGCGTCGGGGCAGCCTGGCGGCGTCGATGTGCTCGGCGTCGTCGGGGGGCAACTGGTGGCGATGAACTCTGCAAAACTGCGAAGTGCTACTTATATACAAGGAGCATTGGTCCCGGTTGGTGGCGCAAACCGGGACTAATGCACCCTTTAGTCCCGGTTGGTGCCACCAACCGGGACCAAAGGCCTCTTTTTCGGCAGCCCAAAGGGCGGGAAGCTGCGGCCTTTAGTCCCGGTTGGTGGCACCAACCGGGACCAATGCCCCCCCTTTAGTCCCGGTTGGAGCCACCAACCGGGACCAAAGGCCCCTGTGCTGCCCGCATCGGGGCCAAAGTTTAGTCCCACCTCGCTAGTTGAGAGGGGCGCGCAGTGGTTTATAAGCCCCACTGCCGCACCCCTCTCGAACTCCTCTCTACTGCAGGCTTATGGGCCTACTTGCGACTGCTTTGCCTGATGGGCCTTCTGGGCCTACTGCGGGCCTGAATCCTGGCCCATAGTAGGGATTCAAGTCGTATTCAGGCCGTGGGGGCCCAGTGGGGGGCATTTTTTTTGTTTTTTTGTTTTCTTTACTTATTGTTGCTATTTTTATTTTTTTCCAGTTTTTTTGTTTTGTTTTGTGCATTATTTATTTTCTTTTGTTTTTTGCTTTATTTTTAATTCTTTTTGCTTTTAGTTTTAGGAAAATTATAAACTTTCCACTTTTTTGTTTTTTGTTTTCTTTCTTGCTTTATTTATTTTATTTTGTTTCTACTTACAACAAAATACTTATTGTTGTTTTTTTGTTTTGTTTTCTGCATTATTTATTTTCTTTTGTTTTTTGCTTTATTTTTTAATTCTTTTTGCTTTTAGTTTTAGGAAAATTATAAACTTTCCACTTTTTTTGTTTTTTGTTTTCTTTCTTGCTTTATTTATTTTATTTTGTTTCTACTTACAACAAAATACTTATTGTTGCTATTTTTAATTATTACGAGGGCCGAACCATAAGACATTAAAGCATTTCAAATGAACTCTGAAAAAGTTGAAAGTTGGCATGGTATCATAAATTGACCCACACATAGCATGTGCATGTACAAAACGGACAATGGTATCATACTCGTCAGTTACAAAGTTGGCATGGTATCATCATAATAGTTGCGGGAGAAAGTCTTCACTTTTTCTTCGCTTGTGTCATTTGCTTATTGCGCCGTAACCATGGATAATCTTCATCGTTTATCAGGATGCTGGGGTCAGCCTTGACTTTAAAGGGAGGAATTTCATGAAACTTTTCATAATCTTCAGACATGTCTGTCTTGTCCTCCACTCCCACGATGTCCCTTTTTCCTGAAAGAACTATGTGGCGCTTTGGCTCATCGTATGATGTATTCGCTTCCTTATCTTTTCTCTTTCTCGGTCTGGTAGACATGTCCTTCACATAGATAACCTGTGCCACATCATTGGCTAGGACGAACGGTTCGTCAGTGTACCCAAGATTTTTCAGATCCACTGTTGTCATTCCGTACTGTGGGTCTACCTGTACCCCGCCTCCTGACACATTGACCCATTTGCACTTAAACAAAGGGACCTTAAAATCATGTCCGTAGTCAAGTTCCCATATGTCCACTATGTAACCATAATATGTGTCATTTCCCCTCTCGGTTGTTGCATCAAAGCGGACACCGCTGTTTTGGTTGGTGCTCTTTTGATCTTGGTCAATCGTGTAAAATGTATTCCCATTTATCTCGTATCCTTTCCAAATCAATACAGTCAAAGATGGTCCCCTGGATAACAAGTACAGCTCATCACAAACAGTGTTGTCACCTCTGATACGTGCTTCCAACCAACTGCTGAAAGTCCTGATGTGTTCACATGTAATCCAGTCGTCGCACTGCTCCGGGTGTTTGGAGCGCAGACTGTTCTTGTGTTCATCGACATACGGGGTCACCAAGGTAGAGTTCTGTAGAACTGTGTAGTGTGCTTGAGACCAAGAATATCCGTCCCTGCATATTATTGAGTCCCTTCCAAGCGTGCCTTTTCCAGTCAGTCTCCCCTCATACCGCGATTTAGGGAGACCTATCTTCTTAAGGCCAGGAATGAAGTCAACACAAAACCCGATGACATCCTCTGTTTGATGGCCCATGGAGATGCTTCCTTCTGGCCTAGCGCGGTTACGGACATATTTCTTTAGGACTCCCATGAACCTCTCAAAGGGGTACATATTGTGTAGAAATACGGGGCCCAGAATGACAATCTCGTCAACTAGATGAACTAGGACGTGCGTCATGATATTGAAGAAGGATGGTGGGAACACCAGCTCGAAACTGACAAGACATTGCACCACATCACTCCTTAGCCTTGGTATGATTTCTGGATCGATCACCTTCTGAGATATTGCATTGAGGAATGCACATAGCTTCACAATGGCTAATCGGACGTTTTCCGGTAGAAGCCCCCTCAATGCAACCGGAAGCAGTTGCGTCATAATCACGTGGCAGTCATGAGACTTTAGGTTCTGAAACTTTTTCTCTGCCATATTTATTATTCCTTTTATATTCGACGAGAAGCCAGTCGGGACCTTCATACTAAGCAGGCATTCAAAGAAGATTTCCTTCTCTTCTTTGGTAAGAGCATAGCTGGCAGGACCTTCATACTGCTTTGGAGGCATGCCGTCTTTTTCGTGCAAACGTTGCAGGTCCTCCCGTGCCTCAGCTGTATCTTTTGTCTTCCCATACACGCCCAAGAAGCCTAGCAGGTTCACGCAAAGGTTCTTCGTCACGTGCATCACGTCGATCGAAGAGCGGACCTCTAGGTCTTTCCAGTAGGGTAGGTCCCAAAATATAGATTTCTTCTTCCACATGGGTGCGTGTCCCCCAGCGTCACTCGGAACAGCTAGTCCGCCGGGACCCTTTCCAAAGATTACGTGTAAATCATTGACCATAGCAAGTACGTGATCACCGGTACGCATGGCGGGCTTCTTCCGGTGATCTGCCTCGCCTTTGAAATGCTTGCCTTTCTTTCGACATTGATGGTTGGTCGGAAGAAATCGACGATGGCCCAGGTACACATTCTTCCTGCAGCTTGCCAGGTATATACTATCGGTGTCAAGTAAACAGTGCGTGCATGCGTGGTATCCCTTGTTTGTCTGTCCTGAAAGGTTACTGAGAGCGGGCCAATCGTTGATGGTCACGAACAGCAACGCCTTTAGGTTAAATTCCTCCTGTTTGTGCTCATCCCACGTACGTACACCGTTTCCATTCCACAGCTCTAAAAGTTCTTCAACTAATGGCCTTAGGTACACATCAATGTCATTGCCGGGTTGCTTAGGGCCTTGGATGAGAACTGGCATCATAATGAACTTCCGCTTCATGCACATCCAAGGAGGAAGGTTATACATACATAGAGTGACGGGCCAGGTGCTGTGATTGCTGCTCTGCTCCCCGAAAGGATTAATGCCATCCGCGCTTAAAGCAAACCATACGTTCCTTGGCTCACTTGCAAACTCATCCCAGTACTTTCTCTCGATTTTTCTCCACTGCGACCCGTCAGCGGGTGCTCTCAACTTCCCGTCTTTCTTACGGTCCTCACTGTGCCATCGCATCAACTTGGCATGCTCTCCGTTTCTGAACAGACGTTTCAACCGTGGTATTATAGGAGCATACCACATCACCTTCGCAGGAACCCTCTTCCTGGGGGGCTCGCCGTCAACATCACCAGGGTCATCTCGTCTGATCTTATACCGTAATGCACCGCATACCGGGCATGCGTTCAGATCCTTGTACGCACCGCGGTAGAGGATGCAGTCATTAGGGCATGCATGTATCTTCTGCACCTCCAATCCTAGAGGGCATACGACCTTCTTTGCTGCGTATGTACTGTCGGGCAATTCGTTATCCTTTGGAAGCTTCTTCTTCAATATTTTAAGTAGCTTCTCAAATCCTTTGTCAGGCACAGCATTCTCTGCCTTCCACTGCAGCAATTCCAGTACGGTACCCAGCTTTGTGTTGCCATCTTCGCAATTGGGGTACAACCCTTTTTTGTGGTCCTCTAGCATGCGATCGAACTTCAGCTTCTCCTTTTGACTTTCGCATTGCGTCCTTGCATCGACAATGACCCGGCGGAGATCATCATCATCGGGCACATCGTCTGGTTCCTCTTGATCTTCAGCAGCTTCGCCCGTTGCAGCATCATCGTGCACATCGTCTGGTTCCTCTTGATCTTCAGGAGCATCACCGTATTCAGGGGGCACATAGTTGTCATCGTACTCTTCTTCTTCGCCATCTTCCATCATAACCCCTATTTCTCCGTGCCTCGTCCAAACATTATAGTGTGGCATGAAACCCTTGTAAAGCAGGTGGGTGTGGAGGATTTTCCGGTCAGAGTAAGACTTCGTATTCCCACATACAGGGCATGGACAACACATAAAACCATTCTGCTTGTTTGCCTCAGCCACTTCGAGAAAATCATGCACGCCCTTAATGTACTCGGAGGTGTGTCTTGAACCGTACATCCATTGCCGGTTCATCTGCGTGCATTATATAATTAAGTGACCAAATTAATAGAAGTTCATCATCACATTAAAACCAAAGTACATACATAGTTCTCATCTAACAACATAAAGCTCTGCAGAGCATCTAAATTAATTAAACCATACACTGAAACTATGTAAAACATTTCAATGCGAAAACAAATGCGATCATAATCGCAACCAATGTAACAACTGATCCAACGGCATAATGATACCAAGCCTCGGTATGAATGGCATATTTTCTAATCTTTCTAATCTTCAAGCGCATTGCATCCATCTTGATCTTGTGATCATCGACGACATCCGCAACATGCAACTCCAATATCATCTTCTCCTCCTCAATTTTTCTAATTTTTTCCTTCAACAAATTGTTTTCTTCTTCAACTAAATTTAACCTCTCGACAATAGGGTCGGTTGGAATTTCCGGTTCAACAACCTCCTAGATAAATAAAATCTATGTCACGTTGGTCGGCATAATTGTCATAAACAATAAATGAACCAATAGTTATGAAAAGATAATATATACCACATCTGAATCATAGACAGGACGAGGGCCGACGGGGGCGGATACCAAAACCATCGCACTATATAAGATGCAATAATAAAAGTAAGAAAATTATACAAGTATCTATATAAACATACAAGTAAGAGTTTTTTTCCTTTCAGAAAGAAGATAAGAACAAGAGGCTTACCACGGTGGTGCCGGCGACGCGGGCGATCGACGGTGGTGAAGACGGGGACGGGACGTGACGGAGCGCTAAACCTAGACAAATATTGAGAAAAATGGAGCTTGGAGGTGGAGCTTGGAGAGGAGAAAGCTTAAGTAGTGTGGCTCAGGCATTCCATCGAACACCTCGTGTGCATAGGAGGTGAGCTAGAGCAACACAAAGCTCTCTCCTCGCCGGCCACGAAAAACAAAGCAGTGAGAGTGCTCTGCTCGCGGGGTATATATAGGCAATTAATTGGTCCCGGTTCGTGGCATGAACCAGGACTAAAGGGAAGCCTTTGGTCCCGGTTCATTCCCCCAACCGGGACCAATGGTGGTGGGCCAGGAGCAAGGCACATTGGTCCCGGTTCGTCCCGCCAACCAGGACCAATAGGTCCAGACGAACCGGGACCAATGGCCCACGTGGCCCGGCCGGCCCCCGGGGCTCAAGAACCGGGTCCAATGCCCCCATTGGTCCCGGTTCTGGATTGAACCGGGACTAATGGGCTGGACCGGCCTGGACCATTGCCCCCTTTTCTACTATTGGCTAGTGCAACAGTAGAGTAGTTAGTTTGTTACAGGGTACAATAAAATGGTTTTACTGAACAGATTTCAATAAACTCTAGCACTGGAAGATTTCTATAAGAATTAACAATACAAAAATGTAAAGGTAACAAGTTTCAGCATTGGTATACTAGCTGTGCATGAGCATAAAACCAAATACAAAAGTTTGAAGGTAACTAGCATTATTAACTAATGACAGTATAAAAAATTGCAAACCATGTACCTCCAAGGTAAATATCATTTCGAACTCGAGGGAACATAAAAAATTGCCATCCCAATCTTGATAATCGATCAAACATAAAAACTTGATCGAACAAATCGAGAGAACAGCCGGAGGAGGAGGTGCCCACTCTTGACATTTCCTTTCGTCTTCAAAATTTTTTGTGCAGTTTAACTAAAATAAAATGACATCAGCGCCTTGGCATTTTCGTGACACTGTACAAAAAAATAACTTATCTCATGAAAGTGAGGTATGTAATCTATAAGCATTAATAGTGCAAAAATCTGAAGGTAGTAACAAGTTTCATCGTTGGTATACTGGCAGTGCAACAGCATCAGAATGCCTTAGCTGAAAAATCTTTAATACATCCACAATCAACAGCTAACCCTGAAATAATCCAATGACATTAAACGACATTGCTTAAATTTATCGGTGGGATTAGACCGAGAACGGCATTAGTTAAATGTGGCATCACTTTAGCAGTAGCATTGCTTGACTTGACTGTTGGCGTTATACTAACAGCAAAAAAAGTGGCAATAAGAGCATGGGAGGCCCATTCGAACAGTGGGCGCACCAGTACGATGTACCTCCACGGACGCAGAGTGCTGAGGGGGGTATGGTTGCCCAGAGCAACAAATATCCAGGCAGCATATGTGGATTACGTCCCATTTTTTCTCTTTAGCCACCTTTTTCCTATGTGAGGACAACAAACCGATCGACCTGGTCATTCTCTATTGCGTTGTGATGCCTTTCTACCCTTCTTCAACCAAGAGACACGAGACTCCACTACTAGAAAAAGGGCTATAGATGGGATTGACACTAATGGCGCACCACCTTCTGATATGCCATTAGAGTTGAAACTACTAATGGCGCACCTGGCCCAAGGTGCGCCATTAGTATCAAAAAAAAAATTGAACTAGTGCGCCTGTCCAAACATACTAATGGCGCATCCAGACTTAGTGCGCCATTACTAGTTGTAACTAGTAATGGCGCACCTGTCGGAAAGTGCGCCACTAATGTTGTTTTTTTATTATATTTTTATTCCTTTTTTGCAAAACTACTAATGGCGCACTGTTCCACCATGCGCCATTAGTATGTTTAAACTAGTAATGGCGCACTGTAGGACGGTGCACCATTAGTATGTTTTTTTTGCAAAACTACTAATGGCGCACCACCAGAAGGTGCGCCATTAGTAACCTGGATTACTAATGGCGCATTTAGTGCATCATTAGTAAGTGGGCAGCAACAAGATATTTTGGACAGCCTCTCCTACCCACACTCACTTTCTCCCCACTTCACTCTCTCCACCTCCTCCTTGTCTCGGGTGCCTCCTCTTTTTCACCTCATTTCCACCATAGATTCATTCAATTTAAGTGGTTAAATTACCTTGTTTTGATAGGTAAGTAAGGGGCGAAGCTATATTTATGTTGTTCTCCCTACAACAATGTGCACATGCACTTTTTATGGCATAGCTAGATCTATGTATGTTCGTGGTGTTGCACATGTTTGTGGTGTTGCATATGTGTTTGTGTTTGGAGGTGTACCAGTATTTAAAATGCGATAGTTGCCAATATTTTGCCGGAATGTTGATTCATTTCCGTTTCGGCGAGAATTTTGGCATTAAGCATTCTTTTTGGTCCTATTTTTAGGGAAAGTCATGCCAAATTTTTTCTTGGTTCTAAAATATCATTTTGCTCTACCCCGCAGGCGACCATGGTCCGCACGATGACCGAAGGCATCGTGAATAGGTTTTTGAGGTCCGTGAAGGCCGAGATGCTTCAAACGAGATGCTTCAAAAGAACGAGACGGAGATAAGATGTCCGTGTCGAAGATGCAAGCTGAAGAGCCTTATTGCGGATCCGGATTCCGGGCAGGTGCGGGACCACCTGCTCTTGCGTGGTTTCATGGATGGCTATCGGTGGCAAGGTGATGAAGATGACTACGAAGTCGTCCATGGGGGCCGGGCAAGAAATGAGGAAGGGCAGCAAGACAACCACCGCGGCTCGGGCGGGCGAGAATACGAAGAATCCCCAGGAGATTATCACAACGGTGATGGTGTATACAGTCATCATGTAGAAGATACAGGACATGATGATGAGGAAGATGCCGGAGCAGACGACGGGCATGATCATGAAGATGATGATGCCGGCGGAGCAGACGACGCTGGACCATCGATGGGCTGGGTGCAGGACCCTCATATTCAAGAGCTGCTTCTCAAGCAGACGGATAACGCAAGAGCTGCCGCCCGAGAGAAAGCCAAGATGGATCAACTTGAGTTAGACGCGGTTACTCCATTGTATGAAGGATGCAGGCCCGAGGATACCCGCCTGAAAGTACCGCTAATGGCTCTGGAGATGAAGGTAAAACACAAAATGACCGACGCATGCTTCGACGAGAACATGTCATTCTGGCACGAACGTCTTCCCAAGGGGAACAAGTGCCCGACCAGTTTGGAGGAGGCGAAGAAAATCGTGTGTCCTATGGATTTACCGCACGTGAAATACCATGTGTGCATGAACAATTGCATCATTTATCGGGACGAGCACGCGGAGTCTACCATATGTCCGGTGTGCGGCGTCACTCGATACAAGAAGAGGAAGAAAGCTCCTCGAAAAGTGGTGTGGTACTTTCCGGTCACTCCTCGTCTGCAGCGGTATTTCGCGGACCCTAAGGTAGCAAAGCTCCTGCGTTGGCACGCGGATAGGGAGGAGAAGAAGCGACAAGATGACGCAAATGATCCGGAGATAGATAAAAAAGACAAGATGCTGAGTCACCCTAAGGATGCGAGCCAGTGGCAAGCGTTGAACTTCGAAGACCCAGAATTTGGGAACGATCCAAGGAACATCGTGCTGGGCGCGAGCACCGATGGAGTCAATCCATTTGGCAGCCAGAGAAGCACACATAGCACCTGGCCTGTGTTTCTGTGGATGTACAACCTTCCCCCCTAGTTGTGCATGAAGAGGAAGTACATTCACATGAGTATGCTAATTGAAGGGCCGAAACAACTAGGGAACGACATCAATCTGTTTCTGGGGCTGCTGAAAGAGGAGCTTGACACGCTGTGGAAAACGCCAGCCAATACGCGGGATGCCGCAGAGAAAGAATATTTCCCTATGAGAGCCGCACTGCTCACGACGGTGCACGACTATCTCAGTTACGGATATCTCGCGGGGCAGGTAGTCCACGGATTTTCTAGATGCGTAAGGTGCATGGATGACACAACGTATCGCCAGCTAGATAGAGATCCCGGGTCTTTGAAAACCGTCTTCATGGGACATCGAAGGTGGCTTCGCGACGATGACCCGTGGAGGAAACACAAGGATCTGTTCGATGGTGAAACCGAACCCAGAAAACGCCCGTGTACGAGGAGCGGCGAGGAAATAGACAAGCTGTTGAAAAATTGGAAAGACTGCCCACTGCTTGGAAAGAAGCAAAAGGCGCCAGAGCCGGGAAAGAAGCGAAAGGCGCCAAAGCCCCTGCTGAAGGTATGGAAAACGAGGTCTGTTTTCTGGGACTTGCCGTACTGGAAGATCCACCGTGTGCCTCACAGCCTTGATGTCATGCATATCACGAAGAACGTGTGCGAGAGTCTGCTTGGTACGCTGCTCAACATGCCAGAGATGACCAAAGATGGGCCGAAAGCAAGGGCAGACTTGAAATCAATGGGCATCAGGCAGGAGCTTCACGCTAATGATGATGATGATGATGATGATGATGATGAGGCGAAGCAGGACACAGTAAGTCGTCGCAAAGGCAAAAAGGCCAAGAAGACCGGAAATGACTACCCTCCCGCGTGCTTCACTCTAAGTCAGGAGGAGATCGAGCAGTTTTTCACCTGCCTCCTAGGAGTAAAACTTCCTTACAGTTACATGGGGAAGATAAGCAGATACCTAGACCCAGCGAAGCAGAAGTTCAGTGGGATGAAGTCTCACGACTGTCACGTGTTGATGACGCAGATACTTCCAGTTGCAATCCGTGGGATCATGGACACGCACGTCCGTGAAACGCTATTTGGCCTATGCAACTTTTTCGACGTCATCTCTCGGAAGTTGATTGGCGTGAGGCAACTCAGAAGGCTACAGGAAGAGATCATGGTGATACTATGCGAGCTTGAGATGTACTTCACGCCCGCATTCTTCGATGTTATGGTGCATCTGCTGGTCCATATAGTGGAGGATATCATCCAACTTGGGCCGACGTTCCTGCACAACATGATGCCGTTCGAAAGGATGAATGGTGTCATCAAAGGATACGTTCGCAACATGTCACGTCCAGAGGGAAGTATAGCCAGGGGCTTTCTGACCGAAGAGTGCATCTCCTACTGCACGAATTATCATGGCATTGAGAACCCCGTTGGTCTGCCCGTCAACAGGCACCTCGGCAGGCTCGCTGGATGGGGTCACAGTGAGGGTCGCCGCGAAATGCATGTCGACTTAGAGGGTCGACTCGCCGACTTTGAAAGAGCAAACCTAGTCGCGCTACAACACATCGACGTGGTCGATCCTTGGGTGGCAGAGCACAAAACCTTTATTAAGAAGACGTACAATGACCGAGGCCAATAGAGGATGGACGGAGATATAATCAAAGAGCACAACTCATGTTTCACGCGTTGGTTCAAGCAGAAGCTTGTGTCGTACCCTTCACATGAGGATTCTTCCGCGGAAGAACAACTCATATTCGCCTTGTCACAGGGCGCCGAGCACAACCTGATGACCTATGAGGCGTACGATATCAACGGCTACACATTCTACACCGAGGCCAAGGACATGAAGAGCGATGGTTATCAGAACTCCGGGGTAACGATGGAATCCTACACCGGTAATGACAAGGACAGATACTACGGAAGGATCGAGGAGATCTGGGAGCTAAGCTACGCTGGAGAGAAGGTCCCGATGTTCCGTGTCAGATGGGCGAAGAGCGTCCTAAAAGAAGACCGGTATTTCACCACCATGGTTATACCCGAAGCCAAATCCAAGACCGCGGGCGCAAACGTCACCGCGAAAAATGAGCCATGGGTACTGGCTTCCCAAGTTGACTAATGCTTCTTCATTACCGACCCGTCAAAGCCCAGTCGTGTTGTCGTGAGGAGAGGCAAAAGGAAGATCATCGGAACGGATGGAGTAGCCAATGAGCAAGACTTCGACAAGTACGGCGACCCGAGGATCGAACATGACGACGATGATGAAGTAGCAGCATACACCACAAGAAGAAGCAGGACCACCCTACCTAAAGGACGTCCGTTCCACAGAAGAACTCCATTTGCGAAAAAGAAGGGCAAGCAGATTGTGAACAGATAGCTAGCTAAGATCGATTGTATTTAAATCATAGCCTTCATTTCTCGATTGTATTTCATGGGCACTTTTTGAACTATCATGAATATTTTTAAATTTCATGGACATTCGATCTCGATCCCCCTCCATATCGATCGCTATCCCACCTCGCCAGATCCGGTCCCCCTCGCCGCCGAGCACCCCCTGGTCCACCGGCCGCCGCCGCCGACCCCCCGCACCCTCGATTCCCCTACTCAACTGCCACCGCCGACCCCCCGCACCCCTCCCCTACTGAACCACTGCCG